>NC_086319.1:47267905-47580405 GCF_036172605.1 Pelobates fuscus | reverse complement strand
AAGAGATGAATAACTACGTGAGCAGGTGTATGTACCTTGTAGTATGGTATTGAACCTGGCAATCCATATAGGTTTTTAGTAGTAACTGTAACCTGAATGGATAAAACCGTATGGCATAAGGAAATGTGGCATAGACCAAGCTTATCTTAATACATACAGTATATGTGAAAAGTAAAGTACTGTGATGTGTAAATATTAAACATCATAGCCATACTGGTTAAATATGTATCAATCTTAACCCATTAAGTGCCGTATGTACAAGTGAAAATGTGGTCTGTCCCCACTTTGTAAGATGTATGTCCCCTTGTTAGGGGAAAGTCTGTTGTGTGAGCAGCGTGCTGTGAAAAATGTATGGGAACTATATTACCAGTTACGTATATACAGATGCGTCTGCTACTGTGTAATGATATATGTATTTATACCAGATGTGGATATACTACTTGCTATGTGAATTGTTGTATGTCTTATTGAATGGTAGGGGTCAGTGAACATGGTGTTGCAAAATGCAAGTGCACTGGAGATCTGCCGAGTGCCCTATAGGTGGCAGTGTAGTTGGATACTGATTGGTATGTGAAATGTTGTTTGTCTGTTGACCTATAGGTGTCAGTGTTTTGGTGTTTGTAAAACCCCATGAAAATTGTCAACGTACTTGACAGACCTGTAGGTGGCAGTGTTGATAGAACCACTGTTGGTCTTGATGTGAAATGTAAATTATTGTGAATTAAACCTGAAGTTGAGTCCATGCTGGAGTTTAATTTATGGTTTATGGTTATGTTTAAAACAATCTTATGTGTAATTTATATTGGCTGGTAAATTGTATATGACATGTGAAGACAGTTTTGCTGTTGACCAGTAGGGGTCAGAAATGCTGATTGTATGTTAAAATACCCTTTAACCCCTTAAGGACCAAACTTCTGGAATAAAAGGGGATCATTACATGTCACATGTCATGTGTCCTTAAGGGGTTAATCCTACCGTTTGACAGATAGGAGTCAGTATAAAAGCGAAAATGCTGTAGTTAGTTTGTTTGCTTATGAAGTGAAATAAAGTCTGAGAAGCCTGTAGTATACCGATTGACCGGTAGGGGTCAGCATGTAGGCGAAAATGCGGTGGTTAGTTGGTTTGTACATGAAATGCAATAATGTCTGAGAAGCCTGTAGTACACTGAATGACTGGTAGGGGTCAGTGTGTAGGTGAAAATGCAGTGGTTTATTGTTTTGTACATGAAAAGCAATAATGTCTGAGAAGCCTGTAGTACACCAAATGACTGATAGGGGTCAGTGTGTAAGTGAAAAATGCAGTGGTTTGTTGGTTTGTACATGAAATGCAATAATGTCTTGAGAAGCCTGTAGTACACCGAATAACCGGTAGGGGTCAGTGTGTAGGCGCAAATGCAGTGGTTCGTTGATTTGTACATGAAATGCGATAATATCTAAGAAGCCTTTAGTACACCAAAAGACCAGTAGGGGTCAGTGTGTAGGCGAAAATGCAGTTGTTCGTTGATTTGTACATGAAATGCAATAATGTCTGAGAAGCATGTAGTACACCAAATGACCAGTAGGGGTCAGTATGTAGGCGCAAATGCAGTGGTTCGTTGATTTGTACATAAAATGCGATAATGTCTAAGAAGCCTGTAGTATACAAAAAACCGGTAGGGGTCAGTGTGTAGGTGAAAATGCAGTGGTTTATTGGTTTGTACATGAAAATGCAAAAAACGTCTAAGACGCCTGTAGTACACCAAATGACCAATAGGGGTCAGTGTGTAGGTGAAAAATGCGGTGGTTGGTTGTTTTTTACATGAAATGCAATAATGTCTGAGAAGCCTGTAGTACACTGAATGACCGGTAGGGGTCAGTGTGTAGGCGAAAATGCAGTGGTTCGATGGTTTGTACATGAAATGCGATAATGTCTAAGAAGCCTGTAGTATACCAAAAACCGGTAGGGGGCAGTGTGTAGGTGAAAATGCAGTGGTTTATTGGTTTGTACATGAAAATGCAAAAAACGTCTAAGACGCCTGTAGTACACCAAATGACCAATAGGGGTCAGTGTGTAGGTGAAAAATGCGGTGGTTGGTTGGTTTTTACATGAAATGCAATAATGTCTGAGAAGCCTGTAGTACACTGAATGACCGGTAGGGGTCAGTGTGTAGGCGAAAATGCAGTGGTTCGATGGTTTGTACATGAAATGCAATAATGTCTGAAAAGCCTGTAGTACACCGAATGACCGGTAGGGGGTTTAAACGAATGAACTTGCAATGGTTTTAGAACAGACTTAGACAAAATGCAGCCGTAAAGTGAGGACCTGACCCGTGCATTGTGCCGTGGGACTGATGCCTGGCGTAACGGGTAGGTCGACTTACAGTTTGTGAGTCACTTGGACACCATCCACGGTGATGGATTGAAGAAAGAAGGTGATAGGCCGGAAAAGCCTGTGGCTGGATTCCTGACACAGCTCTGCTTAGAAAACCTCATGGAGTAATCAGGTAAAATGGCGTCTGGATGACCCGGAAGTGGAAATCATTCTGATGCTGACCTCAAGTGATATGAGTCAGGTAAGGGGTGTCCCTTATATAGGGGAGTGAATTAATTTAAGCCCCTCCCACAAATACAGGCCAAACGGCCTTAATACATATGACTGAAAAAAAAAATAATATATATCATGATTTGTTCCAGTAGCCCACTTGTCGTCAAATTGCCCTGGTTCCCTAGCATCTGACGTGGACCTTGTTAATCCGGACGACATCCGAGCCAGCATGACCGTGTTGCTCTCATACAGCATACACGGAGAGACACAACCAAGTTGCTGAGATTGTGTACTGAAACATCTGCACAGAATATGTATTGGACCTGCCTAAGTCCAGATGGAAGATACCACAAAGGGTAGTTGAGAATGACAGGGCTAAGATCCTGTGGGACTTCAAGATCCAGACAGACAAGCAAGTGCTGGCCAACCAACCAGGCATCGTGGTAGTAGACAAGGAACTAAAAACTGCAGTCATGGTGGATGTGGCAATACCCAGTGACTATAACATCAGGAAGCAGGAACATGAGAATGTGGACAAATACCAAGGAATGAAAGAAGAACTAGAAAGGATATGGAAAGTGAAGGCAGTGATATAGATTATTTTAAGCAAACAAATATGTTTGATTGACTATCTGTTCCTGTCCAAATCTGAGATGATTAAATTGCGTATACGCAGAAGTAAATTCACACTGACACATGCAGTTCAGGTTAAAATAACTTCAGAAAATTTTATGGCATCTGGAGAAAAAGCGGGCTCGCAGACCCTTATAAGAGCAAAATTACATCATCATTGAATATCAAGATAACAACAAATAAACATCATTAATTGGTCTATGTATTAAGTGGTAAGTTAAATGCCCTCCCATCTATATTAGTAATTGGCTTAGGGATTTGAGTGGCTAGTGGGTCATCCTCCCATCATGGGATGTCGTCATTTCTGACAAGGGTAAGACATGAGATTCGGTCGCCATTGCTCTTTAGCACAAGGCTCACTCGATGGGAGGGGGAATCTGGCAGCCAGCCATTTTGAGTTTAGCTTCAAGGTTAGTTTCTCAGGCTTTTTAGAGAATGGACATTTCATTAGCATGGGCTAGCTATGGTATACTTTGTTACATATTACAGGAACTTGATAATTCCGGTGTTAGTCATATCCTTCTAGAAAATACATACAATACATTCTCTTTCTAATATTCTAAATGCTGTTAGGAAAATCTGTCATATAATGAAGTTAAATGGAGTGCAAAAATTTAATAAAAGGTTTAATAAAGGTTTTTAATAATTCTACATCAGTCCCCCCTATGAAATGTTAGATTCTAAAAAGATAAACTTTATTTGTTAGTTCCAGAAGACATGTTAGCCCAAAGGCACAAAACCCTATGAAGTAACGGTTTTTAAAGTCTTCTTAGTTCTTCAGAGGGACATCATAAAATAGACAAGCTTACATTACCATATGGACCTGTGTTATCTGGAGTATAGGCACAACAAGTCATGGTGACAGGTAGTATTTTACATACACCCCCCTTCTCAGCTAGAATCATGTCTAAAGCCATTCTGTTCTGGAAGGTCATCTGGGATGTGGCCTACAACTGTTCGGCCAAGCCCTGGAGGGCATCTCTGGTGTAGTTGACAAAACGTTGTTGGTTGCAATAGATATAATAAATGCAAATCAAAATATTATTATTAGCAGTGACGGTTGGGAAAATGGACTCAAACTTTTCTTTAACTGTAAAATCATCTGGTACCCCCCCTTGGCACACCTATGGCATCAATATATATATATATATATATATATATATATATGTGTCAAACTTCCCTTCAGAGGGGTGCTCCTCTTTGTGTTCTGAAGCATGAATGTGGTGTGTCAAGAGTACCTTGTCATGTATTATGTGTATGGACACAATAACCTTGGCTAGGGCACATTTGTTTATTCATCACAGTATTAAACCTATCCCACGCTACATCAGTGTAGGTGGACTCGGATCATTTAGTCAATATTAATATCACCACAAACTCAGGATGGGCAGATAATCCTGAAGAAGCTTGGCGTTTGAATTTCTTTAGCTTCACGAGGTCTCCTTTTGGGGTCCTCGGCTTTCCATCGATGGCAAGTGGTCAGGCATTATTATGGCCGTCAAACACCTACTTGTTGGTATCTTTTTGTTTTCTAACAAGTCATTTTTCCTTTAGAGTCAAAGGTTTGTCAAAATCAACAAATGTTACTTCCCATGTTGCAGAGAGAGTCTTGAATCTGGAACAGTGAATCCACTGAGTGATCTCTGCAACTTTCACAATGCACTATTGGGTATATGGTCTTGGTTGTCACATTGATGACCGGCTAGGCTTCTGGCCATCCTGACAAAATGTCTATTATAACTAGTGCATATTTGACCCGGCAGCTCTTCGACACCTGGATATAGTCACTTGGATTCTTGAAGGGGATAGTGAGAGTTAGCTAGGTGCTTAGGATTCTCCTCCTCTTCTGCCGGAGCTGTCCTTGGCACAAATGACACAGGATCGGCAGTAACTGATGATTAGAGGAGTAATTCTAGGTGCTTCAGAGTATTTAAAGATCAAAGAGTTC
This sequence comes from Pelobates fuscus, assembly GCF_036172605.1. Taxonomy (NCBI): domain Eukaryota; kingdom Metazoa; phylum Chordata; class Amphibia; order Anura; family Pelobatidae; genus Pelobates; species Pelobates fuscus. The sequence goes on along the minus strand of NC_086319.1, from coordinate 47,575,301 downwards.
ATGAGGGTCTTGGATAGGTATAAAAATCCATGGGCCCACTGCCCAGTACATGTTTTTGGGTAAACAGAACTTGAGAGTGTTGGAGTACAGCCCGTCTTCAAGGGTTGCCCCTTTCTGTTTTCCAGCTTTGTATTTCATCAGGGTCAGCAGCTGCTTGTCATTCTTCAGAAGCTTGAGATCTGTGGATAGGATCTACATGGTGATTGTAGAAGTTTCTTCAGCGGACATCCTTCTGTCCACTTCCCTTGGTGCACTTGTGGCTTGGTTGGCAGCTTGGTCAGCTGAGTGGTACTTCTTATCTTCCAGATTGATCCAAAATCATGTGCCGCACCCAGGGCATATTTTGAGTCAGTGTAGGTATTGGCATGTCTTCCTTCAGGCATTTTGTATGCCACTGAGAAGGCTGTCAATTCAGCGTCTTGAGCAGATGTGGGTGAGGAAAGTGAAGATGCTTGACGTACCTGATCTTCTGTAGCAACAGCAAATCCAGTAAGGTACCTTTCCTCTTTATCCGCAAACAGAGTGGAGTCAGGATCTGGTAAAGCTACTGCATGCCTGTCAGGGTCTTACCTGAGTTGGGAGTCTGTAGCGCAGATATGTCGCTCACCCTTGCAGATAGCCACAGGCCGAGGTGGTCAGGTAAGAATTCACCTGGCCTGTGGGTCTGTGCACGGGGGCTGTGCAGGATGCAGTACCAAATACGCAGGACAGGCAAGGACAGAACCAGCAGGATAGTCGAGGGATAGCCGAGGTCAAAGGATGCCAGAGGTCAGGAACAACAAGGAGTAGCCGAAGTCAAGGGATGCCAGAGGTCAGAATAAACGTAGTCACAAGCCGAGGTCAAATAAACGAAGGAGAAAAACTGGAACACTGGTACGACACAGCAACACAAGATCAAAGACTTGACACTGAGTACAGGGCGAGGCTGGGTTTAAATACCCTGCTGATGATAGATCAGAGTCAGGTGAGACACAGACAAGTCAAGGTGCAGCCCCCGGTGTAGTAGCCATGCCAGGATGAACAAGACCGGAATCAGTAGTCTCTGGTAAAGCTGCTGTGGCTCAGAGGCAGAGAGCAGGACTAGGATAGATAAGTTCCCCGGTTCAAGTCCCCTGTTGGGAATTCCAGGAGCGACCACGTCTGGCCGTCTGTCTCACAGGTGAGTACCCTGACAGTACCTCCCCCTTCAAAAACGACCTCTGGGCTCCTCATAGAAATAATCCGTCTCTCCAGAGTCACTCTCAGAATCCATCGAGTCCCCATAGTGAAAGTCCTCAGTATGGAATCCCTGATTAGCTCGGGATTTCCCAGTACCAGCTTCTGGTACGGCTGACGATCGGTCTAGGTTCCGGGTAGGGGTGACAAAAACTTCCACAACTTCGGGAGGGACAGTGCTCGTAGCTAGCAGTGCTTTTTCGAACACTTCTAGGTCTTTTTTACAGACCGTAGTGCCATTAGAAGCAATTACACAATCCATAGGTAAATCCTTTTCAAGTGGGCAGGAAGTAGTGGTGGTACTACAGGAAGCAACTTTGGTAGTAGATGCAGACGACTCTGGAGCAGGGGGTATAGCATTTTCCATGGAAGCCAAGCCTGGACAGGAATAACGGCTCCCTTGTAGCTCTTTAGGCTGATAAGCGGTGTACACTGGACGAAGAATATTATTACCCAGTCGGAGAGCTGGAGGTCTAGGAGGGCGAACAGGACAAAGCGTGATGAAGTGTCCTCCTTCTCCACAGTAAAAACACAGACCATGGCTTCTCCTTCGGTCCCTCTCCCTAGGTGTGACTTTGCAGTGGACACGTCCAATTTGCATAGGTTCCTCAGGATCAAGTGGAACACAGGATACCTCTGGAGTTTTCCTGGGAACTGGATCATAAGAGGGCATCACTGGGGTGTGGTGATAGTACTCGGTTCCTTGGTAACGTAGACTCCGCGATTTTTTAGTAGGTGGAGCTGGCTTGGGCTTAGTGGTCCTGCACTGTGAGTCCAAAGCAATAATAAAGGATTCCCAGCTGACAAGGACAGGACTCTTCCTCTGCAACATTTGGTAAGACCAAACTTTAATGCGTCCAGACAACAGGTTGATAGCCGCTCTGACCCTGATGAAATCCGTTGCGTAAGTTCGAGGCTTTAAAGAAAACAATACCTCGCAATCCATCCTGAATGACTGAAAGGACGTGTAGTTACCATCAAATCTGTCGGGCATGATGACAAAGGGTTCCGGGGCTGGATGTACTGCGCCTTTAAGAGAAAAAATGTCCTGCTGCAACTCCGAAACAGTCTGGGCCAGGCTGGACACTTGCTGGAGTGAGGGTGAGCACATTTCTGCGGACTCCATATTGGTCAAGTCTTTTGTCAGGGTCTTACCTGAGTTGGGAGTCTGTAGCGCAGATATGTCGCTCACCCTTGCAGATAGCCACAGGCCGAGGTGGTCAGGTAAGAATTCACCTGGCCTGTGGGTCTGTGCACGGGGGCTGTGCAGGATGCAGTACCAAATACGCAGGACAGGCAAGGACAGAACCAGCAGGATAGTCGAGGGATAGCCGAGGTCAAAGGATGCCAGAGGTCAGGAACAACAAGGAGTAGCCGAAGTCAAGGGATGCCAGAGGTCAGAATAAACGTAGTCACAAGCCGAGGTCAAATAAACGAAGGAGAAAAACTGGAACACTGGTACGACACAGCAACACAAGATCAAAGACTTGACACTGAGTACAGGGCGAGGCTGGGTTTAAATACCCTGCTGATGATAGATCAGAGTCAGGTGAGACACAGACAAGTCAAGGTGCAGCCCCCGGTGTAGTAGCCATGCCAGGATGAACAAGACCGGAATCAGTAGTCTCTGGTAAAGCTGCTGTGGCTCAGAGGCAGAGAGCAGGACTAGGATAGATAAGTTCCCCGGTTCAAGTCCCCTGTTGGGAATTCCAGGAGCGACCACGTCTGGCCGTCTGTCTCACAGGTGAGTACCCTGACAATGCCCTGTTGAGAGGTGTCTTGTTTCTTCTTTCATCTGTTCAAAGCAACCATGAGGAGCAGTAGAAGAGGTTTCCTCACCTATTTCTGTGTGAGATTGGGGGTATTTGTCTTTCTATTTACAGTTCTCTTGCTGACCCCCCTCTGTAGAGAGCTGATATTGATCTTTAGTGTTTCATGTTATTTGTTCTAATGGGTCAGGTTCCTTTCATGAGATTTCTGGGGACTTAGTGTAGAAAACATGAGGGACAGCCACCTCCCAGTGATGATACAGGTGTCTTACTTCCATGGGTATCTGGGTAGTGTGGTATTCCCCCTGGGAAGTGGCGGAAGAGTGGCCAGAGCAACTTTTCTTCAAAATATAATGTTGTCAGGTAGTGGCAGAGTTGTCTATGGGCGGAGGAAATTGGTAAGGAATAAGAAGGGAGGAAGCATATAAAGGATATAGATATGGTGGTGGGGAGATGGAGGAATGAGTAATGGATGGAGCGAGAGGGGGAGAAGGTGGAGTAGGAAGGACAGGAGAAGTAGGAAGAGGAGAAGGTGGAGTAGGAGGAGAAGAAGGTGGAGTAGAGGGAGGAGTAGGAGGAGGGGAAGAGGACAAGGTGGAGTAGAGGGAGGAGTAGGAGGAGGGGAAGAGGACAAGGTGGAGTAGAGAGAGTAGTAGGAGGAGGAGAAGGTGGAGTAGAGGGAGGAGTAAGAGCAGGAGGAAGGAGTAGGAGGAGGAGAAGGAGGAGTAGGAGGAGGAGGAGAAGGTGGAGTAGAGGGAGGAGGAGGAGGAGGAGGGAGGAGTAAGAGCAGGAGGAAGGAGTAGGAGCAGGAGAAGGTGGAGTAGAGAGAGGAGTAGGAGGAGGAGGAGGAGTAGAGGAGAAGGAGGAGGAGAAAGGAGTAGGAGGAGGAGAAGGTGGAGTAGAGGGAAGAGTAGGAGGAGTAGAGGGAAGAGTAGGAGGAGTAGAGGGAGGAGTAGGAGGAGAAGGTGGAGTAGAGGGAGGAGTAGGAGGAGGAGGGGGGAGTAAGAGCAGGAGGAAGGAGTAGGAGGAGGAGAAGGTGGAGTAGAGAGAGTAGTAGGAGGATGAGTAGAGGAGAAGGAGGAGGAGAGGGTGGAGGAGAGGGAGGAGTAGTAGGAGGAGGGGGGGGAGTAAGAGCAGGAGGAAGGAGTAGGAGGAGGAGAAGGTGGAGTAGAGAGAGTAGTAGGAGGAGGAGTAGAGGAGAAGGAGGAGGAGAGGGTGGAGTAGAGGGAGGAGTAGGAGGAGAAAGTGGAGTAGAGGGGACTGTAGATGAAGGGGAGGGATCGGTGGAAGAAGTAAGCGGGTGTGGGCAGGTAAGGGAGCAGACAGGTGATGTAGCAGTGGAGGATACATCAGAAATCAAGACTAGGTAGAAATCAGGAGGCAGGTAGGATTCTCTTCCGCTATGGAGGCTGCAAATAGCCCATGTACAATAACTATTAACTGACCCTATGCTTTCCCTAGAGAAAAATAATAAAAGGCTAACATGCTCATCTTGTCTGCACAGGCCTCGAACACTTCACTCCATGGGTGTCCCGCAGTGGCTAACCCACTACATCTCCCACACCAGACTTGTGCCCGTGGAGACAGACGCTATCCCTGACTCTCGTTCTTTATTTTATTTATTTATATCTAACTTCTCAAAATGTAATTCTTACCTATATCACAGATATACATTATCACAATTTTATGTCTCGCAAATGGGATAAAACTTATTCTACTCTTCACTGATAATGTATTAAAACATACAAAATAGACAAATAACATTGTCTTCTGCGAAATAAATGAGAAAGATAATGGAGATTTTGTTAAGCTTTATGAACAGCTATACATTAATTCACCTTTCTTGTTTTCCAGTTTCTGGCTGTTAATGACAATGTACAATGTAATAGAGCAGCAGGAAATGCTAGCAGAATGCTTGGTTGCATAGAGAGAGGTATTAGCAGTAGAAAGAGGGAAATGCTCATGCCATTGTACAGAACACTGGTGAGACCTCACTTGGAGTACTGTATACAGTACTGGAGACCATATCCTCAGAAGGATATGGATACCTTAGAGAGAGTTCAAAGAAGGGCTACTAAACTGGTTCATGGATTGTAGGATAAAACTTACCAGGAAAGGTTAAAGGATCTTAACATGTATAGCTTGGTGGAAAGACGAGACAGGGGGGAATATGATAAAGGCATTTAAATACATAAAATGAAACAACACAGTAAAAGTGGAGACTATATTTAAAAGAAGGAAAACTACCACAACAAGGGGACATAGTCTTAAAATAGAGGGACAAAGGTTTAAAAATAATATCAGGAAGTATTACTTTACTGAGAGGGTAGTGGATGCATGGAATAGCCTTCCAACTGGAGTGGTAGATGTTAACACAGTAAAAGAGTTTAAGCATGCGTGGGATAGGCATAAGGCTATCCTAACTATAAGATAATGCCAGGGACTAATGAAAGCATTTATAAAACGGGGCAGACTAGATGGGCCGAATGGTTCTTATCTGCCGTCACATTCCATGTTTCTATGTAAAGCACTTGCTGCTTGTAACAGATCTAGAATCAATACACTATAATGCCCAAAGTCTCAACTTCTATGCATATGCAATAATAAAATATCTGGGCTTACAACAAAAATTATGTTAGTCAGTCTTTAATCTTGGAGGCAATCATTATCCAATAAAGACAGATTGGAACACACTCCCACCTTATCCATTCGTTAATAGTTAGGCTTATAATGTTTACTGGTTCCTTTTCAATTAGATCAAAACATTTTGAAACCAATCCTTAATTGTATTACCATTAAATTAAATTATTGAAACTCTCTGGCTTTTCCCTTTTGTAATTATAACTTTCCTGTTCATAACATGTGGGATTTAAGGAAGACAGCATGTCTTAAGATAGGATGAGCATAATAGGAGTAGGTCTCGTCAGCCATGGCCAGAAGTGACACGATATATGGGCGGATATGACCTCACTGATATGGTAAGGGCAGAAGTAAGGGCAGGAGCCAGGACTGATGTCACTTAAGGACAACCTTCTTTTGTTCTAGGGGCCATTTTCTTTTAGGGCGTTTCAGCTTTACACTAAATTATAGCCTAATAAAATAAATCAGAGGAGCAACATTCTGTTCGGCAAAATGAAATACTAAACTATGGACAGACTTGACGGATTAAATAAGATAGTTAAAAACATTACACATTTAACAGCCCGTAAAGCTGTCTCTACAAAGATAACATGATGCAAAATAAACTCACGGAATGCAATCAATCTCCCCCATCACTCACTCCATCTCTAATTCTCATCGGTAGTTATGAATAACTTTCACTGAAAAGACAAATCTGAACCGCAAGCATGCCACCTCCTCACCCCTCCCCCCCCCTGCACGGAGACCAGAAGCAAGAGAGAGAGAGAGAGAGAGAGAGAGAGAGAGAGAGAGAGAGAGCAAGCATGTCCCCCCCTCCCTCCGTCCCCCTCCGGCCAGAAGCCAGAGAGAGAGAGAGAGAGAAGGAGGAGGGAAGAGGGAGAGAGAGACAGGCATAAGATTTAACCATGTCACTGCTGTACAGTAACAAGACAGAAGGATAGTTACATTACAATTATTGCAAAAGCAAAGAGACACAAAAACACAACATTTAGTAATACTCTCAGTGAAACTCAATACAAAACCCCAACCCTCTACTAGGGTGGGCTTCTACCATCTAATGGCTAACACAAAATACAAAAACCCCACAGCATTTAAGATTGAATGGGGATGGTGACCGTGGTCAGCTACATTTCGGTCATTACTGACGGGATGATGGGAGTGGTCACCTCCTGGACGCCATGACAGGGCTCTGGCTGGGAGAGCCTTCCAGTAACACAATTATTATGATATACATACATTCTTAACCCTTTGTGATCTAGTTCTTCCTCAACCCAACCTTCCTGCTGAATAGCTCTTGCTACTCTGTACCAGTAAAGCATTATCTGTAAGCTTGCCTTTCTTCTCTGTCAGTATTCTACGCCAGCTTTCTGGCTGTAATCTACCACATGAAGGCACAGCAATCTTACACACCTTAGCAATCTTTTCAACTCCCTTAACTATCTCTTCACCCTCTCTGTCTTCAACTAGATCACACGCTAACCAGCCCTTACTGGGCTTTTATAATCCCTGTCCCATTCCCCCCTATAAAAGGCGTCCCAGATATAGAGTAAGGAAAATGAAACAGAGTGTCTACAATGCTCGACTGCCACTTGGAAGGGTGGGTCCCCCCAAGTGCGTCTTCCCAAAACGTAGACTAGTCACTAATTCCGCCTACCCGAGGTAGCCACGGATTGGAGCGAGGTGAGAAGTGTGTGACCAATCACTTCTCTCACAAAGAGAAATAGGAGTGGAAAGTGTAAATAACAAAGGAAGTAGAGAAATAGTAAAAGTAAAGTGAAAGTAGAGACAGACACAGGAGTTTGAATGACTCCCAATTAAAACAACAATTCAATTGAAATACAGTGCATGCATCACAGTTCAAATAAATTCAACAGTAATCCCTTTCCTTTACTCATGTGACCAAAGCCACCTCCCTCAACCTCGTAGTGTCCCCGCTCGGAGAACGACTTTCGTAAGTCTCACTACCAGTGGCCACAGGAAACAGCAACCATCTCCGACCCGAATCCTGTATAGCCTCCCACGTTACAGCGGTCCACTAAGTGTGGCCACCACTATCCTCACCCCCGTAGCGCCCCTACGAACCCACCCGTAAGTCTCACTACCACGTGGTGCTGGAGACAGCAATGCCTGCTTGAATCCACCCGCCACAAATAAAACTGGAATGCCACCAGCCTCAGCGCTCGAAGCTGGAGGGTACCACCTCTCTGCAAGCAGAGTTAGGTGCACAATGAGGCTAGCTAGGCTATCAAAGTGACACCATGGGGAATCCCCAGGAAGCAGTGAGTCTACACCCTTCCACAGACTCCCCCCTCCTCTTTTTCCTTACTGCTGCAGCTACCCAGCACCTAAAAGAGGTAAACAGGCAAAGAAGACCCCCAGGAAAACTTCCACAGGTCCACCCCCCTTTTTCCCTGCAGCCACAGCCACGTGGCTCCTAAAAGGGGTAAACAGGCAACAGAGGACCCCCAGGCAAACACCCACAGGCCCACCCCCCTTTATCCCAAAAGGGGCAAACAGACAAACAAAGGACCCTCAGGCAAACTACCACAGGTCCACCCCCCTTTATCCCAAAAAAGGGGTAAACAGACAAACAAAGGACAACCAGGCAAACTACCACAGGTCCACCCCCCTTTATCCCAAAAAGGGGTAAACAGACAAACACTCTACCCGGGCACTTAAGCTAGAGACAGACCAATACAAACACACCCAGGCAACAGATAGTCAAAATGCAGGTAAAAAGTATTAACAAATAAGGTATAGGTTCTCTGGGCAAGATATTACCTGTCTTTGATGTCCTCTTGGCAGCAGTCACAGACACTTGAACAGATAAATCAAAGGGGAAAAGAAACATACCGGGCCTGCTGCAGTCTCCACCGTGTATTCAGAGGTGATCAATCTCCTTCTTTCCCCTAGGATTCATCTACCCAGGTCTTCTTGGACGGCTGCCAGATAGGTCATAACCCAAAGCCTCACGTTGGATGCGCCAAATTGATATAGATTATTTTAAGCAAACAAATATGTTTGATTGACTATCTGTTCCTGTCCAAATCTGAGATGATTAAATTGCATATACGCAGAAGTAAATTCACACTGACACATGCAGTTCAGGTTAAAATAACTTCAGAACATTTAATGGCATCTGGAGAAAAAGCAGGCTCGCAGACCCTTATAAGAGCAAAATTACATCATCATTGAATATAAAGATAACAACAAATAAACATCATTAATTGGTCTATGTATTAAGTGGTAAGTTAAATGCCCTCCCATCTATATTAGTAATTGGCTTAGGGATTTGAGTGGCTAGTGGGGCATCCTCCCATCATGGGATGTCGTCATTTCTGACAAGGGTAAGACATGAGATTCAGTCGCCATTGCTCTTTAGCACGAGGCTCACTCGATGGGAGGGGGAATCTGGCAGCCAGCCATTTTGAGTTTAGCTTCAAGGTTAGTTTCTCAGGCTTTTTAGAGAATGGACATTTCATTAGCATGGGCTAGCTATGGTATACTTTGTTACATATTACAGGAACTTGATAATTCCGGTGTTAGTCATATCCTTCTAGAAAATACATACAATGCATTCTCTTTCTAATATTCTAAATGCTGTTAGGAAAATCTGTCATATAATGAAGTTAAATGGAGTGCAAAAATTTAATAAAGGTTTAATAAAGGTTTTTAATAGAAAAACGAATAAGGTGCGCTATACCTTTAAAAATATAAATAAGTATATAAGTAGTGCATAAATAACTTAAAGTGCAAGTGCAATGTGCAACACGTGAGGGTACCTTCAATAAGGATAAAGCACATTTTCAACTGGCAACTGTAACATATAATTCAATGGCAACTGGAACATATAAGTATGTCCCTCAGGGTAATATATAAAATAAACACAAAGAGAAAACTCATAGGATAATATGTAGCACAAGATATAAAGAACTTGGATATAAAAGAGTAACACTCACAATGGTAGAGCAGTGAAAGTCTGTATACATATATTGTTTACTGTTTTTCGTGTATAGCTCCTGACAAGCAAGGCTGCTCCAACAATGTCACTCTTTGAGTATAGAGATAGAATGAAATGTGGGTTTGATGAAGTTAATGATGCACAGTATGGCAATAATCACATCTCTAACAATGACGACATTGAGATTACATTTAAAGATCTAGAAAAGATTTTGGCGAAAGAAATAAAATATAAATGGGAAATAGCCACCATAGAGAGATATCTACAAGATAAAATCACACCGAGAGGTCTCAGATTTTCTAAAACTCCGACCTTCGAGAATGAAAAAAATCAGAAATATGTTAAAATGTGGAATGATGCATTAGAAAGATTCTCGATAGAGATGATGAATATTGTCATATTGTGCAGAAGTGAAGCACTGACTGATATAGACAAAGAGGTTAAAGATATACAAAAAACATTAGAACCAACTGTAGAAACCAGGGACTATGATGAACTAACTAAACAAACTAAAGAGAATCTAAATAGATTAGAAGAACAAGTTAAACAAAATAAATACAGAAAGTACAGAAGGGACATGGATGACTATAAGTACAACAAAGTTAGAAACTTCCAGAGATCAACAGATGAACACCGTTATGTGAAAAAAGATTTTCCCAGTTACCATAGAAACACCTATGAAAAAAAGAGATCTAATACTAGCTACAATCCATCTAATACAGATCCTAACATCCCTAAATGTAAAACGCCAGATAGTAACAGAAGAAAAGAATGGACAAGAGTTGAACCCTACAACAGACGGGCTATAGACCCTATAGAAATAGAAATTCCCCTACCATAAATAGAAACAGAGAAATAGAACTACGCAACAGATATGATCCACTTGTCCAGGCCAATAAACAGGATGATTTTTTAGAGAAACCGAGGGGGAAAGTGTCTTTCTCCCCCATGAAGAGGAGACGAGACAGAGAGGATGCAGAGGAGGAATCAGATTACAACGACGGAAAAAGAGGAAGGACGTCAAACTGGAGGGAGTGATTAACCTGTCGGACTTTGTACCTAAGTAAGATCAAATTCAGATTCTGAACAAAGGTTTAAAATTCGCCCCCAGTAAGAAATTCAATTCTTTTTCTGCATATGTGGACATTTTAAAATACTCTAGAACCCTTACCATAAAAAGATTTTTTGAAATAAATAAATTTGCCGATACCAAAAAATGTGATACTCATACTACTTTAAAAAGTAAGTCAAATTTTTATCCGAGAAACTACAGAACTAGTGCTATTGATATGTTCGAGAAATCTGTTATTGAGGACTTTGAAAAATTAGACAAAAATAATAGCAAGGGACGATTTCAGGGAAATCTTAACCCCAATGAATATAGAGCGTTACAAGAATTAAGAAACAATAGAGAAATCATTATCAAACCCGCGGACAAAGGCGGAAGTATAGTGATTCAGAATACGTCAGATTATTTAAAGGAATGCTACCGCCAATTAGAGGATAAAAAAATATATAAGGAACTGAAAAAAGATCCCACCACAGATATTAAAGGATCCCTCGATGTGCTATTAGACAGAGGCAAGGAGGAAGGTATCTTAAACGATAAAGAATATAAATTTCTTAAGATAGAGTCCCCTAGAACACCGGTCTTTTATACACTGCCGAAAGTACATAAGGATTTTAATCACCCTCCCGGGAGACCTATCGTGTCCGGGATAGGTTCGATTTCATGCAATCTGTCTAAATATGTAGATATATGGTTACAAAGTATGGTAAAAAATATGCCGTCATATATAAAAGACACTACAGATATGATAAAGGCCCTAAAAGAGATACATTGGACAGAAGGGTATTTTTTAGTCACCTCGGATGTATCTGCTCTTTATACTTCTATCCCTCATACATTAGGCTGCAACACAGTACGAAAGTGTCTACAAAAGTCTAACATTTTATCTAACGAACATATAGATTTTATTATAGATAGTATTAAATGGATTTTAGAGAATAATTATTTTATGTTCAATTCTAGATTTTATATACAACAACAGGGTACGGCTATGGGGACCAGGTTCGCCCCCAGTTATGCAAATTTATTCATGTCAGGTTGGGAAGAAGAAGTCATCTATGGTCATGAAGCATGGGGGACGAACCTGGTCTCATACAGAAGGTATATCGACGATCTGTTCTTTATATGGAGGGGTTCCCAAAGAGACTTGGAGACGTTTCTTAAAGATATAAATATTAATACCTGGGAAATATAGTTAACTAGTAATTTTAGCAAGTCTGATGTAAATTTTTGGGATCTGGATATTTATGTTGAGGATGGCCTTTTAAAAAACAATTTTTTTTTTTTTTAAAAAAAGTGGATGCAAACAGCTACGTCCTATATAACAGCGGACACTATACCCCGTGGCTTAATAATATCCCCAAAGGACAACTCCAACGGATTAGAAGGAACTGCACCGATAGTGATAAATTTGAGGAACAAGCTATGGTTGTAATGGAGAAGTTTTCCCAAAAAGAATACCCTAACGAATTGCTGCTAAAAGCCTATAAGGAAGTAAATAAATTGGACCAAGATATGTTACTCTTCAAAAACAGAAATGAAAAAGACAAGGACAAGACCCTCCGACCCCTAGTTTTAGATTTTAATAGAGATTCACATAAAATTAAATCTATTATAAATAAGCACTGGCACCTTTTAAAAAAAGATATAGAACTGAGAAACATTATTCCACAAAAACCTTTTATCACCTTTAGAGGTGCAACCAATCTGAAACAAATACTAACGTTTAATCATCCTAAAAAGGAAAGGCTAGACAGGTTTTTAACAACTAATAAGAAAGGTTTTTATTCATGTGGGACATGTGTAGGATGCAAGTGCAGTAAGAATAGGACCCTCAAAGGCATCAATAAATTTAAAAGCAAAAATTCGGATTACGAATTCAGTGTTAAGGACTTTATTACGTGCTTTAGTAAGAACATAATTTATCTACTAATATGTCCATGCGGGCTGCAATATGTAGGTAGGACGATACGCCCACTACATAAGAGGATCTATGAGCACATTAACAACATACGTAAGGGATTTGAATTACATAGTGTCTCCGCACATTTTAAAAGGTGTCACAACAAAGATCCAAGTGGACTAACCTTTGTAGGGATACAAGAAGTTAAAAAATCATGGCGTGGAGGAGACCATATACAGCACATAGGTAGAGAAGAGATGAAATGGGTTCACAAATTAAGCACTTTAGAACCAAAAGGTCTTAATATTGAATTTGACCTGTTTAATTTTTTATAATCTTTTATAGAGGCTTGGATACATATTTTCTATTTTTATTAATGTAACGGACCGTTTTAGCAGACAAGGGGTTAAATCCGTTTAGGCGATAATCCCCTTTTCTAGAGACAGGCACAGCTACTGCAGAACATCAAACTCCTGATCTGGATACGAAATACCACTCCGAACTGGAACAGCTGAACAAGAAAAGCATACAATCCGCTTACACTCTTGGCAGTCAGCTTACAATCCAATTCCCCCCAAGAACGAGACGACACTTCATTTTGAGGGTTAAACAGGAACTCTGGACTGGGACACCCAGTCTGGCTTTTATTACAATAATCCACATACAGGCCACACCCAGGGGGAGGCATAAAATAACCAATCCGAGATATGGTACAACCCACACATCCCCTCCCCTTAGCCTGAGAGATAATCCACTTATTATACAGTTTAAAACAACTTTTACACAATATCTGTAACTTCAAAACCATACATCCTATTCGCATAAAAATATATTCACAATCAATCCATTCGGGGGAACAACATACTCAAAAATTGCATGAATCAGACCAGGGGTTCAAGAGTTAGTAAAAGTATCTTTTGGGCCCTGGCTTGCAGCATGGCACAATCTGGCTCAAACAGAAGTAAAACATCCCCCACAATGCATCCCGGCTTCCTCCCTTCTGCCCTGGAGATAATTGGAGAAGTAATCCAATTATCTAGGACGAGAGTCAAACTCCATTAACCACATGGTTACAAAAAGACAGTAAAAGACATAAAATTACATACTGATACATTTAACACATAAAACACACATTTCTACATATCCCCAGTTTAACTGAACACATAAATACCTACATAATATTTAAGACAGTATTACTGTGATATGTTACAAAGTCTTAAAGGGACATTAGTCCCAAAAGTCCCAATATGTCCATCGCTGATTTTAAAGGGCCAGTAGCAGCAATATAAATTATTACATGCCCAAATATAGTGTTTATAGAGCAATATGTCCAGGGGCCGTAGTCGCAGGGCAGGAGGCTAGCAACCAGGCTTCTCCAGTTCACAGTGGCGAAGTTGGTTTCGCCACAATTAATATTATGAAATTACTGTTCTATTTCTCTTTTTATGGTAGGATGTAAGTTTGTCCATTGGGTGTTATCAAAACCAGGAAATGAATACCCAATATATTTACATTTTAATGTGTTAGTAAAGCTGGTAAAATGATGCCCAGCACATCTATATATTTATATATTTTTATTTATTTTTATAAATTTTTATAGATATGTGCCAATATATTTGAATATACCTTTAAAACATAAGAACACATGAGTTATGTTTTTAATATTTGTTTAGTAAAGCTATGTATAAGATGTAAAATTGTTTGTGTATAAAAGAATATTTTTTTTATATTTGATAACGATGTTTAGGTGATATACCCCTTATTAAGATCGGACTTTAAACTGATTTGATCCATCAGTAGGTTTTAAATGGTATCCAATAAAAGTTGACTTTTAAATAAAACACTCCCATAGAGGCTGTTATAAGAACGATATGGCAGCAGTATCCAGAACGTGATCTGAGGAAGCCGATTGGGCGAAACGCGTCATCACGCACGACGTTACCACGTGATTTCTCCGAAACCCGGAAGTATTTTGTCTGCGGCGATCGAGTAAGAAAACCGGCAAGTTTGAACTGTGTTTCCTCTGACCGCTTTATTTTGGGGACATCTCCTGTACGGGCTATAAGAGACATATCACTCTGAATAATCTTATGTATGTACATCTACCAATAAACCAATTTTAAAGGTTGGAGCTGCTGCTTTATGGATTCTAAAGGTCTCTAAGTCCTGAGAAAAGAGGACTCATGCCAACTAAGTTAGAGTAGACTTTCACTGCTCTACCATTGTGAGTGTTACTCTTTTATATCCAAGTTCTTTATATCTTGTGCTACATATTATCCTATGAGTTTTCTCTTTGTGTTTATTTTATATATTACCCTGAGGGACATACTGAATTATATGTTCCAGTTGCCATTTGAAAGTGTGCTTTATCCTTATTGAAGGTACCCTCACGTGTTGCACATTGCACTTGCACTTTAAGTTATTTATGCACTACTTACATACTTATTTATATTTTTAAAGGTATAGCACACCTTATTCGTTTTTCTATTGTATGTTCAGTGATGTTGAGCTATTTTTCACTTTGAGGTGCAGCTTTTATAGTAATATATAGTGTTTCACTGATTTGAAAGTCATTTATTATTATTTATATCACTTAGCGCCTTTTTTTGCTTGTATACATATATTGTTTAAAGGTTTTTAATAATTCTTCATCAGCAGTAGTAGTCCCAGTTGTGATAGGAGCACTCGGGGCTGTGACAACCAAGTTGGGGGAGTGGCTTCAACAGATTCCCGGTGGGACATCTGAGATCGCTGTCCAGAAGAGTGCAGTTCTAGGAACAGCTAAGATACTGCGCAAAACCCTCAAACTCCCAGGTCTCTGGTACAGGACCCGAGAATGAGGAATAAACATACCACCCAGGATGGGTTATAAAAATACTATTATTATTATTATTATTATTATTATTAAGCACAAAGCAGCAGTATGGTTAGGTACTTTCCAAAGTCAACAAGACATTTTATATATATATATATATATATATATATTTTCCTGACATTATTCATGGCAGCATTTACTCATGGGTTAGCTCCCCCCTCACAGCAGAAAGGACAGGAAATAGAACTCTGAAACTGGTATAAATAGATCCTCCCCCTTCCCATCAGGCAGTCTTTTTTCCTGTCCTTCACAGCAGTTTGGAAGGAGTCTGCTTATGCAGGCCTAGAATTTTTCTTTTATGCTCACCAGGCAGTATTTTTGTAGCCATGCCAGGGTTCAGCCTCTAAGCCCTGAAGACCCAGCAGCGCACTATTGTTAATACTGCAAACCTGGGTACCCCCTTTAGTGACCGGGGGTCGGACCCAACCTCTCCCTTAAGGGATGAAAATGGTCCACTGCATGCCAGGGTTCAGCCTCTTATCCCTGAAGACCCAGCAACAGGCCAGCTTGGGTACCCTGTCAGGGGATAAATGTGATATACTGCCTACATGAAGCCAGGCCAGGGTTCAGCCTCTTATCCCTGAAGACCCAGCAAACAGCACATCTGTAAGAATTGCCAGTCTGGGTACCTACTTCAGAAACCAGGGGTCTGACCTATCTCTCTCTCTCTCTGGAGTGATGACAGCGGTCCACTGCAAACATGAGGCCCAGCTGAGTCTAAGCCTTTACCCCTGAAGACCCAGCAAACAGCACATCTATAAGAGTTGCCAGCCTGGGTACCTCCTTCAGCAATCAGGAGTCTGGTCTATATCTCTCCCTGAGGGGATGACAGCTGTCCACTGCATACATGAGGCCCAGCCGAGTCTAAGCCTTTATCCTTGAAGACCCAGTAAACAGCACTTCCATAAGGTAACTACCTGGGTATTCCTTTTCTATGTGTTCCACCTTGTATGGGGTTGGTTAAACCTCCTCCCACTGGTGATGATGGACGGCATATGGGGTACAGATGGAAGCCTATAGTTTAAACAGTTTAGGCTGTCAGTTGATCAAATCCCCATTTTGCCGCTGAAACACAGGCCTGCAGCTGTTCAGGTAAGTGCATTAGCAATGTAGATTAAAACTAGTATAGGCACCTGGGTCTCTGTTCTTTCAGTCCCTCCCAGCTGCTTTCATTAGGCTTCCTTCTAACAAATAGGTCACATTTAGGAGGTTTGTGTGGTGAGCATTTAGGTAAGTTTATACATGAAAGGATGCTTGGTGCAAAAGAGTGCTGATAATGCAAGGAGGCATTGTGAAAAAAGAGTGCTGTTAATGCAATGAGGCATTGTGAAAAAGAGTGCTAATAATGGATATCCTGGCTGTATAAAGTCTGCTGGAATTTCACAGTCCTGAAGACAGAGAAATATCCAAGGTAAGAGAACTTTCCTGGGTGACTGATTGCAGTACACACATGTATATGATAGGTTTTAAAAACCTAACTCTAAGTCCACACACACTTGTTTCTATCAAGATATGTGGCATTGATTGCTGTTATCTGTGCATTATTGCAAATAAGCAGGCTTTTCCAGAAAGTGGAAGAATATACTGCATATGAGACCACGGGGCCTCAGTATCCATACATAATCTGGTGGTGGTACAGCATCGGTATGTTTTCACTTTATGCTCTAACGTATGAACAGTGTGTCCAGTATATGCTCCATGTATGGGTTACTATAAGGACACGGCCTCAGTATATGTATCCACTATATGCTCTATGTAGGAGTTACTAGGATACGGCCTCAGTATATGATCCGCTATATGGTCTATATAAGAGTTACTGTGAGTACCCCGCCTCAGTATAAGTATCCTCTATATGATATATATATATATAGGAGTTTCTATTGAGACACAGCCTCAGTATATGTATCCACTATATGCTCTGTGTGAGTTTCTATGGGGACAGCCTCAGTATATGTATCCACTATATGCTCTGTGTGAGTTTCTATGGGGACAGCCTCAGTATATGTATACATTATAGGCTCTATGCATGAGTTACAATGAGGACGCAGCCTCAGTTTATGTATACACTATATGCTCTATGTGTGTTACTGTGAGGACACAGCCTCAGTATTGGTATCCACTATAGGATATATATATGAGTTACTATGGAGACACAGCCTCAGTTTATGTATGCACTATATGCTCTGTGTATGAATTACTATGAGGACACTGCCTCAGTATATTTATCTACTATAGGCCATATGTATGAGTTACTGTGAGGACACAGCCTCAGTGTATGTACCCACTATAGGCTCTGTGTATGAGTTACTATGAGAGCACAGCCTCAGTATATATATCCACTATATGCTCTATGTATGAGTTGATCGTAAGTATCTGCCTCAGTTTGTGTTCATTTGCTCTGAAAACAGAGCCTCAGTATATGTCCTCTACATGCTCTATTTGTAAGTTGGTGTGGACATTGCTTCAGTGGATCTGTTCACTATATGCTTGATATATTAGTGGAAACACAATATATGTGAATTATTTAAGACACATCCTCTGAGTCCACTCTGATAATGGTTCTATGTGTGGGTTATTAGTCACAACCTAAGTATATGTGAGTGCTATATGTGCATGAAGTTCTGTTGGAAACACAGCCTCAATTTATCTCACTCATATAATCTTAATATGGGTGCAGGCACATTGTCACTGTATATAGCAAAGGTAGGCTATGTATGATTACTGTTTAAACAGACTCAGTATATGTAACTGATATATATGTGCATAGGGTGCTGTTAAGAAACATCCACAATGTATGTGTTTCATATATTCTGATGCAGGTTGGTATTATTATATAACCCCAATTTATTCACAGCCTTGGTAGATTTAATATATACAAATGATCTAAGGTCTGTTTTGCGCTGAAATGTAATACAGCCCAATTCTAGCAAATGCACTGTTGTACTGGGTAAGTAACTAGTGCCTACTGTGGATTCTCTATTTCAGTTTTTAATGAAGTAGATAAGGAAACATGCTGCTTTTTGGCTTTGTATTAGATTCCTTCTCCCACAGGTGTTTCAGGATAAGCAATTAACATATTTTACCACTTCAGATGGATTGCAGGTGTTTCTGAACCTGTCTGAGTGCCTCTCCCAGGAGAGAAGGAGACCTGCATTTCCAAAATGGAGCATGGTACTGTTTAACAAATTTAAGGCCTTTTTGTGTGCACTCCTATGTATTTATACATGAGACCATTTCTCAAAAGTTTTTCTATTGCCAGATATCCTTTCCTCTCTTATCAAGATAGGGAATGTTTTCTTTTTTTTCTTTCAATTTTGGTGGCAGTGTGTAACCTTCAAATATATGCTGTTACTGATGCACAGCTTAGTAGTTCATGCTGGTTGCAGGAGCACAAATTGGGCTATTAATCGTTCTCATAAGTAGGTAACTCTGAAGCCATTACCTGATTTAAAAGCTGTTCATATTGGCTTGTTTCTCTCCTGGTCTTAACTTTAGTATCATTTTATTTTTACGCAAACTTCTACTCTGAAGAATTCACTGGTCTGGTTTGTGATTTTTATTCAGTTTCTTGCTCAAATTCCCTGGAATTGGTTTAACATATTCTTTAGAACTGAGTACATTTCCTTAAGACATAATCTTTATAATTTGGAGAATGTACTAATTTTTTTATGCAGTATTCTCTCTTATCCCTTGGGGACCTGAGAGTTTGGCAATCCCTTTAGGATATGTCAGGGGTGGCATGCATTTGGTTCATAAGGAATTATTTGTTCAGAAATTTCTGACAAGATTCCCCTGTTGTGAAGGGGAATATTATAATTTCCTTTCTGCAATTAAAGATATTCTTTTGGGCTCATATGATCCAGGTAAGTTTTCGATACTTGGTATTGCAAGTATTTTAATTGACACTGGGAGGTCTAGTCCAATGGGCCATTCTACCAGGTTTACTATTTCAGGTAAAATTCACCTGCTACCAGAACAAGAGAGGTAACTCCTTAACAGGTAACTCCATTACGGTCCTCTCTCCTGATATTCATGGGGATTCTTCTAGGGGTCCTTATATGTGGAATTTGCAACCAATGTATGGCTTTAAGTGGTTGATTCATCCTACATAAAATAATGTAATGCAGCTTGTTGATGACAAACATTTGACTGATATGTTTTTACATGGTCTCTGTACCTAGATCGGTATAAGTTATGGTCACTCCTAACATTGCATTGATGTAATACTTGTGGATTATATACTTGTATTGGTGTTGATATCTTACAGATAATACAAACTGCTTATTATCGCCATAGGCTCTGCCACTAGTATTTCATCACTATATGAAGATAAGGTAAGAGTAAGTAAGCGGTTGTTTATTCTCATAAGGATAACTGAATATCCTCTACTATCCTGCTTATTATGTGTCGGTTACCACAATGGATCATGTGCCTCTGGTTACCACCTTCTCATCAGTATCCTGCCAATTACATTTCTCCTACTTATGTTACACAACTGTCTCTAATAAATTTGATTATACTGTTTGGCATAATCTGTACTATTTACAATATGTTTCTTTGAATGTAGGTACTGATGTGATTGATCCTTAACTAATCTGTATATGATTCTTCTTGCCTTCGCCTAGTAATGTCATTGGTTTATACCTCTCCTGTGACTGATCATTACTGTATCAATTCATCCACGGTGTGAGGTATTGTTGTGAGCCTGATTTTTGAGATATATATATATATATATATATTCGTTATTGCAGTGTTTTAATAAAACTTATTTCTCTACTAGGCTCTGCCTCTTTCTGACAGGCAGGTATTGATTTGTTTCCTGTATCCACAGGTAAGTAGTTCACAAGGCAAGAGGAAGCAGTGTGAACAGTCCTTAATAATTACATCCAGGAAGTAATTGGATTCTCAGTGTAATTCTCCCCGTTTTGAAAAACATGGTGTGTCTGTTCTCATCCAACATTCTGTTATGCCTTTGTCAAGGTTCTGATCTGATGAGGTCATCAATTTGGTTTTAAATTTTATATCAAAATGGCATTATCCTTATCTAACTTAGGCTATCATGGCCTTAATTCCTTTCGGACTCTATCATTATTCAGGATATTTCAGATATTGAATGCCAGGAGATTGCTGACCTTGCAGCCTCTAGGTTAATTTACTTGTCTGAGCAGAATGTATGACAATATCCTATGGATGTCTTGTTTGGCTTTTTTAAAGTCTTCTAAAATGTATGCAGCTCAATAATGGTTTTATAGCTATCAGCTGTTTTTGAACTCTGTCCCTCCCTCTATATATACTGCTTGGGTAATCCCCATGAGTAAATGCTGCCATGAATAATGTCAGGAAAAAAGGAAAATTTGCTTCATACTTACCGTAATTTTCTTTTTCTGATCATTATTCATGGCAGCATTACGGTCCCACCCATATACTATAAGATGTGATGCTAGTTACTAAGACTGCCTGATGGGAAGGGGGAGGATCTATTTATACCAGTTTCAGAGTTCTATTTCCTGTCCTTTCTGCTGTGAGGGGAGGAGCTAACCCATGAGTAAATGCTGCCATGAATAATGATCAGAAAAAGAAAATTACGGTAAGTATGAAGCAAATTTTCCTTTATATATATATATATATAATAAATACACAAGATCTAGCGCACTCTCCTATCTACTAAACAGCAACTTCAATGTTGACAGATTTTATTAGTTTGTAAAAGTTTTTTTTTTTTTTTAAAACACCTAATCTAGGCAAAAAAATGCATTATATGATCATACATTGCATAAGCCTGCCACAACGTCAATGTACCCCATCTTTGGCAGGTCCTACTCTCACAGTCTAATGTCTGCTCTTATGAGATTAACCACTTACTTGGGAAAAAATTCCATCTGAGGCTCTCTGCAGTACAAGGCTAAATAGGGACCAGAGATGAGGCACCTGTAACAGGGAGGGGTGCAGAACCAAGGAGTTGGCTAGACTCCCAAATATATATAGGAAACATGGGGGGATGGTTGCACTCACCTAAACATGCTTAAATGGGGTGCTGCTGGGGGCCATATTATACAATAAATACACAAGATCCAGCGCACTCTCCTATCTACTAAACAGCAACTTCAATGTTGACAGATTTTATTAGTTTGTAAAAGTTTTTTTTTTTTTTTAAAAAACACCTAACCTAGGCAAAAAAATGGGAATTTAGTTACATTATATGATCATACATTGCATAAGCCTGCCACAACGTCAATGTACCCCATCTTTGGCAGGTCCTACTCTCACAGTCTAATGTCTGCTCTTATGAGATTAACCACTTACTTGGGAAAAAATTCCATCTGAGGCTCTCTGCAGTACAAGGCTAAATAGGGACCTGAGATGAGGCACCTGTAACAGGGAGGGGTGCAGAACCAAGGAGTTGGCTAGACTCCCAAATATATATAGGAAACATGGGGGGATGGTTGCACTCACCTAAACATGCTTAAATGGGGTGCTGCTGGGGGCCATATTATACAATAAATACACAAGATCCAGCGCACTCTCCTATCTACTAAACAGCAACTTCAATGTTGACAGATAAAATAAAAAAAAAAAAAAAAAATATATATATATATATATATATATATATATTTTTTTTTTTTTTCCCAGAAAGTGTTTTTTGCACCTGGATGCAGGATGCAGTTAAAAGCGAGTACAAACTGAATACTAAAAAGATCTCTAGCATTCACTTAGAAACAGGAAGTCTCTACAACTATCTTTTAACCCTTTTAACCCTTTCACATTCTTAATTCATACCACCCCTAAATGATGCACAAAAGTATAAATCTAAATATCATCCCTAACTTTCTACATCACCATTACACCTACGTTTTATCCATATCCTCAAACTTTATTACTAACAGTAAATTATATGGATTATTCTAAAATGAAATTCTAATCCTAAATTGTAAGGATAATTCCAGTGATAAATGCAAAACTAAAGGAAGACTCTAGGCAAGATATCCAAGTGTGTGGGAACTGCATTTGATGTGTATATGTTCATGGCTCCTTTATCATATATGATGAGTATGGGACATATTTATGAATTGCATGTGTGTGTAAACTTTGTGTGATGCGTATATGTTTTTCTTATTGCTATGGAAATGTAGGAGTATATGTTTGATTTCAGAAATGGAAAACAATGCTGCATTGTATTTTTAAGTGGCTGTTAAATCGTGTATGTGCAGTATTTCACTTAAAAGCATTGCACAAATAGAGATTAACCCATAATCTGCCATAGATGTAACTCCACCTCCGACAGAATGTCAATTCTGTGCAAAACTGTTGCTGCCAGACAGCCAAATCTGGCATGCCTCTCACTTACATGCAGCCCTTTTCTCCACTCAACTGTCCTCCTTTCCCTCCCTTAGGCAAGGGTGACTGGGCTTCAGGGGGAACTTGGATTCAGCGATTAAACAAAGATGAATTTCAGCAATTTTCTTTTTTGGGGGGGGCGGGTAGGGGAAGGGCAGACCACCTCAGAAAGGGTAAATCTAAATAAAACCAATGTTTTATGAAAACTCTGAGTTTTGGTTGAAGTAATATTTTATTATTGCAATAACAACAAAGTACAAGATTATTCTTAAGTGACCCACCCCCCCAAGAACAAACAAACAAAGTAGGCTGTTGTATGGCAGAAGTGAGCTTGGATACAGATTTACTTTTCTCTACCTCGTTAGGTAATTAGGTACCCCCCAAATCATTCCATTCACCCCATAAAAGTCTTTCAAAACTAAGAAATCTTCCTCCCATTATCATATAATCTATACATTATATAGAAATGGAACACCATATTTTATTCTTAATACAATTCATAGCTACTTCACTTGTTTTCATATATCATTTATGCCGTGGTTCATATTTACATAGCATCATCTTGTTGCATATTTTGCTCAGCTGTTTATAAAGTTTATAAAACATATTTTGGTCCTGGCTATCTCTCTTTTTATTTATTATTTTGGTAAGTAGTCAGAATTAGAGAAATATTCAACAAATGTCATTGCTTTTGCAATGCATAATAGTTGCCATTGTGTCCAATTTAGCTTTTCATTACACCTTTGTGAATTCATTCAAACTGTAATGAGAAATGAACATTAGTAGATTAACAGAAATAAAATTATTATTATACTTTTATAAAATTGGCATAAAAGACATGCTATCCTAAACTATAGACTGACGTACAAGAAGGACTTTCAGCTTTAATTTCTCACTTATAAAAGGGTTACTTAATGAATGTCTATTTAAGAATGATCTTGTGGTTTGTGCTTAACTAAAAATTCAATAGAGGCCAAACGAGAAATTATACAAACAAAATAACAATAATATGAATAAATACTAAGCATATAGTTTTAAATAGCAAATGGCACAAACAATATCAATATAGTCTCCCCACCCACACTTTTTCCTGTTTTTCTCTTCTTCCCTTTCTTCTTTTCCTCTCTTACGTTTCCTTCTTTATTTTGTTGTGCTTTGGTCTCCAGAACAATCTCTGAGCTCTATACTACTTTGTTGCCGTTATGGCTTTGTTGACAGGATTCTGTTCAGCCATTCTTGGGTGTCACTCATTATTTGCATGTATTTCTTCTTTTTATATTTTTTACTCATTTTGTTTCTTTTCTTATTTATTGTCACATCTGATGTCGGTTATGGAGATTATCCTTAATTGTTGTAGTGTTTCAAATGATGTAGGCTGGTCTCAGTCTTGTTTTTACTCATTTAAATGTAGAAAATTGATGGAAGTGCACTCCACCCCTTGCCAAGGAATCCAGGGTGCTTCACTGGATATGTCCCAGTACCCAAATGGACCAAATATAATAGTACAAAGTAGCTGCTGGTTCCCATAAATTGCCTTTTTCTTGGAATTCATTTGGAGTGCCTGGATTCATTTTTCTATTTCTACTATTGTTTTTACTCATTGTCTACCCAATAAACTCTGATTTAAAACATTATGCATATAGATGCAAAATTATTTAAATATTGGTATATGTAGTTATAGTGCACAGAAATGATTAAAATGGAAAGCTTCTGGTTGGATTTTATAACCTATATTCAAAGTAGTATCAACCTATACAAAAAAGATACACTATGGCCAAAGATATTTGGACAGTTGACCATAACAACTGCAGCATTTCCTATTAATTGTCAATTAGGTTCCAGTGATAAATCTGAGTGAATACAGTATAGGAGAAATAGGAGGCTTTCTTGAAAATGTTTGCTGATCTGCGTAATCCCTGTTTTACTGAAAATGCAGATTAATGTGTTGCATTGACTCGACTGCAGGTTTTTTTTTTCCATCAGAAAGTATGAATCTGAGAGAATTGCATGGCAATACATTTCAAATCTTCAAATTAATTTTTCAAGTCCAATGCTATTGAATTTTAAAATTAAACATGTTATGTTTGCTAGAGAATTGCCATCGTCAGAGCTGAGTCTTCCCTGACTTTACTACACACTCATCTCAAGTCTGCATCTCATGGGAGAATCACCTTGACAGAATTCCCCAAGCAATTTGGAAAAACACGTTAATTTATTGTGCTTTTAGAAACTTTAGTAAGATCCATTAGGATAATACTGTATTCAAGTGAACTCACATTTTAGGAAATATGTCAATTTGTATTCCGTTCCATGTTAAATTATTATTCATACTTAAAAACCAATTACATTCCTGTCATTCCTTTTCATCATCTTCAGATTTCACAAAAAGGGAAAAATAATTGAATGGACAGAATTAATTGTGAAATCCTGGCAAAGTTATAAAATGGTTATCATCATGAAAGTATGACGCTTTCAAGTAGTTGTACCCTTAAAATAAAAAGGTCATATTCTTTAGACCTGTGAAACTCACAGCAATGCTCTGTCTCCACCAGATTTGTTATTAGTAACTCACATACCACAACTCTGCTTAATGCACTCTATATCTATAACTCATCAACCACAGCATTAAAACCACCTGCCTAATATCTTGTAGGTCCCCCTCATGCTACCAAGACATTTGAACTTGTTCTGTGGTATCTGGCACCGAGACATGAGCAGCAGATCCTTTAAGACCTGCAAGTTGTGGGGCCTTCAGTTATCGGATTTGTTGTTCCAACACATTCCACAGATCCTCCATTGTATTGAGGAATTTGGAGGCCAAAAACAACACCTTGAACTCTTTATCATGTTTTCAAAAGATTCATGAACAGTTTGTTCAGTGTGGCAGGGTGCCTTATCCTGCTGAAAGAGGCCACTGCCATTAGGGAACACCATTGTCATGAAGGGGTGCATGTGGTCTGCAACGATCTCTAGGTAGATGGTATGTGTCAAAGTAACATTCACATGAATGCCAGGGCCCAAGGTTTCCCAGCAGAGGATTGTCTAGAGCATAACACTGCCTCTGCTGGCCTGCTTTGTTCATAAAGTGCATCCTGCTGCCATCAGAGAAAAGACAGTGTTTACATTGATCAGAGTGACACCTCCGTGGCAGTAACTCAGATGGCCACTAGAGGTGCTTCCTATGTCAGTGCTGCTTGTTCTGGGTGTGTACCCAATTCCCTTTCTTTCTTTCTTTCTTTTTTTCTTTCTTTGTTTCCTTCTTTCTTTCTCTTTTTCTTTCTTTCTTTCTTTCTTTCTTTCTTTCTTTCTTTCTTTCTTTCTTTCTTTCTTTCTTTCTTTCTTTCTTTCTTTCTTTCTTTCTTTCTTTCTTTCTTTCTTTCTTTCTTTCTTTCTTTCTTTCTTTCTTTCTTTCTTTCTTTCTTTCTTTCTTTCTTTCTTTCTTTCTTTCTTTCTTTCTTTCTTTCTTTCTTGATTTGGAATCTAACCCTATTGGCCTGAGCTCCCCATCCATCCACTATGAACTCCCCTTTGGAGGTGACCACAGAAAAGCATAAATTAAGGAGAGTTTCTGGAAGCAGTTAGAGCAATAAGTATTACAGTTATCATGTTAATCTCCCATGTTACAATTAGTGAAAGACCCACCGATATTGGGGTAATGTGACTTAGTTGTAGGCTAAACACGATATGGCCATATGGTGTAACTGATTTATATATTTGTATGCTAAGATAGGTGATTTCAAGTAGCCTTGTAAAATGTAAACTTGCTGCCTAATATACTGGCTCTTGTAGTATACTGCAAAACAGTGTCTGTATGTCTGTCTATCTTTCTACCTACCTATCTATTCACATACATACTGCATAGGTATATCTACCTAGTTCTTGATTAGAACCCTTATGTCATGGATCCTTAAATATTGCTGAAAATATTCCTAGGGTTTTTTGGTCCATTTTCCACTGACGATCACAATATTTTTAGATTTTTCAGTCACATACTTTGGCTTACAGTGCCATTCCAAAAGGTTTTTTTTTATCTGTGAGTTCTGGTTGTACCCTGTGTTAAGGGACATAAGTGTTCCAAGAAACATGTCTCACATCATTGCACCAGTAGCCTCCATTGTGTGCACAGTGTCTTAGACCATGTCCCGATCCCTTTTTAATACATTTGGGTTTAAATTAGATTTCTGAAAGTGGAGTTTTAGGAAGTCTTTATACTTAGAATAAAACCCATGTACTGCTCTACATGATTAATTAATCCTGGTGTTAGCAAAACTCAGAATCCTATTGGTAGATTTACTTATTTCATCATGCTGCCCTATATGGGCATGGGTGGGATCAACCAAGTAAGTGTACATCTATTTCACGACTTTGTGGACTTCCCGAGCACAGCCTTTTTATCATATGTGTAGAGTATATTTTCAAGTATATTATAAATACACAGATGTAATTCTATGCCAGCTGTGCTTTTGATTACTTGGCAGTTATTTGTTGCTATGCACAGTTTACATTTGGAAAATGATGTATATTCCTTTTTTACTCTATGTATTGTTTACTTAATGCCATTCTGTTTTCTTTTTCTTATTGATATATTTTCAATTAACAAAATATATAATACAGATTAATGAAAGTATTTATCTTTGAGGCAATAAGCATTCCAATTAAAAAGCTGGAAACCTTGTTTTTTTTTTTTTGATGCCTTACGAAGAAAATTAAAGATCCGGTAATGTATGTAAATGCAGATTGCTCGAGGTATTGTTTTTAAGTAAATGCAGGTGAAACATTTATAATCACAGCAGGATTCAATTATTCTGCAGTATTCATTAGTCGTGCAGTTTTATCATTCTATACATAAACGTCTTATTTTTATGTCATTAATTGAAAAATTAGATAATCTTTCCAATTTTATTACAATTTTTAATTGTGTAGTGGATCTTGCTTTTCTTCAGATGAGAAAAAACATCACCGATTAGTGTTTTAATATGCTTCAGTTCATATATAAACATTCTATCTGCAACTGTTTTGTCCATACAGTATATACACAGTTGTAGGGCTATTTATGCTTCTTACTGCTGCTTTGTAATGATGTCTTGGGTTTACACGAGTGCACCGTTCTTAAGAGCCAAGCAGATAGTTCTATATTCACACAGCAGAACAGAAAGATAAGAACAGAGAAAGGAAAAAAATAAATCTACTGTCAAGCTATTATCATTCACTTTACATGGTATGAAACAAATATAGCTGTCACTTTCTAGAAGTCACTATAGATAAATTGAAAACGTATATCATCCTCAGCAAAGCATGGAAAACTCTACCTATTATTCAGTGATGCACATAGCTAGTGCAAAATATATTACCAAAGGACAAATTAAGTAGCTTGTTGGATGGCTGAGGGGCTGGCAGAGCTTATCAAGTACCTAAATCAAAAAATAAGAACAAATGCGTAACGACAGAGGAAGGATATGCCCTAATCAGACAGAAGATAGCAAATGCAATTGTTTCTCTTTCATGCACAGAGCATTCAATTATTTTTAGTGTTTTCGTGATGTTAAAAAAGTCAAATGTCCCTAGAAAGAAAAAAATATATAGCATTGACATACACATTTCTTTAACATTGGGGCAATATCTGTGTAGAATGTCGGGTTGAAAATCTTTCTGTTTTTTAATATAAATAGTTGCTTATGATACCAAATAATGTACTTCTTCAATAATAGTAGTCATCATGTGACAAAGCATTATTTATTTTCTCCTTATAATACTCAGGCATCTGAAATCTTTAAAACAGCTAAGAACATAAAAAGCCAAATATTCTTAAAAGAAAAAAAGAAAAATATATAACTTATTGCTTACAAAAGCAACATCAATTAATACTTTTCAAGTTTAACATTTGTGTTTCTTAGTGAATCATGAGTTATGTAATGACACAGGGTCCATTTAAGCCAGCTAATAATACTGATTTAAGGGTACAGGTTAGAGAAGAGAGGCATTACCTGTTGGCTAAAAATGAATATCAAGTGTTCAGAAATGTTCTATAATAAGTAAACGTGTGGCTTACATATACTCCTGTGAAAAGAACCAGTGGAACAGAAATGGCTTGGGGTTAATTCTCACTTTTATATATGACAAAAGCTATCAGCTATTAAAGCACGATGAGGACACAGACAGTTTTAAATAAACAACTATTTATTAATATTAAATCATTAAAAAAATATGTAGAGGAATGCCCTAGTAAACCTGCCCACTGAAAGCAAATAATGACAAAACCCACACTTAAAAAAAAATAGATCGTAAAACATAGATCAGTGTAGGAGAATGCTGACAGCATACAGATGTAAAAGATGGTGTAAAAAATGTCAAGAAACAACAGGAAAAATCTAGAAAACCATTTTACAGAATCGATTAACAGGGTAATTCAATAAACATTTGATGGACACATTTCTGTAAAAACGTCTGGATGCAGACAGCAATGGCAATTCTCATATTTACTTAAGCCAAATCCAGTCCACATTCTCCCAAATCATCTGAATCTGCACCAATTGGGGATGTACATTCAATATCCGGAAT
This sequence comes from Pelobates fuscus, assembly GCF_036172605.1. Lineage (NCBI taxonomy): Eukaryota > Metazoa > Chordata > Amphibia > Anura > Pelobatidae > Pelobates > Pelobates fuscus. Next base: position 47,545,976 of record NC_086319.1, on the reverse strand, counting down.
AAAATAAGTGATTTTCGCATCAGAACTCTATAAAAAGTATATGATTTGGAGTATTCATAAAGTGCAAATTTTAGAGCAAATGAACAATAAGTCACTGTACACCCTCTTCCCACACCCATAACCCGTAATTGGGGTAAAAAAGGAAAAAACGTTGGATGGTGCGTGGAGTTACTAATAAAATATACAAAAGGGATGGGCTTACCATTTTTCACCTAAATTTGTGCAATTGTCCCTCTTTTTGGGTAGGAATCCCCCATCTACCAGTCACCCCTTATTAAAATAATGTAACGTTATCTCCACCTAAAAGAGGCAAAAATAAAATCTATAAGAACAAGACACAACTATTGAAAGTAAAAAAGGTGAAAAAAAAATCAAAAACCTAATGCAAAATCATATTTGCATCATGAGGGCTCCATGCAGCATGAGAGGATGCTTCCATCAAAGCTATCTACATCAGAGGGTTTGTGAAACATCTCAGATGGGGAGACAAATCATATTATATTGTGTTAGGGTGTCATGTAATTTCGCAGTGATATCTTCCATAGTCTTAATATAGCTATTATTTTGTGTATTGGTTGAAGAGTTCCAATTTTTGGAATACAAATACACAAAGCTGTATAAAACCTATGAGCAAGACACAGTTAATTTTTACAAAGTCAAGATAAGACTGTTTGCTATTCAACAAAGTTATTTTTGGATCAGGGTAGATCTCAACTTCCAAGATATCTTTTAATAAGCAAAATACAGTAGTCCAAAAATTTCCAATCACAGTGTACCACTACCAGGTATGGAAAAAGTATAAATCTCTCCACAGACATTGAAACAAAGTGATGAGTGGGATGGAAATAATCTATTTAATATTTGAGGTCATGTTACCAATGAGAGAAACACTTAAATACATTTTCTCTTATGGCTGTGCAGATTGTAATCTTCCAAGCAGTCCAGCAGCAGAGAAAATATTCTCTAACTCGTCCTCCGAGACAAACACCTCCAAGTCTCTCTCACACGATAGTTTGTTTTACCTACTATCAATAGAGAGTGGACTCGAGATAAATAGCTCCTTTATTTCAGCAGAACTTACAGAGATGCTCAAAAGTAGTCAAGTAAGCATTCATTTGGTCACCAGGCAGATTCATAAAAAAAATTCTGCACCTGTTCAAAAAAAAAATAATCTCTTCCATGGGCATGTCATGGCATGTAAAATTATTTGCATATCAGGGATTACACCTCTATAAACAATATCACCGATAGGGAGAAAGCTGCATCCCACTTACCAACCAAATTCTCACAGTTAATACCACAAACCCTTAATGGAATTTTGGGTTTCTCACAACAGGGAACACAGCAGAATTAGTTAAGGACTGCACATCTCTCCTTGACCCAGTCTTCTAGAGTTTATAGTTGTGAAGCATTGCAGGAAAAATGCCAGGACACTATAACAGTAGTCCAGGAATCATCAAGTGCTGCATGAGAGGCACATGGAACTCTTGATGTTAACCAAGCATTTGAGAAATTAGACAGCAAGATTCTAATACCATGAACCATGAACAGTTCTAGCTCTGGAACTCTGAAATCATCCCCTTAGGCTTGATCTAATTATGATATGCATTACAGTTGAGCCTTTTATATCCCTAAATAATACATTTCTACAGATTATTAAGGTTTTTGGAATCCATAGGCATTGTCAAGCTTGAAAATAGATACAACAATTTTGGTTGAATTAATTTAAACTGAGCAGACATTACCTGTAAGAGATATATAGGGATAGATATAGATATTTATACTACATATAAAAATTGACTGTAAAAATCGGATATTATTTTCCAGGGGGCTTAAATATTGAATGTCAGGCTAGTGTAAGAGAACCAGCAATTAAAACTTCTATATCTTAAAATCCATACATTTATTGCAGAATTTGCCAGCACAATGTATACATAACATAACCTATTATCCACAGGTTTTGTGGTTGACAAAGTTCCATGTTACCTCGATTCTCTGCAACAAATATACATCATTTTAGGTCCTTGGATTTCGAATTCTTAATATTTCCTTTTTTTTCAATAATAGTGCAAGAATTGAAGGTTGACATCAATGAAGTGATAATATTTGTAATTTAACCACTATGTTGTGTGACTCATCTGAAGTATACACATGGACACAACATGCAGTGTCATAGAAGAATGCAAATCATAAGATAAGTAGTTATCTAAAAAGTCAGCAAACAAACAGCTTACAAACAATGCCACATTGGCATTCAGAGTGAAAATAGATATAATTCTAAAAATACGACTTTACAATATCAGTCTATTCACTCATTCATAAAGCGTTAGATGTTGAATTGTGAGCCATTTTTCTTGTGTTCAATAGCAAATGACTTTTCCAAGGCAGGCAGCAAGATCTCATGGTCACTCGCACTTCTACTGCACCCGTGAGATAAAGAGCTTAGAAATCATCTTGATATATCTGATGAATGTTATATTTTTATTAAAAAGTTGAACTATGAAGTAAATATTAGGGATTTCTGGCTAAGTGAAGATGAGGAGTACAGTAGTATATAATATATATAACACTTTGTGTTTATATATTCATTTATTTAATCAATATTCTCTATTAATAGCATACCCAACACAAAAATAAGGAGTTACTAAAAAAAAAAAAAAAAAAAAAAAAAGGACAATTACACTTTACATTTCTTTCTTTCTCTTGTGCTTTAGGAAGTTAACCTTGCATACTTTGCAATGCACATTTCTGAAATACTGATGTTGTCTGATTTGCAAGATACATGTAGGAGCAAAAGTTGTGCAAAGATGGGAGTGGCAGTGGAATGATAGTGGCAGTGGGAGTGACATGCAAGAGCAAAAACTACTTAAACAGCTAGTTAGCAAAACTACCAAAAACGTCAACATCATCATATCTCCATGGCTGTAGTGTAAAGATTTGCTATTAAGAGCCTTAGAAAATAATGTAATATCTCAAAAGAATTTCCAATTTTTGTTTAATAATTTTCCCGTTATCCCCATTTTCTATTTTTTGCCAAAGTTACATAAAAATTTGTTTTTTCCCCCTGGACGCCCAATTATCAGTGGCATCAACTCCATCACAGCAAATTTGTCAGCCTTTATTGACTCAAAGCTCCAAAAATATGCCCAGGGTGCTCCTTCATATATCAAAGATACTACAGCCATTTTACATGAGTTTGAAGATATAAATTGGAAGGAGGAATACAGCTGGGCAACATTGGATGTGACATCATTATATACGGTCATCCATCACCAGCTAGGTATTGAGGCAGTTCATTTTTTCATAGAAAATGATCCTGAGGTTGATGATGCACTTCAAAACTTTATTTTGATGGCAATTAAATTTATATTGGAACATAATAATTTTTTTCATGAGGGTAAATTTTACCTACAGTTGACAGGGACCGCCATGGGAACCAGGTTCGCCCCCAGTTATGCCAACATCTATATGCGCAGATGGGAGGACCTATTTGTTTGGTGCGGGCATGACTGGCGGGCGAGCCTGGTCCTATGGCGGAGATTTATCGATGACGTGATTGTCATCTGGAAGGGTACTCAAGAGGATTTTTTATTGTTTGTACAGTATCTAAATTCTAATTCTTTTAATTTGAAATTCACACCGGAGTGGCACAAAGACACTATAAATTTTTTGGACTTAAGTTTATATTGGGAGGGAGATAAAATTAGGTCCAGATGTTTCTTTAAGAAAACTGATGGGAACAGTTATGTCCATAAGTCAAGCTGCCACCATCAACCTTGGCTGAGAGGCATTGCCAAAAGTCAACTTACAAGGGTACGTAGAAATTGCTCTAATGCTCAAGATTTTGAAGCTCAGGCGAAACATATAAAAAATAAATTGGTGAATAAAGGTTATGATAAAAACACGATTGAAAAAGAAATTAGAATATTAAGAAATAAAGATAGAAGTGATTTACTGATTAAACGTCCAAAAAATAATTCAAATGAACACTTTAGACATTCATTCATAACGAAATACAATACAGACCATTGGAAAATTAATAGGTGCCTTAAAAAACATTGGCCCATATTACTCCAGGATCCAGTTCTTGGAAGTATCCTTCCAGACCGTCCATCTATTATCTATAAGAAGGGTCAAAACCTTAAAGATCTAGTTGCTCCCAGTTTCCCTAGAAAGGATATCCCTAAAAAGAAAGTTATTTCACATACAAAGGGATCTAAGGGATGCCAAATGTGCCGGGCTTGCTCAAGAATGAACCTAGGCCTAACTCTTCAATTTACAAGTTATATCTCTGGAATTTGTTTTCCAGTGAAGTCCAGTATTGGATGCCACACGGATTTTGTGATTTATTTATTGCAGTGTCCGTGTGGCAAACAGTACGTGGGAAAAACAAAAAGACCTTTGAAAATACGCCTCATGGAACATATTAATAATATAAGGAAAGGCATAACAACTCATTCAGTGCCAGTATACTGCAATACATGCCAGGCCTTTAATTGGAGAGATTTTAAGGGTTGTGGTATAGAACATGTGCCCGCCCACTGGAGAGGAGGAAATAGGGAATTGAAATTAGCACAACGGGAGACCTATTGAATATACCAATTGGATACCTTAACACCCAAAGGTTTAAATATAGATGTTGATTTGGCCAGTTTCATGGTATAATGGTATTATTTTTCGTTTTTTCTAAAGATGTTCTTGGATCCAAGGGGGGATTTCCACCTTCTGCCACATAGTTTTTTCTTTAGAATTGATATATTAATTTTTTTATTTTTTTTTATATTATATATTCTTCTTATATTTAATATAATTTTTCATTCATTTTTTTATTTTCCATCTTCATTTTTATATTTATTTTTCATTTATTTATTTTTTTTATTTTTTTATTTTATATTTATTTTTATTTTTATTTTTTTATACATATAGTATTTATTATATATATATTTTTTTTCCCCTATTATATATTTTTTTGTAGTCTATGTATATATTTATGCTATAGCAATTGGCAGAAGATGAAAGTCCTATAGTTCTATTTGATGATGATATATTTCTTTGTTGTTTATAAGTCCTTACTTTTAATGTGAAAGTCTGATGATTGATTGCGATTGTTTTGAGATTATTTTCAGTCATTTAACTACCTGAGCGGCTGTTTCATGCCTGGAACGCATATGCCGCATTTGGAACGCAACGTTAGCGTCATGACGTACGTTGCCGTCCGCAACCGGAAGTATGCGCATGGAACGCAACCGGAAACGGACATTTGGAACGCAAACCTATATGAACCAGACGGACGAAAAACGGCTAAGTTTTTTGCCGCGAAATTACAGAATGAGAGCCATCTGGAGGCAATATACTCTGATGGGAGAAGTGGTTCCAGGAGAGAGTTCTCCAATCAACACACGGACTGGTTGTATTTAAGGGACTCTGTTGGGGGTGGGATTATGCATGCTTTGTATTTTATGTGATTGTTTAAACTGCAGAATTTTCTCTGATGAAGTCCAAGTTGTTTGGACGAAACGCGTTAGATTGCAGTTATTTTTAAATTTTATCGATTGAATTCTTCAAGGCTATTTATTGCCTTTTGAAGAAAGAACATTTTTTTTTACATTTCAATTGGCATTCTTCCATTTCCTGTGAAAGACAGAGCAACCTATCCGTGGAAGGCAAATACTATTTCAGCCCATTGTGGGCTTAAAGGCGCATTACCCTACACCATCTCGTGAGTGCAATCTTTGTGGGTTAAATCCAATTATTGTTAATGTACTTCACTATGTGCTATGCATTCTTTTTTTTTCTAGTTATTCAGCTGTATCCCATTTTTGTCTATACCCATGTAGTGTAAAGATACCCAATAGTGTCCTTGTTTGTGCTGTTCCTGTTCAAAATACAAAAATAGTTAGCTCTGTTTGTGTGCAGGTGTGTAAGTCAGAATTAGGAATCTCTCGGATAGACAACCTGGGTGATGGGCAATGTGTCATGATATCTGTGTGAGAGCTAAATAAAATGGGGAGAGGGCGAGCGTGAAAACTGTGAATGAAAGTGGGGTGGCCTAAAATCCTTGCATAAACACTGTCTATATAAGACCAGGATTAAGAGTTGACATTTTTCTCAGTAACACACCATGCACACTATATTTGCCAAAACAGTAGTAATTGCAACAAAACCATAGGTGAAGCAGGTAATGCAGGAGACACATAGGCCATCGTCCTGTATAAGCCAGGTAATAAGAAAAAATCCACTGAGGAAAATGAACTTCCTCAAGTTGGTGTGTGGAGAAGTGTACAATACAAAAAAAGCAAAACAACAACAACAACAACATATTAAGAATAATAGGGTAATCCAACAGAACAGATGTCTTACACATTTCTTGCCAACAAAACTTCCATAGAGACTAGAAAATTCTATAAGCATGAGCGAGTTGTAATATGTCATTTATGTTGATCTCCTTCCTGTTATACTCACTTTATTTTATTTAAAGATTCCAAATGAGGCAGTTCATTATACCCGACTAAGGCATCAGACTATATTTTTATTCCTAATATATGTTCACCAGTTGTCTTCAGACCAAATACCCAAATATGGGAAGCAGGAATCTGGTGATGCATGTAGAAAAATTAGCTATGTGTATAATATTTTTACTCTTACATTGCTAAACTAAAAAAGAAAAACTGTTTTCAGATCAGCCTTTTTGCCCTAAAATATGAAATTCACTTTCAGTTCCCTTTGAAATTTCAGTAATACACAGTTTAATTAATTACTGTCATTTTTTTTTTTTTTAAATATGCTTTTGTCTGTTTCTTAGCGTAAAAACCAGTGGTGGCTAAACTAGCACACATGCAGACTTATTCGTTAAACTAGGAATTTCAGATAGTCGAGAAGGGAAAGCCAACCCTAACTATAGTCACAGTTTGGCAATTTTACACTACATATTGCCATTGGGATGTGAATTCAATATTTAGTGAGCAAACCCGTAATTATTTTTTAACTATACTTCACAAATACCAAAGGAGTATTAAAGGAAATTGGATAGCAATCATTTGTACTTGAACGCAGTTGTAGTTGTTTTGCTATCAGTGTGTGCAAATAAAGTATTTCTACATATGTAAAGTATGTTGAAACAAACAAGGCACAGTAAGATGTAAATTTAATTTCACTGAAGCATTATGGAATATATATAGTGTATAACTGTAACTAATATTGTTTGCAGGATAAAATTCATTTTTTTTTTTTTTACCAAAATGTGCCGTGTAGTAAAACACATAAAAAGGCTTTGGGACATTCATTATTAAATTAATCTACAATGTAATTTGTCCATAGTAATGACAATCCCCTCGGGATTTAAGAAAGATTTCTGTTATTAACAAGGTGGACAAATGAGAGGTAAATGGTGGCGATGGATTTTTTTAATATTGATTGGCTAAAATAAAAAATTGCTTTTCTCGGACTTAATATATTACCGTAATACTTTAAATAGTTGACATGGATCTATAGCTTTTAATTAAGTAAACCAAAATACGTTATTGCTTGTTAACATATCAGTTTGGGCACATGTTTGAACTATTAATAAAACATTAGTTATTTTATAGCTGTTTATATGCAAGAAATGTTAAAATGTATAGACACTAGCATTACCTACTTAGAGACTTCAGATATATTATTCGATAATGATTTAATAGTAGACTTGTGCACAATGGGAACATTTGTTTTAGACAAATTATTTCTGCTGAAAAAAAAGGAAAAAATTGTATGGATGGATTTTAGCAGTATGGTGGCTTAGCATGGCCAAATGTAATTAAGGGAAAAGGAAAATAAATCAAAAAAATTTGGGAACAAACCATAAGGTGTGAAAATGGGCTGATCAATGTACTGCAATATATATATATATATAATGTAAATATTATGTAAATATTTTACGGTACACTGATCAAGTGAGCAAAAGTAATCAATAGGGGGGAAAAATTACAGGAGCAAAAAAAGATCTATTTTTATATATTTATATATTATATACTTATTAAATATATGCTATATAAGTATAGATTTTTTTACTGCTTCACCTACTTTCTCTCTCTATTGGTCTTTTCTCGCTTGTCCTAAAATCAACATTTAGTAATTGTCTCACTGAAGCGGTCTGGGTGCAGTGGCTCTTTCTTTTTTGTTCTGCAATGTAAAACATTGTCATTTTGTAGATACGGCAATATTTTTGTTGCAGAGCTAAACACACCTCTATTGGCAGTCTTCCTGACAGCCACTAGAGGGTGCTTCTGCTGGTACAGTTGATAAGGACTTGGTTATGTGATGTTTGATATTGAACATCAACCAATGCTGATCATAGGGATGCATTCGATCCAATGCTTCCCTCTGAGTACCATTTGGCAGGAAGAGTTTAGTGCTCACTGCTGCGCAAGTGCTTCTTTTTCCTAGTGCTTTTCCATGAAAAGCATTGGATTGACCAAGAAGATGAAGATGAGACAGCATGTGGGATGACATCACTAGTGAGGGAGCAGGCTGCTGTGTGGGTTGAGTCTCAGTCTGGAAAAAGTTTAAGTAAAAAAACATTTTTTCATTTATTTTATTTTATTTAAGGGGACCCTGAATCTAATTTTGGAGTAGGACACTAAAGCGTTAGGAAAACATGTTTGTATCCCTATTGCTATAGTGTTCGTTTAACCACATGGAGGTTGACGGAACAGCTTTCTCCAATAAAGCTCCACATGCATGAAACAGCTTGCCAGAGAATATCAAGCTAACACAAGTCCGAAGTCCAAGAAAGCATCATCATCTATTTACCTTCAATCAAACACAACTAAACACATTCTTAATTCATAAATAAACCATTCACACATTCTGGACCTGACAGAAGAGTCCTGGTTTGGGAACCCTGTCTTGCCATCTGATTTATTTCATCAATGACTTGCTTTCTGGATATATCAGAAATAAATTAACAGTGCAACATTCAGCAGGCTCAACAAAAACTGCAGCATGATTAGGCACGCATGCCGTGCTCCGTGTATGTGCTTCTGACTGATGGACAACCCGTGTATAAGTCCAGTGTGTTTGCATATAATATTGCATCACACAGGCGAGTAATGTACCCCAACGTGTCACTGGCATGCCACCGGTCATACCAAAAAGTTGGGAGGAGTTCTCTGAAAATAATTTCTTACCTAAATAAGTTACTGCACAAAGAACTAAGGTAAAGTGAGTATTTCTCCATGGAGTTCTAGAGAAGACACGTTTCTATTCCAAATACTTACCTTATTGAGCCAGTAATATAAGCAGGTTCATCTTGGGCTTTAAATTCAAGGTTTACAGGGCAAACATTCAACAATTATGTGTAGTTATCCTTGAATTTCATTCAATATTATTGAACTCCAAATGATTGATCTAAATACATAATGTTGCATAAAAATATTGAACAAAGATTATGCAACTTCAGGCAAGATGTATGAGTCATGTAAACGACAATCCTTTCCTGAAATGAATAGTCTTAAATTAGAGGGACAAAGGTTTAAAAATAATATCAGGAAGTATTACTTTACTGAGAGGGTAGTGGATGCATGGAATAGCCTTCCAGCTGAAGTGGTAGAGGTTAACACAGTAAAGGAGTTTAAGCATGCGTGGGATAGGCATAAGCCTATCCTAACTATAAGATAAGGTCAGGGACTAATGAAAGTATTTAGAAAATTGGGCAGACTAGATGGGCCGAATGGTTCTTTTCTGCCGTCACATTCTATGTTTCTATGTTTCTATGATTCCTATATAATATAAAGATGATGATTGCAATTCACCCATTGCAGTGAGACTTTAGAAATAGATCTCTTATTTTCTATGCTATGAAGATTTTTACAAAATCTGTAAGCAATTTTTTTACCTGTCTGGATAGTATGAATCCTAGAAAGTACTATCTTACAGTATCTAAAAAAGCATTATTCTTGCTAAATTAAGGAGTCTATTCACTGTACAATAAATTGTAATTAATTGAAAACCCCAATTGTGCAATTTAACTTTAGCTAAAATAATGAAGCTAAATATGTGAGCAAATGAGCAATGTTTGCTTAAAATGTTCAACTCAGTCATCGACTCACTACAATTCAGTACTCAATGAACCAGCTCTTGTAAAGCGTAGTCAAAATTTGATTCATACTATTTTTCTTATAATATTGATACAGATAAAATTTTGCATGACATCTGTTAATCTTTGCCCTTATTGTGTTCATTCTAGTCCTACAATTGATTCATTGTCATGCGGGAGGATGTTGGACTCTGGTTGTAAAGGGGCAAATTAATAGGTAAAAAAAAGATGAATACAATTCAAAAGGAATATTTAATATATATGGACTTTTAACTTAGTGTCTGTCCTGATCATTTAATCCAAAAGATTAGCTAAATGATACCCATTCATAACAGTATTGCAAAAATTAAACCTTGCAGATTTTTTTTTTTAATAAATTAGGAGTTGTTTCAAAAGATTTAAATGTGTGTATATATAAATGTAGGAAAATATGCCCTGGTGAAATCCCACGCTGGGTATAGACAGTAGGTAGAAAAGAGAGGCACTCTATGGTCTTTGAAAAAAATCACTGGTATTTAATATCCAATATCACAGCATAAATACGATCGACATTTCAACCTCTTCAGGTCTTCCTCAAGATCCTCAAGATCTTGAGGAAGACCTGAAGAGGTTGAAACGTCGATCGTATTTATGCTATGATATTGGATATTAAATACCAGTGATTTAATATCATATCATAAATATCATAGCATAAATACGATTGACCTTTTGACCTCTTCAGGTCTTCCTCAAGATCCTCAAGATCTTGAGGAAGACCTGAAGAGGTCGAAACGTTGATCGTATTTATGCTATGATATTGGATATTAAATACCAGTGATTTTTTTCAAAGACCATAGAGTGCATCTCTTTTCTACCTACTATATATATATATATATATATATATATATATATATATATATATATGGAACCTGAAGCCTTTTCCAAAGATATCGTATTTCTGGAGATATTTGATACTATGACACATAAATAAATACAATTAAATATAAAATAATCAAATGAACATAAATATCTGTCACTGAAACTAAAGATTCCTGACCCACTAATATTCTGGTCCTGTGTTTATCTAAAACATGTATCCAATTTTGAAAGGGTTAAGCCCTGAGAGTACATTGGGACATTGTTTAAGTGGTGAACCTGGTCCAAGCCTATATATCTTATATCTAATATATACTGTATCTTATAAAATAAACCTTAACTTTAAAAATATTCTTGTCATTTAGCAGAAAAAAAAGAATAGGCTATACAAAATTAAAATAAATGATGAGACACCTGTACCAGATGGTATTTATTCAAGGATTCTTGAGGAGCTTAGCACAGTAATTGCCAGATCTCTGCTTTTACTCATCAGGGACTCAATTTTCGATGTCTCGATGCCACATGATTAAAAAAGCCAAAGTATTGACACTATTTAAAAAGGGATCAAGAGCTGAAATCAGAAATGTTTGACAATGAGTGGCTGGAAATACATGACATTTTTATGCAGGGCAATACATGAGTTCTATCATCCGTTGTGTCAAAAAAAATTGACAGTTTTATATTCGCTGAAATATATGAGGCATTTATTATTTTAAATATGGAAGCATTAATAAGAAAAAGAGGGTTTTTAAAAAGTTTGGCTACATCACTTATACAGGAGTGTGATAAATTCAATATGATTACAATTATTTTATGATATTGTTGGAAAGAACATAAAAACTTGCATTACTGGGAGGTTCCATTTATCATCTCAGTTCCATCAAAGTACTAGTTATTAACATGTCATTGAAGAACTGAAATAAATGTTATCCGGACATTGACGACGCACACTCACTTCACTTCCTAAGCTCCATACAACCTACTCTCTACAATTATCTAAATGACAGCCCAGTAACTCCAAGAAAATAAAAGCCTTTGATCATCCCTGATAAGGCTAACAGTGTTTTTTATGGACTGTCATCTTATCAACGCGTACTTAGAAAGCGTCTTCAGTAATGCTGGAAATATTGTAACTGTCAAAGGAGGCAACTCAAGCATGCACAAAATTAAAACTGTCATGGAGAATCATATCATAGTGTTAGCCAGTTGGATAATCGTAAAGTGCAATTTTGAGGTATACTGTAGAAGAAGCTCTATGAATATTGCTTCGTCTTTGTGGAAGTCTGGCCATGTTGTTATTCTGATTTTATGTCTGTTTATCTTTTTTCCATCGATAAGGCACAGGCATCACATTTCACAAGTACTGATTAGTAGTAATAATTCAATGCATTGATTGTTATTTATTTTATGTATAGAGCACTCACAAATACAGCGTAATTAAATGCAGTAAATTATACATATTGAAAAAAGTTCAATGTGAAATATTGGTTTCTAGAAACTATAAATTGGTCCTGTGCAAATTGGAAGTATCATGGATACTCACATCCAGCACAATTTTATCTGAAAGAGGAGCTAGTCATAGTAAAAAAAGTAGGACCCTGTTCCAACCAAATTGGCGAACACAGTAGCCAACTATTGATGTTAATAAAAACCTGATAACTAGTAGCAGGTGTTGGTTACAGGCTGGTTTCCTACCTTGTCACTATATTTTACCAGTTGACTGCCAACAGGGCCGCCATCAGGGCCTGACAACCATAACGGTTGTCATGGGCCTGGTTGTCCTGGGGGGCCCTGACTGATCTGGTAGTCCAGGGCCCCACATTCCCTAATTGCAAATATATATATGAATTATCGCTATACATATGTGCATGTTTGGCCCACCGTGTACCTGTTACTGTGGGGGGGTTGGGTGGGGGGGCAGCACACTCCATGTTCACTTCTCAGCTGCTCTTCTGTCTCTAAATCTTGCAAAACCTGCAGCCGTCGGAGTGTTGCCATGGGTTACCATGGCACCGCTCCGTGCGGCTCGCGGGAGTTAGAGGCAGAAGAGCAGCTTAGAAGTTAACATGGAGTATGCTGGACCCCCTGTGGTAGCAGGTAACTGGGGGCCTGTACCATGCCACTGGACCACCAGGGAATGTAATCTCCCTCTCCCTGGCCACAGGTAAGAAGCAGGGAGGGGGGAATAAAACTAAATATCTTGCAATAAATGAAAAAAGAATGCTATTCTCCCCACAGTATGTAGCCCCACAAAGTGTACACAATATTAACACACACTACATTATTACAAAGACATACACTCTGCATCCTTACATTAACATACACTCTGCAGTCACTATACACACACTACATCTTTACACAAACATACACTCTGCATTCACTATACATACATCCTTAAACAAACACACATTCTACAGTCACTATACACACACACTACATCCTTACACAAACACACTCTGAAGTCACTATACACACACTCTGCCTTTACTATACACACTACATCTACCACACAAACACACACACTCTCCATTCACTATGCACACAACATCCACTACACAAACACACACTCTGCATTCACTATGCACACTACATTCACTATACAAACACACACGCTGCATTCACAATACACACTACATCATCTATACAAACACACACTTTGCATTCACTATACACACTCTGCAGTCAATATGCAAACTGCATCTAATACACACAAACACTACATCCATTACACAAACATTCAATTTGCTTCAACCATACACACTGCATCCATGGCACACACGCATTCTGCATCCACTTTACACATTCTACATCCACTATACACACACCACATTCAGTATACACACACTTCATCCTTGTGGGTGGACTCAGTAAAAGCCCTGTGCATGGACTTTGGGGACAGGCTCTGTGGGCAGACTCCGGGGGCCAAGAACTTGAGCTGTGTCAGGGGCCCCAAAATTTCTGATGGCAGCCCTGACTGCCAATAACATCTAATTGCAATAATACTAACTGAAATTGTACAGAAAGAAGTTTCGGTTGTTTTCAGTCAGAAAAAAAAATATTTAGTTCATGCAATATTTAGTCATATAACTATAATTTTTTGGCTGAAATGTAGTCAAATTAAATAAATACAGCATATATGTATATATGTATATATATATGTATATATATATATATATATATATATATAATACATAAAGCACACTCACAGCCATATAAAATAAGAAGTGGAAGTGATCCCGAGAAAAAGATGGCCGACTGACAGAAGGGGGGTTCACTCAAAACAGCATTAGCAGCAGACTTTGTACATGAGCCCAGAAAAATACGTCAGTAACTTCATTAGGTCATGTAAAAAAATAAAACCAAAATAATAAAGTGTTTTACAGGGTGACGTGCAGTAATACCATGCTTACAACAACCCCTGAAGGGGACATTATTCACAAGAAAAATCACCAATTTATCAAGTGAACAGAATAACCAAATTAAATGTTGATAATGGGTCATTAAGTAATTGGGTCATTCTGTATATGGTGGGCTTGTATTCTATTTCTGACTAAATTATGTAAATCAAAATGTTATAGTCTAGTACTGACCACCTGCTGATAGACCACAAAAAATACACACTGTTTTAGTTGTCACCATAGCAACTACACCTTACCAGAGCATGTCTACTTGACCATGGGATTGGCCTTAGCAGGAGATAGTAATAGTGTAAACAATGTATTAAACAGTAAATTTAATGCTATGTCAGACACATCACTATATAACTTGGATGTTAATTTATGCTATGTGAATTATTCATCTAATTAATGTACTTTAATTATATAAATAATGATTTTATGTTTTGTCATGTGTAGGCCTTTACTCTAAAACATTGCTGCAGACATCCCACGCGTCTTATTGTACCAGAGGAAGATATGGGATGACCAGTTTCTTCATCTGATATACTTGTTTACCAACTTCTCTTACCTCAAACAATTTGCCTTAGGGTGGCATATATTCTTAACTTGTAAAAAAGTAAGAAATGTAAAAAAAAAGTTTTATATTTACACTATTTAGAGTTGTCACGGGAAGTACGGAAATCGATAAAATTCTCACCCTGGAAACACATTAATTCTTTAAAAAGAAAGAAATTTGTGTGGGTTTTAGGATACATTTAACGTCACGCTAGGCTTACAGGATATATTTTTTTCTTTATCATAGTTTTCTAGTAGTTGCTTGGAATTGTTTTAGCTGTCAGCAATGTGCTTTACTGGGGAGCACTAAATAACAAACTAGTTACTTTTCTGATGACAACATTAAGTATATATCTAAGCTCAAAGAGAGAGAAAGACAAACTGATAGAGAAACGGTGAGGGTTATGCCAGATATAAAAATGGCACACAACATGTACATTGGCTGGGCTGAGAAGGCCACTATGTTATCAGATGATTGGAGAAATGTCTGATCTTGACACTTTACAGACATTGCGAATGAGGATTGGGTTAATCAAATTCATTGTAATGCTTGTTAATGAAATTTGTTTTTATGGAGAATTTGAAATCCTGACAAAGGGGTAGGAGGGAGGGCAGAAAGGTGAGAGCAGGGGTTGATGTTATAATGCACTTAGACACAGTCCATCACATTACAGTGAGCACTTTATAAGCTCTAGAATGAATTAGGGAGAATGTGAGAGTGATAGGTAGAAAACGAGAAGCGAAAAAAAAATAGATGTGTAATAAAGAGGGTAACTGCAGACAAATGGAGGTGCGGACAGAGATGCATCAGGGAATAACTTGAAAAGACAGAGTGTAGTGAGAAGTTTTGTGTGTCTGTGCGTGAAGTTTAGATTTCATGAAAATGAGTTCACATTATTAGTTTATACATTCCTTTCAGTATTTTTAGAATGGAACAATGCATAAAGAAGAAGAATCTAGCAATAAGTCCAGTTCATGCAATTTAGAAAATGGCAATCATGTTATGATAATCATATGATATGATAAATACTTAGTAAACTTTTATGTGTCCTATCTAAAAATACTTTTTTTTTTTTATCTTTTTTTTCTGGAGTTAATGGCCATCTAAAAAGTTCTAGTACAAGAATTGGGTATTTAAAATCCATTAACCCCTCGAAGAAAAAGAGACAGGCAAAATAGCTTGATTATACACAAAAAAACTAATTTTAAAAGAATGTATCCTTCCTAATGAAACATTTTATAACACACACACACGCACATGCACACACACATTAAAATATTATACATTTTAAAAAAGGGTAAAAAAAACAATATTTTTATTGTATATTATTTGCAACAGCAGCAACAACTTATTGTGACCATTTTTGTATACATTAAGTACACATTTCTTTAATACTGAGAATTATTCCAGTATAGTATTATGGTGAAATATTACAATTGTATCTCAAAAGGCAATTATTTTTTTTTCACTCACTCTAGGAATTATGTGGAATAATGCCTGATTGTCTGAGTTGGGGTTAATTTAATCCAATCCCAGAGTAATAATCAGATCTCTTATAACAGGTTTTCTACACCCAAACTTCTGCCATTGATTGATTATCCTGTTTCAATTCAGGTAGTAGCTACTTTCCACTTCAGATCTTCCGGCTGCAGCTGTTGCTTATCTCAAGCAAACTCTGCTGCATTTAAGTGTTATCTCTCTGAGTCTCCCAAGCTCAATAAATCTAAATGGCTTCTCTACAACTACTTTTCATTTAATTTAATCTTTAAAGGGACATTCCCTTTTAACCTTGCATTCCCCCCCAAAAGTGGTAAAATAATGAGAGTTATAGGGATTCTGTTATGATGTTCAAAAACAAGAGGCCCTTGTAATGTCTACATGTCCTCCATCATGACTAGTGTCTCATAGTAGAATGGGGTTAGAGATGTGATGGTGAGCTCTGGATAAGCAATATAGCTTGTGTCTACTTTTGCCTTGAGTGTTACTAATATAATAATAGATGGATTTTGTTGCTTCTATAATCGTTACGTATTGAAGAAGGGGAGAAAGTGATGTGGTGTAAAATTAAGGAGAACCAGGCATGGAGGCAAGGGGACCACATCATTTAGATTTTGTACAGTTACCTCGTGTGGCACTTTAAAAAATAAATCTATATTAATTTCTGTAATGACAACAATCACCGATTTCAAAAGAATTATGATGAAGACTTACTTTGGCTACCTCCGACGTCACCTCCAACCTCTGAACCCAATTTGCTTCATGTCTCCCAGGCAACAAGACATCAGAGAGATGTGAGCAATAGTATTATGCCAAAGGCAGCCCTGAGTGTGTGTGTGTAGTTTACAACAAATTAGCTTCCATGGCAACCCCAGAGCCCCTGACAGGCAATACACTAATAGGGTGTCAGAGAGGCATGCCAAATTTGGCTTGGCCTATTTGAACAGTGAACAGCTGAGCATTGATCAGCTGTTCTGTGCTGTTTATTGGTAAAGAATAAGTGATGTTTGCTCTGCTTTCGGAATTTATGACTCGTGGCTTGTCTCTCTGCATCTAAAACTTGCTGCCTGAATTTTGGCCTTTGGACTGCATTGACTTTGCCTTGCCCCTATCTGGATTTGTGTGCCTTTGACTTCATTCTATATTTCACCTCTACGAGTACTGCATTTTGGATTTCATATAACAACCTGACAATTATTTTCACTAATCAGTGAGATTGAGAAAGACTGAATACACTTTGGCTTTATTCCAGGAAGGCCAGCATGTCATAAAAAACAGACACTGAAAAGTTACTCAAGTAATCAGACAGATATTGAACATTGAGTAAGATTGTCAAGGGAAGAAGAATCCAATCCCTAATGGAGTCTTGGACCATTCTTTGCTTTTATCAACAGCAACAGAATTCTGACAACAACATACTTTTGTTATGTGTTATTAGTAACTTCTACCACTATGTTTTATTTGCAGTATTATTGAGAGGTTTCTTACATTCTTGGCAATTCCTCTGTGAATTTCAATTTCTCCTAAATGGTGTTATGGGTCAGGCCACTCGATCCAGGTAAGTCCTACCCTCCCACATCATCTCTTAAGTTTAGGGTGAACAAGAGTACTTTAACCCAGAGAGGCCAACAGTGTTAACTTATTTCTGGCCATGTCATGCCGAAAGGTGTAACATATTTAGTTGAAGCATCATA
Organism: Pelobates fuscus; assembly: GCF_036172605.1. NCBI lineage: Eukaryota > Metazoa > Chordata > Amphibia > Anura > Pelobatidae > Pelobates > Pelobates fuscus. The sequence goes on along the minus strand of NC_086319.1, from coordinate 47,527,904 downwards.
TTCCACTGAAAAAGCTTACCATTGTCATCTGGTACCCTCTGCAGCCATGTGAGAAGGTTGTAATCTGCAAGCCAAGTGAACTCTCATGCATACACATGAGTTTGCAGCATTTCAAGTGCATAAACTAAAGCCAAACATTCTTTCCCCATGGCATGGGCCACCTCGTTATGAGAACTTTTGACTGAGGTAGATGAGTAGATATTCCTATCTAATTCTGGTTATCTAGGAATTATGTCACAAATTCTAAATGTGGAGATATCAGTTTGAGTCATGAACCATCGGTATTCTTAACAATAAGTACGTGGGAGCTTGAAAGGATAGCCTTGACGGCCAGTGAGTTGTTATTAAAAACAAACATGAGTAATGCACTGACATTCATCAGAAAGCTAACAACTATTAGTGGCAAAGATGGGCCAGTTAACAATGGCTTCTATCTTGACCAGCTGTGTCCTGCTTCTGAGTAACATACTCTTGTTGATATCCTTTCCACTGCTCCTTTAGACCCATTTGGTTTACTGCATGTAGACCAGGAGATCTGTGGACAAAAGAGCCAAGTTAGACAAAGTAAATTATGTTTTCAGTTTGGCAATTTTGGCCTTAAACTTGGAATTCACTTTGAACTCTCAGCAATTCTCACTGTCGTAAAACCTTAATAGCGTATTATTTTCTTTCAAATAAAAATAATTTAAAGCAACAATAACATTCACAAAAGGAGCTCCTCTACAATGGAGCTAAATTATAAGCACACAACATTCCTGCTCGTGACATTGTCCATATCAATATGGGGGCCTACCATATCTGAAAAGAAGAACACCATTCAACAATGTGTTTCTTGCTTTATCTCACAACTTTAACATGGATTATTTCACAGATGGCTAGGGGGGCTTAATAATGTTTTATTATATTACTGTGCCAGTCAGAGAATGGTGGAAGGTAATAACCATGTTTTTATGACCAACACGGACTGTTGTCACTAGATGTTTTTTAAAAAAAAACAAAAACATAACTTTAGAAACTCTACAAGGTTAAATGACAAAACCATATAAGATAATACATGTGATACGTACTAGAATTAATATTATCATACAAACACAACTATTTACAACAACACACCATAAATAATGCAGTTTTAATCCTGTGTCAATTTATTCTGTTTCTATTTTATGTGCAATTGGCAAAGGCCTACTGGGAATTTTCTTACGATTTGGTAAAAATTGAAGTTTCTATTTCTGTATACATTTCCAGCATAAAGCAACACCGTTTGAAACACGAGGGATAATCTCATCTGAAACTCTTCATTAATTTAAACATGTGCAAAACAGCATCTGTTCAGGCTTGTATGTGGATAAACTACCATATATATGACATGCTTTATTAAATAAAACAGAATATCATTCATCCTGAATTAGAGAAACAGACCTTGTTTTGAAGAGTAAATTGAACAGATCATGCAAATTGAGAAAGCAAACACTGTACACTATGAATCAGGCTGCTATATAGAGCAAAAGCTGGCTTCTATTTAAATGGATCAAGACCTGTATTGATCAATTAATGCCTTGAGCACAGAGCAAAATGGCTGGTAAAACATCTTGAATGTAGCATTTTTCTCTTGTCTTCATTTATCAAAGTAATTTCTGCTTCTTAAACAGCCTTTGTGTTTTCTGCTAATAGTGTGTGCACCTGTCACCTCTCCGACTGTAGATGAAAAGCTCACTGATGCTGAAAAGAGGGCATTCTGTTTATCTTACTCCTGTATCAGTTAACCATTTAAGAGACAAGTAGTTGGGATATATTTAATTTGCAACTTGTTAAATCTCCCCATTACTCAGCTAAACAAAATTTCAATGAAGAAGGGAAGCAATTCTTTATACCAGGGCTGCCCAATAGGTGGATCCCCAGATGTTGTAGAACTACAACTCCCATGATGCTTTGCCATTTTAAAGTCATGAAAAGCATAGTAGTTGTAGTTCTGCAACACCTGGGGATCTACCTATTGGGCAGCCCTGCTCTAGACCTTCCATGATGAAGTTGTTAAAGTGCCTGCAGTGTTCTTTTAATGAATGATCCTGAAATTGTTAATTTTAAAATATTTTTATATGATATTGGAACATCAGAATCAAAAGGACAACGAAAGTACATAATACAAAATACACATACATATGTTTTGTAAACAGATAATGGCAAAGCAGAACAAAGTCAGAATATGTGAGACATGTGACATGTACATTTTAAATATCTCTATGCGATGTTTGATATGCTTAACACAGACAATGAGAAAGTTCTGAGGCTTATCTCAAACATGGAAAGTCCAGCATTAATGTGTTGTTATTAGCATATTGGATTTTCAATGCCTAATACTCTTGTTGGTATTCTAAAAAAAATAAAAAAAATCACTCTACTACACCCTGGTATTAACATTTACTATGTTAAAGAAAAATTTACATTTACAAAATATTTTTCTAAAAAAAAAATAAACAATCTGAGAGATGCTTCAAATAAGTAAATGCCTACTGATTGATGAAAAGAAGTTTATAATCACCTATAGTGGGGGGAAAATACAATTATGTTTTTTACATACTTATTCTATTATCAAACGGTGCACAACCAGTTGACATATTATCTTAAACAATAAACTCTTTTAATATAGGAGACAGAAATTGTTTATTAGGCATGTTTAATAAAGAGGTACGTTCACTAAGCAACCTCCTGTAGTCAGGGTCAGATTAAGAGCCAATCGGACCTGGTGCTGACAATTACAATGGGCCTAATTACAGAATCTTATCGACAGAAAACACTAAACCAGTTATACCTCCCAAGTGTCATGTATCTGCTGAAGGTGATGCTGGAGGGAAACTCACAGGATATAGCGATCATAAATGCACATCCGGCTGCCTGCCAATCATGCCAAATGACCAACCAAGGGCATACTGTACAGACCACACCCTGAGTTTGGCATAAATGTGTCCAATGTTGCGCTAGCTCTACGCCTTCTAAGGACTGTCCCCTTGCTGGTCCACTTCTCTACTAACCAACTTACTAGCAGGCAGAAGCTCCTGTTATACAGTCTGGGACAGACAAAAATGTATGTAGTGAGTGTAGTAGAAAGGGAACATGCCACAGTGTTAGAGAGACTGAAGTAGCAAGAGCATTCACATAGTGCGCAAAGTCAGCTTTGCATTAACTCATTTCATTGTTATCTTGGGGCTGGAGCTGCAGCTCCACCAGCCCCTATGTTAATCCAGCCCTGCCTGTAGTGAGCGGTCAGTTGACCTGCAAAATGTAGCCACGTGTTGTCCAGTTGGGAAAACAGTCCATTCCACAGTTTGTTCTGCGCAGTCAGATAAATACATGTTGATCCACTAAGTGGAGTACTGAGTTCATCTACTGTAACAAGCTAGCTTCTAAGCAGAACAGAGCTCAGCCAGCAGGACTGTTTTCCAAGTGTCAGTGCTAGGAAAACATGGTACTAGAGATATTACAGGCATAAGCCTGTTAATTACAGCTGCAAAGAGTGACACATTGTCATTGCTTGTAGCTAGAAACTGTATAAGTGGCACAAAAAAAAAGACCTTTGCATGAGCCATTAGCATGCCATAACAGTCCTGATTGTCTCTCTCACATTTTGTTGCAATGCCAGTTATTACAGCATCTGGTCCTAACGAATCAGCATAATCACACTTTCCTAGCACCCTCCAAACCTAGATTGTGAAGTGTCAGAGAACGCATTTGCTACCAGAGGTGGTTTTGAGCTCAGAGGTGAGTGCTGCAATCACAGACTGATGATTTTTAAGGACTTCTTGCAGAAGTACGCAGTGGCATCACTGAAGAATTGTTGCACCAAATTGATTTTTAACATATAATCTCCTTAATACCAGCTAAGAGAGGGCAAATCTAACAGTCCAGAAAGTTAGCCAATTCACTTGGAAAATATAAATTCTCTGTCAGTGCTGAAGGTCACCAAGTACTCTAGCAGAGATATTTCAACTCTAATATGATGTGTCCATATACATTTAGTCACGTAGTATACATTATTCTGTTTACACATTCTAGTACGCCATGATTTCACCCTTTTCCATTCTACTTTGCTTTCAGATTTCATTTTATTTGGTTGTAATAAAAAGAATAAAGGATAATCTGAAGTCAGTTTATTACACCGTTTACATTCAAATTAAACACAGTCTGCTTTTGCATTTTACTCGGTATATCTAGGTGTCTTGTGTGTCTCATTGCTATATTCTCCTCTAATGCTTTTATGTTCTGCAATGTCTGATGCTTTTTATAAGCATCGTGATAACGTCTTTTTAATGTGAAACTCAAACCCTCTTTTTACAAAATGCTTATATCAAAAGTATTAGACAATGTTTGGCTACCAATACACTGTTTTTTTTTTCACGTGATATTTGGTCACTAACGTCTTTTAAGTCGATTGTTTTCTTACGAAATAATGTTTGATTTTCACAACCTTTACACAATTACAACAGTCTGCACATTGTCTATCTTACAAAGCGGGATTTTATGGTCAGAGAATGAAGTTAATGATGAGCTGATTCTGCATTACTTTCAGTTGCTGAGCAACTGAAAAAAAAAAAGTCTATCCTAGATTTGGTTTCTGAGTTTCTATAGATCAAAATGTTTTCTTTGATTATTGATAAGTGACACAATCAGCAAGGTCAACAAAGAAAAGTTTGTATAAAATGAGATGACTTTGCTAGTTGGAAAACCTACTTTTCTTCTATCCTCAAGTATATATGAAATTTCTTTAATAGTTACTTTATTGTCAAGTGAAGATGTAAGAGGCAATCACAAGAGACAATTATTTTAGTTATGAAGAAATATCACATTTAAATATCTTTAGTTTAAAAAAATGGTTCCTCAGAGAGGATATGATAGCATCATTAAAATATTTTTGGGGCCAATAGAACCATTGTTTAGAAATCTGTGATAGGATTTATAGGAAACAAGGTTACGCATTTAGACTTGAAGAAAGGATATTTAGTCTAAGTCAAAGGAAATGTTTTTTTTTATTGTAAGAACAATAAGGATGTAGAATTATGTGCCTGAAGAGGTGGTTTTATCATAGTCTGTACAGATGTTTAAACAGTAACTGTATGAATACTTGCAAAAACATAATATTTTGGGATCTAATTTTTCATTGTCGGGTAATAACTTTGGACTCCAGTAACAGGATCTCCACAGGAACCCAGGGAGAGAATCCACCTACGTATCCCTGGAAGCTGGATAGGCTTAAAAAAAAAAAAACACTATAAATAAAATGAATGTATGACTGTGTGTGACATAATGTGTATATGGGTGTATAATATTAGTGAAGGTGTGTGTCTGTCAGTGAGAATGTCTGTAATAAAGAGTGTGTGTCTGTCAGTGAGTATGTGTATTTGTCAGTTTGTAGCACATCAGTGAGAGTGTGTATCTCAGTGTGTGTGTGTGTGTTAGAGAATTTTTGTCTGTTAGTGAGTATTTCGGGAGAGAACCAGAAAATCAGGACTGTCTCACTGAAATTGGGATGGTTAAGAGGACTGATATTCTGTGCTGTGTTATTAACTTGTGTCAGTAACCGTGCCCAAATATTACTCTACAACATGTATCTACAACATGGATTTTAATCAACCTTTTATTCAGCATCAGGGACATATCTGCTTTACTAGCTAAACTATAAAAGTGCTTAGTCGTATGAAGTACAGACTGTAAAGACTGTCTGAAACACATTAGGTTTTCTATTACTGCCCTCTGTGTGCTGCTTGCATGGTTATCTAAGACATGCCAATAAAGCTTCTTTTATCGCTCATTTATCATTGGTTTAATGTTCTTACTCTACAAGCCCAGCTACAGTTGTAATCAAAATTATTCAACCCCATTAAAAATCACATTTATTGTCACAATTTAAAGACTTTCAGCTGTTTGCAATGAACAAATCAAACAAAATAATTTTAAATAACTCAACACAACACTTGCTTCAAATGGTTTTCCCAAATTCAACTGAAAATGCAAACAGCTAAAAGTTTGTAAAACTTGACAATAAACTTGATTTTCAATGGGGGTTGAATAGTTTTGATTACAACTGTATTTGTTGTACTACAGTGGATTCTTTCCTGTCTAACAGCATGGAGCCCAGTTCATGGGTTTTGGTCCTATTCTGCATCAATTTCGTTTTGATACTAAATTTTGTGTATTGTTTTGTGATATGTTTTTATAAAGGAGGCATAAAACATATGTTCAGTCTTAATGTGATTCTCTTTTTATCTGGAAATTTTAGCCTATATAACCTGTAGCTTCATTTTGCATTTTATCACACTACAGCCTAATGTCCCACTCAGAAATTACCCTTAAGGAGGCGTTTATTAATGTTCATTGGATTGCTAAATGAGGATAAATGAGATTATGCACATGCAGGGCTGGTAAATAACATTCTATTGTAATATATTAAACCAGGCATCTCAAACTCTTCCTACAATAAAACTCCCTACATCTAAATTCTGGGAGTTATAGTTCATCAACATATGAGGGGGCCAGAGTTTGAGATCCCTATATTAAAGGGAAAACATAAAATAATTATGATCAAAATATATTATGCGAGTATAATAAATACAACATAATTTAGTGTGCCGTTCTATAGCTCGCTGTCACTTTATAAATTTGAGTGCGCTTGGCTAAGTAGTCTTTTATACTTCTACCAAGATCATAAGTAGTGATATGATTTCAAGTTTTAAGAATACAACAAGTTACCCTTTTAGATTAATTTATTATTCTAAACAAAATAAAGTGTGTTGGTTTCTTTTCCGTTTTCTATCTATAGAAGAAAAAATACAAACAATAGACTTTTTCAAAAGGTTTTCAAAGTGTTTTGTCGGTGTTCCCGGTGGATACTCAGCTGCTGTGACATACCTGTAACCTCAGTTAGCATGTAAAATATTTTTTGTAGAACAGATAATTCATACAATGCTGTGACCTCTCCAAGCCTAAGCCTCTCCGTCTAATTATATCCCCTATGTCTCCACCCATCAAATACTATCCTGAACTGAGCATGTGGCAATCAAGATAATGCTTGGGAAAGGTAACCAGTGTAAGAAAGGTGTCACAACTAAAAGTGTACTAACCTAATTGAACTAACCGAACCTGTGCATTGCAAATGAGGAGTTGATTATAGTGTACAGTTAAAAAGAAGAAAAAAAAACATGCTATTAATCTTCCAAGCACAGCTCCTTGTAGAAATGAGATAAGCAACAACATATTGAAGTTTAATTAATTCTCTAAAATTCTAAACTCATTATAATATCTGATGCAGGTGAAATATGAGTGTATACCAATTTCATTGTGTCCATCGAACCATGTAAACTGAAGAGTGCCAAGTCTAAGGTAAATTAAAATTCCTACATCACTAATGCATCACCTCAAAACAATGCCTTGTTTATGATTTTAGATTGCAATGCTAATGGAAAATCCCAATTGACAAATTAAATTCAGAAACAAATAAGACAAGATAATTTTCTGTTAGTGATACATTTTAATTATGAGGAAAAACTATTATTTACAAATGGAGTAAATGGTTTTACAAACTTGGTAGTTTTGCTTTTCAAGAATTCCTGATTATTTCATATATGTGACACTGCATAGCAAATAAGCCCCATACTCATCATGTTTAATGGTTAAATCTTTATTTTAGGTAGTTTTTTTTTTATGTTTTGGAATATTAATTATATAAACTAAATTGTAATTGTTTACATTTCTTATATTATGAACTCTTTCCCTACCAAAAGAGTATATGCAAGGGTTAAATTGTGTTTTAAGCTATAAAGAAGTCTTGCAAAGTACAGAGGCTTTATCCTCAAAAAATCACAATGTCTTTGGACAGATGTTTTTTTTTTTTTTTGTTACAGGCTGCAATAGCCGAAAAGGTCTACTGGACTATGTCTTTGTCTGTCTGTATTTTAAGGAAAGAAAGTGCCCACAAATGACACCAATTTCTAACATATATTTTTAAATGGACGTTTTTCAACTTTACTTTTGTTATGGCTACTGTGTATAGCAAAAATATTTTCTATGCTAATACTTCTGACCCTCTTTAAAATATTTGCATAATGGATACCATTAATTTGAGTAATTTATATTCCTCACTATTTCTGTAAATTACAAATCTAAACATGAAATTAATGAGAAAGTGATCCTACCCTTTCACACTGACAACCAATGGGATTCCACTGGCTTAGGTACCGCTCCCAATATTGCTGAATATATTTGTACCCTAAAAAAGGGAGCCAGATGCATCCTCTCCCTTCTGAAAAATGTGAATATCAAAAATCTTTATTGTTCCATGGTTGGCTGGGTACAGACACAGAAGGGAGCCAAACTACAAAAACTCCCTATAGTCTGAGGATCCTGGTATTAATCAACTGGAACTGCTAGCAATTTGAAATAAATCCAAAAGATTATCCACCCAATAGGTACTTAAAATGCCTTCTCAAGGAACTGAATGCATGGACATAGTATACACATATATGTGTTTTTCGTTTAAAACTTTATCAAGACAAATCATCACAAGTGATTACTCTCAACATAAATAGAGAGGAAGAGAGAAAACACGCCAAATTATTCTCCTATTTTCCTCTCCACTCCAAATATTTTTAGATACATAAATGAGAAAAGGAAAGTTAAACAATCATTAGTTAGATTAAAAACAAAAGAAAGAAGGTATGTAGCAGAGGATAAAGGTCTAGCTGACTGCCTCAATAAATATTTTTGTTCAGTATTTACAGATGAAAATGAAGGAAAGGGACAAATGAGTCATTTGTTACTTGTGAGTTTACAGAGGAAGAGGTTCTATGTCAACTGTCAAAAGTAAAGACAAATAAGTCAACGGGACCTGATGGAATACACCCAAAGTTATTAAAAGAGCTTAGTGGTGAACTAGCAAAACCATTAACAGATTAATTTAACCAATCATTGTTAACAGGAGTAGTCCTAGAAGATTGGAAGTTAGCAAATGTTGTGCCCATTCACAAGAAAGGTAGTAGGGAGGAGTCGGGCAACTATAGGCCAGTAAGCCTTACTTCAGTAGTGGGTAAAGTAATGGAAACCATGTTAAAGGATAGGATTGTTGAACATCTAAAATCACATGAATTTCAAGATCAGAGACAACATGGGTTTACTTCAGGGAGATCATGTCAAACTAATCTTATTAATTTTTTTAAATGGGTAACTAAAATAATAGATCAGGGTGGTGCAGTAGACATTGTTTACCTGGATATCAGTAAGGGTTTTGACACTGTTGCACATAGAAGGCTTATCAATAAACTGCAATCTTTAAGTTTGAATTCCAATGTTGTTGAATGCGTAAGGCAGTGGCTGAGTGACAGGCAACAGAGGGTTGTAGTCAATTGAGTATATTCGAAGCATGGGCTTGTCACCAGTAGGGTACCTCAGGGATCTGTACTTGGACCCATTCTCTTTTAGTTAATGTTTTTATTAGTGATATTGCAGAAGGTCTTGATGGTAAGGTATGTATTTTTGCTGATAATACTAAGATATGTAACAGGGTTGATGTTCCAGGAGGGAAAAGCCAAATGGCAAATGATTTAGGTAAACTAGAAAAATGATCAGAGTTGTGGCAACTGACATTTATTGTGGATAAGTGCAAGATAATGCATATTTGACATTAAAACCCAAGAGCAGAGTACAGAATATTTGATAGAGTCCTAACCTCAACATCTGAGGAAAGGGATTTGGGGTAGTTATTTCTGATGACTTTAAGGTAGTCAGACAATGTAATAGAGCAGCAGGAAATGCTAGCAGAATGCTTGGTTGTATAGGGAGAGGTATTAGCAGTAGAAAGAGGGAAGTTCTCATGCCATTGTACAGAACACTGGTGAGACCTCACTTGGAGTACTGTACACAGTACTGGAGACCATATCTTCAGAAGGATATTGATACCTTAGAGAGAGTTCAAAGAAGGGCTACTAAACTTGTTCATGGATTACAGGATAAAACTTACCAGGAAAGGTTAAAGGATCTTAACATGTATAGCTTGGAGGAAAGACGAGACAGGGGGGATATGATAGAAACATTTAAATACATAAAGGGAATCAACACAGTAAAGGAGGAGACTATATTTAAAAGAAGAAAAACTACCACAACAAGAGGACATAGTCTTAAATTAGAGGGGCAAAGGTTTAAAAATAATATCAGGAAGTATTACTCTACTGAGAGGGTAGTGGATGCATGGAACAGCCTTCCAGCTGAAGTGGTAGAGGTTAACACAGTAAAGAAGTTTAAGCATGCGTGGGATAGGCGTAAGGCTATCCTAGACTTAAGATAAGGCCAGGGATTAATGCAAGTATTTAGAAAATTGGGCAGACTAGATGGGCCGAATGGTTCTTTCTTTGCCGTCACATTCTATGTTTGAGACTAATATAATACTATACCAATTTAATAATCAACAGAGAGATCCCACTCCATATTTAACCTAAGAGGGATTCTAGTTTCTAGTTTTTTTTACATTCTTTATTTTTAAAGTGCAGGTTTAAATACACACGTTACTAATAACATTACACAGTAATGACACTTTGTATGAGAGAGATTAAGGTATAGAGATTTAGATGAATGATCACAATGAGCTGCACTTAAAAAACAAAGAGAAAAACAAAACAAGGTAAATAATAAGAGAAATACAGGCAAAGTAACAAGCTGTGTATACACTGCTAGTACTAGTTGGTATCATAGAATGTGACGGCAGATAAGAACCATTCGGCCCATCTAGTCTGCCCAGTTTTCTAAATACTTTCATTAGTCCCTGGCCTTATCTTATAGTTAGGATAGCCTTATGCCTATCCCACGCATGCTTAAACTCCTTTACTATGTTAACCTCTACCACTTCAGCTGGAAGGCTTTTCCATGCATCCACTATCCTCTCAGTAAAGTAATACTTCCTGATATTATTTTTAAACCTTTGTCCCTCTAATTTAAGACTATGTCCTCTTGTTGTGGTAGTTTTTCTTATTTTAAATATAGTCTCCTCCTTTACTGTGTTGATTCCCTTTATGTATTTAAATGTTTCTATCATATCCCCCCTGTCTCGTCTTTCCTCCAAGCTATACATGTTAAGATCGAATCATAAGCGTACATCTGAATAGAGCTGCTAGACATGTAGTTCACTAATATGAAATATTAAATTCGGTTTAGGCAATAAAATATAAAGTGAGTTAACATTTCCAAGCTGACCATGTCTAAGTAGGTCAAAAAAAATAATGGTGGTGCCTGAATAGTGAGATAAATAGATTATACAGCATTATTTAATGATAACTATCAGGCTCTGTGAACATGGCTGCTTGTGTTGAAAAGTTAGGATACACAGGGAAAAATAAATATAAACACTAGATCCGGTGAGGAATATATAGTTCTAAGTGTGAAATATCATGCCGCTTGAAGTCACTGGGATTTTAATCTCTGGAACTAGAAACATCAGTATAGCACATCAACAATTCATTATACTACAAGAAAAAGAACAGAAAATTAGTTGCATTTAAACATATGGAACGGTTTTGAGTAAAGAGTATGCTCATGTGGCAGTCCTATAAGCAGGCTCAACCAATTCCCTGAAGTGGCAATGTTGTTACACCTTCAGGGAGGGCTTTGTACTGTAGCAGGGTGCAGTTGTTATACCTCCAGGAAGGGCTTTTAACAATGTACCTTTAATATTGCCTTGTAAAATGGGGAGCATCTTTTCATCACCTTATAAGACATGTAAAATCCTATCAATGATTGACTTAATTCCTATTAAACTGTCTGCTGTAAGAAATACTAAACACAACCTTTTCATTCTGATTGAAAACCCCACCGAAAGTCCTTATTATCTCAATCACCCATGAGGGATAACTGCTTCTCGAAAATCCTTAGCCTGTACTACATCACTCTTCAATCCAAACAGTTGCACTTCAAATGGAAAAAACTGTTCAATTGAAATGGCCTTTTTTATACCAAAGGGGTGATAAAGTAATAAACATCTATCAGTTGTCTTTCTGTCAGTCTCGAAAAAGCCCACTAGGGCTCAACTGCAAAGTGTCTTCTAAGAACTTAATCTCTCTGGCAAAACTTAAAAATAAGAAACTTAAAAAAATAAATTAAAATTTCCCAAAGTAACAGACCATGTCAAGAAAAAGTCAACCATATAACATTTAGCAAAACAACTATTAAAAGGATTCAAGAATTCAAGGGGATTTAAAGACATGGGACTCCTCACTACAACCTATATACAGGTTCATGTAGACAGGGGTAAATTCTGGTTACTGGTATACCAGAACTTAGGTATTTCAAGGTTTTCGAAATTTCCTAATTCTGTTCATAAGAGGATATTGGCAAATCCTGAACATTTGTCCAACTTGAGTGATTAGAAATCACTACTCTAGGTGGTGCTTTCTGTAGGACTTACTGAAATATGACAATGTAGAATGGGCGAACTGAGTGTAGACGTTGAATGTAGAATGTTGCTATTGTAATTTTCTTTTATGACTTTGATTTGTTTTGAGTTATGTGTATTTATCATCAAAACTGTGACCAATTGTAATCTGTAGTATTTTATCCTTCTAAAATAAAGAAATGCTACATGTATGCAATGGGAAAACATACAAGAAAAATGTGTGTAAGCAATAGAATACAGAATTTGTTACATATGTTTTATTTCAAAGGCTTATTGACAAACTTCGACAGCAAACTCCAATCACCAACTTCAATGTCCAGGTCTTCCTTGGGGTGAAAATTATTACATTTTGAGTCTCAGGACTGAACTTCAAAGAATCTTTGATGTGAGAAAGCATTACTGAAGATAAAGTCATGTATGGTGTAGAAAATTGGATATGGGGTTCTTGATCATACTTCTTGTGGCTTGCTGTTTTCCACAGTTTGAACCTCTGTAAACAATTTAGTTTCTGTATTCTTATAAAAATAGCCATGCTATGGTATGTATTGTATGAATATATTTTGTAGACTACTTTATTCACTAACGCAGGAATTGAAGGATGAAGAATTGAAGAACAGATTGAAAACTGTAGACCAAATTAGTTAAACTGAATGAAAAATACAACTATTTTCCAGCTTTAATATTTTGTCCTATAATTTACAATTCCTTTCTTGCTAATTTTGACCTTTTAGACCTCTTTATTATTTAATTTACCGTCAGTGACAACATCAAATTATCAGTAAGATCATGGAGGTATTTTTATTATTGCTATTATTGGTCTTGTTCTGCTATTGAAAGCAGTGCTGAAGGACAAATGTTAGCAACACACAGGAAGCTATTGATAACATTACACAGTAAATGTATGTCTAAAACGATGCACATATTTTCTCACATAGTGGATTTTACAGCATGTTTCCCTATACAATATTGTGTTGGTTTTTTTTTTTTTTTATCTATGCGATACCAAATATTCTAAGGTCAACCACTTTGAATTAGATTTCTCCTGCCCAACCTTCAAAATCATTTGCCCAGTTACTTTGATGTGGTTAATGGTTGCAACTACAACAGTGCAACTATGTAAAAAAAAAGTGCAGAAAATGATTACTAAAACAGCTAGGTCCTTAAATAAAATTAATCATCTATATATATATATATATATATATATATATATATATATATATATATATATATATATACAGGGAGTGCAGAATTATTAGGCAAGTTGTATTTTTGAGGATTAATTTTATTATTGAACAACAACCATGTTCTCAATGAACCCAAAAAACTCATTAATATCAAAGCTGAATATTTTTGGAAGTAGTTTTTAGTTTGTTTTTAGTTATAGCTATTTTAGGGGGATATCTGTGTGTGCAGGTGACTATTACTGTGCATAATTATTAGGCAACTTAACAAAAAACAAATATATACCCAATTCAATTATTTATTTTTACCAGTGAAACCAATATAACATCTCAACATTCACAAATATACATTTCTGACATTCAAAAACATAACAAAAACAAATCAGTGACCAATATAGCCACCTTTCTTTGCAAGGACACTCAAAAGCCTGCCATCCATGGATTCTGTCAGTGTTTTGATCTGTTCACCATCAACATTGCGTGCAGCAGCAACCACAGCCTCCCAGACACTGTTCAGAGAGGTGTACTGTTTTCCCTCCTTGTAAATCTCACATTTGATGATGGACCACAGGTTCTCAATGGGGTTCAGATCAGGTGAACAAGGAGGCCATGTCATTAGATTTTCTTCTTTTATACCCTTTCTTGCCAGCCACGCTGTGGAGTACTTGGACGTGTGTGATGGAGCATTGTCCTGCATGAAAATCATGTTTTTCTTGAAGGATGCAGACTTCTTCCTGTACCACTGCTTGAAGAAGGTGTCTTCCAGAAACTGGCAGTAGGACTGGGAGTTGAGCTTGACTCCATCCTCAACCCGAAAAGGCCCCACAAGCTCATCTTTGATGATACCAGCCCAAACCAGTACTCCACCTCCACCTTGCTGGCGTCTGAGTCGGACTGGAGCTCTCTGCCCTTTACCAATCCATCCATCTGGCCCATCAAGACTCACTCTCATTTCATTAGTCCATAAAACCTTAGAAAAATCAGTCTTGAGATATTTCTTGGCCCAGTCTTGACGTTTCAGCTTGTGTGTCTTGTTCAGTGGTGGTCGTCTTTCAGCCTTTCTTACCTTGGCCATGTCTCTGAGTATTGCACACCTTGTGCTTTTGGGCACTCCGGTGATGTTGCAGCTCTGAAATATGGCCAAACTGGTGGCAAGTGGCATCTTGGCAGCTGCACGCTTGACTTTTCTCAGTTCATGGGCAGTTATTTTGCGCCTTGGTTTCTCCACACGCTTCTTGCGACCCTGTTGACTATTTTGAATGAAACGCTTGATTGTTCGATGATCACGCTTCAGAAGCTTTGCAATTTTAAGAGTGCTGCATCCCTCTGCAAGAAATCTCACTATTTTTGACTTTTCTGAGCCTGTCAAGTCCTTCTTTTGACCCATTTTGCCAAAGGAAAGGAAGTTGCCTAATAATTATGCACACCTGATATAAGGTGTTGATGTCATTAGACCACACCCCTTCTCATTACAGAGATGCACATCACCTAATATGCTTAATTGGTAGTAGGCTTTCGAGCCTATACAGCTTGGAGTAAGACAACATGCATAAAGAGGATGATGTGGTCAAAATACTCATTTGCCTAATAATTCTGCACTCCCTGTATATATATATATATATATATATATATATATATATATTAAATAAAGTTGATGAACCTGGGGTGTTGTTCTGGACATCAAAAAGCATGAATCACGGGGGCGGAGCCAGCTTCAGACCGGGAAGGTCGCAACTCCCTGTAGCTCCGTGCGCCGTCCGAATAAAACGGCCACATCTGCGGCAAATAACCGTCGGAGTCCGGGGAAAACTACTCCCTACTCACCCCAGACCATGGGGAAAAAAACTAAGAAGCACAGACCTGATCCGGGCTCCGGATCCAAAGATATCGGCGCTTACATGCGCCCGACCAAGATGGCGCCGGCTGAGGCCTACACCTCGCAGTCCTCGGACGAAGATAGCATGCCAGACCCCCTGCCTGCACATCATAAGGTACAGTGTCAGCCCCTGCAGACATCAGAACTAGGCGACCTGGCACCATCCACAAAAGCTGATATTAAAGCTATGATGCAGGAAATCAGGGCAATGTTTGATGCCGATATGGCACTCATTAGGGGAGACATTACCACGCTTGCAGGCAGGGTAACCTCAACAGAGGAGGCTGTCAGAAGCACCAAGGTAGCACAAACTGCTACAGAAACAACCATAGGATCCCTACAGAAACAGTGCAACACATTAACAGCACAATTAGCAGGCATGGAAGATAAAGCTAAGGCACGGAATGTGCGTATAAGGGGGGTACCTGAAACAATCAATGCAGGAGAATTATCACATTACTGCAGACGGCTTATAGCCACGCTGCTGCTCCCAAAGCAGGCGAAACAGGTCGGAATAGACTCTTGCTTCCGTCTCCCTAAGGCCGCAAAAGCACCACAGGATGCCCCACGGGATGTGCTGCTTAAACTAGTTCGGGACTCAGACCGAGGGGCCCTTATGACTGCCACAAGAGACACCCCCACGATCTCCTTCGAAGGCACAAGCTTAACGCTATACAGAGACTTATCAAGACATACTATCATGTGGCGCAGATCATTCCACCAAATCACGCAGCACCTCCGAGAGAACTCCATCCCATATAAATGGGGTCCCCACAAGCTGATGGTAGACCGTGCCGGTAAGATACACCTCCTGACAAGGGTTTCAGAAGCTCCAGTCTTCTTCCAAACACTGGGCCTTTCAGCGCCGGCGAACAACACGGACTCCCGTCCACAGTGGAACGTCGCGGACATCACACCCTTTGTGCCCAGAGGAACGCTGCAGAGGGCTGCAGACCTACCGACATGAACCGAGCAGATACCCACTTCTAAGACACATCATACAGGACTTTGCAAATATGCACTACAATACCCAGTTGAAGGCCGGGCAGGCCCTTAACATATACCAGCTCCTAAACACACCTATGGGACTCTCTGCTATGTTACTCACATGTTGCAATGTTTATTTTCCTTTTATGTTCCTTCTACGTTACTGTTATATTGCCTATATTGCTTTTGATTAGGAGATATAATCTCATTCTGGCTCCGTAAGCGGACAGCCCACGATAAGACTTAAGCGAATCTCCCCCTCTCCCCCCCACCGGCCCTGCTTACCCGACAACGGCCCTCAATGCGAGGGAAGCGAACCACCAGACAGCCAGGGACCGGACATAAAGCATGCGAAAGGTCATGAGTATCTACAAGCCGCATTATTATAACTTCCCCTAGGAAGTGCGTGGCACTCCATATCCTTTGGCGGGGTATACCCAGCTTCCCACCTAAACACCCCTTGACATTAATACAGACTTGCTCCGCACAGACTAAGGGGCTTAACCTAACTAGACTAAAAATTAAAATTGGGTTGACGTAGCACCTGTGTAACTTGACATGCCGTAATGTTCCTTGCATATGTAACTTGTTACATCCTATTATTTTATACACATGTTGTATCTTAAGTTCTTTGCTGTAAACCCACAAAAATAAAGAATTTAAAAAAAAAGCATGAATCACAAACTATCCTCAAGTGATTCCCATTCTAAGTCAAGGTACACTGGCTAATGAAGTTATTGGTAGGTTGTCCTCTGTACTCGACCGAGGTAACCTATCATTGAGGGCTTATGCTAGCCAGATAGGACTTTGTTCATTTACATTTGTTTTTTCTTTTTGTGCATTTACATTTTTGTGGGACTAGGCACTGATTATTGAGTGATTCATATATATAACTTCTAATAAGATAGTCCCTAATTTTCCTTATATAATTTCGTAAAACATCTTTAAAAACAAACAAAAAAAAACAGAGCAGAAAACGGGGGGTGTGGGGGGGGGGTGGGGGTGGGGGTGGAGGAGTGTATGGGTGTATGGAAATACCATTTTTTTTTAAAGAAGTGACAGAGTCACTAATAATGGTTTCATCAGACAGATTGAGCACATGTGGATGCAGACGAGTTGTGATTTTACCGATAGAACATTTTTTTATCACCTGGGATAAAATGAGTTGTAACTTTTCTAACAAAACAAGTACAATTCATTCAATGAAAGAGGTGGTTATACTACCATGATAGCAAAGTGATAGAAATTATTTTTCAGTTTACATGATCGATAGTCAAATACTGAAATCTAGGTTTGCCCAATTCGGCTATCTTTATTAATATTGTCGCTATAAAAGCATATCATAAATGCAAAAGCAGTAGCATGAATTAGACCACGTTTGGAGAATGAATAGAGATGAGTAGAAACATGTGATTTGAGCAGATTAGCATCTTAAAGGGGCAACCTAGACATCATAACCACTATAGTGCTCTGTAGTAGTCATAGCGCAAGGAGAGTCCTACCACAGTTCCATGTCTAGTAGTCAAACTGTTTTTGAACTTAATTTTCCTATAGTCCCTGGTAAGTCTAAGCCAATAAATTATTGACAAACATGAATAGAACTGACATTACTAATGTTACACATGCTACACTTTAGCGTTCTAAGAAGAGAAAGACCAGAGGACCCAAGGAAGACCTTGATTTCATATTTGTGGATTAGCTTTTCAAATAATTTATAATTTTGGATACACTTTTAAATTATAAATAATTAAAATAAAAATAAATAATTAATATTTTCATATGTTGATAAATATTTTAAATATGATGTATTTTTTTTGCATACTGCCTAAGAATAAAGAAAGCACTTGTTTGTAAGTCCTCAAAATCTGGGGAATGTCTATCTAAGGAAGGAGTAATAAAAGTTTATCAGTAATTGACCACAATGGCATTAAGAAGTTGTCTCTTCAATAAGAACAATGAGTTAAAAAATTGCATGATAATTATAAGGTATTTCTAGTGAAAGCAAGGATAAGCAAAAGGTCACTGGTTTAGTGTAACACACAAATAAAAATAAATCATTTTCCAAAAAAATACATTAATCTGAGTAAAAATCTGCGCTCCTAGTCCTAAAATATGTCATACATAGCTAAGGACTAGACCTTCTACAACCAAGCTCAGCTGCACCACACTACGCTATATCGCATAGAGGAATACGGCTCATATAGGCATAGTAACTTGTTTGTACTGTTACCTTCACAAAGCTGTGATAACCTTTGCCAACACTAGACCCAAACGAGACTGTAATACAAGTGTACTGTATTTATGCAATTAACAGAAGTGATTCTGTAACGTCTATAATGTACATGCAACCCCCCCTTTGTTTCCCCTTCCCCCCCTATTCTTCTTTCTGTACCCCTATACCTTTGAAAAATGACAAAACAATAAAAATTGTCAAATTATAAAAAAAAAAAAAAATGTCATACATGAGAGGCGGATGCCTGAACATGGAGGCGAGCGGACGCACAAGCTTGCAGCTCCGAGTTCACAACGACAAAAACAACATATATTTAGAGCCCTTACCTTCCCAACTTGGCCGAGAGAGCCCACCTGGTCAACCTGAACAATGGGGTGTAGATCCAAAAGAACAACACCTGACTCCTTCACGAGTGTCACTACATGAAGAGAGACTCAAATGGCCCCTGTGGTGATACTTACTGTTTACAAACTAATGTTTCTAGATGTTATGTTGAACTCACTCAATTTTCTACCCCCACAACACCCTAGCCAATCCAGTACAGACCACTCGGTTTGTATATCACCTCCCACCCACCCCAACAAGATAATTGGCTAGTCAACCACTGTTTCCGGCTCTAGATATAACCCTGATCCTCGGGGGACTGGCTACTACTAAACTCCAGAGCTATTGCTTTATTTTGATTTTGACACATTGTCTTTTCACCTTTATGTTCTCTCGCCTGTAGCCATACTACTGACATAGATGCCAGCATTTTAGCAGTGTGAATAATCAAATATTATTACTGTAATATTAGCATTCAAGCCTAACGTAGCTGTTATAAACCTTACTCACCTTTACTAGACATCACCTGTAAATCTTAAGTTTAGGATCTAATGTTCAGCCTGTTTATCATGCTTTTTGCTATTTGCTCATTTGCCATGACACTGTATTCACATATAAAATTACAATTTGCTTGTCGATGTTGTGGCATCACAAGCGCGCATGTTTTCTCTAAGCACCACGAAAATAAAGAATTAAAAAACAAAAATCTCATACATAGAGTAGTTAATTATTGATATACTCACAGACTGCAGTTTGATTGTATTTAATATGAGTTATATTGTATGGTTACATTTAAAATTGAGAAAAACAATGTATGACTATTATCTCAATCAGTTTTGTTACAATATTAGTTTACTTGGATCCTGACAAACATTTCACGACAGCTGCTTGTTTTAAATGCATCTGTTGTGGCTTCTCTGGTCCATTGCCATATGGAATCCAATCTATAACACAATCCCTGAATTGTTGACTGCCAATAATTAAAATAACCCCATTAAAAATCTTGATGTTCCAAGTAATATACATACTGTCCTGGCCATTAAGAGCTATGATTAAATCAGCCAGCTCTTCTCTGTAAAATTTTGGTTAAAAAATAAAATATGTAAACTTCTTAGTAACAGCAGCCAAAAAAATAAATATATGCTAGTAGCATTCATGCATTTTACTGAATTGATGCTAAAATAATTTATTTATGTGCTGTGTTGAAACTCACTGTTCTTCTTGGTTGTTCTAATTTTAAATAAAAAAAAAAAAATTGTCGAGCTGAAAATTGAAGTGATTTTTTTTTTTTTTTACAAAAGCCAAGCAAACAGTTTTAATGTATTATATAGCATTACAATATTGGTAGAATGTTACATTTAAACGTAAGACAAATTTTCACAGCTTTAATAGTTACAGGCAGACCCCTTCCACAACACGATGAGACAACCCAGTCAGGATTGTCTCCTTGTAATCTATAGAGACTGAACTATGAGAGACTGAATCCTATGATTCTCTGTGCAGCATGAGATTGTGGGATAAGTAGTTTGTCTACAAAGAGCAGTTCCATTTATTATATAGGGCAATTGAACTATATAAGAGCTTAAAAGAATCCAGACATAATGCCAAATAATAAAAATGTTTCAGATTAATTGTTTTCTCCATTAAACTATCAAGAAATCAGTGTTTACTCTTGCCATTTCCACCACACCAAATGTGGATTTTAGGACAAGTATGTGTTCGAGAAAATCCATGAAAGGTTTAGCCTTCACATAATATGTCTGTAGTTAAGAGGCATTTCAAAATTTTGATAAGATATGGCACTCACCAATCAATATGGGCGTTCAACACTACAGTGCCACACAGACCAGGGCGACTACCACTACCTTATGAATTGTCAACCAAATAAAGAATACCTGCGCACACATAGACTCCCAAATCAGAATTGTATTGAAGTTGGACAGGTCATTCAACAGGTAAGCGGTGAGCATCAAGCAGGGCAACATTTTTTTTTTTTTTTTTGTCAATCTTTCTTTTATTAAGGCATGTGCAATAGGGTACAGAATAAAAAAGAGGGGAAATGCAATAGTGATATACAGATAAGGGTTAATACAGCGTTAAGTACATTTCCTGCTAAACAATGCCTAATTTTTTATTTTTATGTAGGTTAACGAGTTTAGGTTCACGTTTGGTTTTGAAACGGTTGAACAAACATGTTTAAAACAGAGTTTTAACAACAAGAGGATAGCAGGCTATTAAACCTTGTAGTTTGGTCTGTAACGGAGTTTCAGTTATACTTGTGACACTCAAGTAGCCGCAGCTAAGAAACATCAGAGTGTTATATTGGCATAATCTCTCAATGTATGGCTATTGCCAGTTGAAGCATCACCACACGTAAGAAGGCCTAAATTAATGGTAAGGTTTAGAGTGTTGGTAACACTGGCGCTTTTGGTACGGGATGGGCCAGTTTTAAGGATAGGCACGTGTTAGCTGTAAGCGTAAATCATAACTGTATTCAATTCACTAGCTAGGGTGAGTCAGAAAAAGAGAAAAACAAAAACATTGCTAGATTAACTATGATCATACACGTAAAGCAGAACATACTGTTCATTCCGAGTAGTAATATATAGCTCCTCACTTACAGTGCCTGCCAGGTAATACGGATAGTCAGGGCCTCATAGCATACATGAATAAACTTAAATGATACATGCTTATTATGTGCGGCTGCGGGTATGCAACGTTATTGATGATACAGCCTTATGATATTGTTGCAGGCGTGAAAAACACAATGTCGGCTAAAGTTATGTAACATGAAAAAAGGAGATAGGGTCGCACTCAATCACATCAATTTAAACACAGGGTGCTACTGGGCAAGGGTCAGCAAAAAAAACCCAAGAAATGTATGCATATAGAAAGAATCCCAGGCACTCACTGTGATTGTTCTTCAAGCAGGTTTATTGCAACGTTTCGACCTCAATGAGGTCTTTTTCAAGCTAACACCACTGTGACAAACTTGAGCTTATATACACACACAAATTAATGAACAGATAATCCATCAATTAGATGATCAATTACAGGATTTCATTAAACAAACATATGTTAAAAATAATTCAATTAATAGATCAATTTAATACATAAAAGTAAACAAAGACATGTTGTGGAATAAATAAATGCATGGCTGTAAACAAATAGCTGAAAGTAAAGAGAAAAATCCCGGTTTTGGAGGTAACCATATACACATTAGTTCATGCACAGATCCTTCAAATCAAGCTTAATTATTAAACTTAAATTGTATGATTAATAATAGAGAGTTGTACCTGGGAGGCAATCAAACCTATCGCACAAACCGGAAGAGACCGGGACGCCTAACCCACGTGACTTGATGCAGCAGCGTCATCCGCTACGTTACAGAGTACGGTGGCCGCAGAGGGTATACAGCGTCTGGCACTCACGGCGCATGCGCGACAAGAAGCCCAATCGCGCATGTGCGGGAAAAGACTCAGTCACGCATGCGCGCGAGACACAGCATGTATAACCACGGCGGCAAACAGTACAATCTACACTCATATGTGAAACCTATAAGGATCCCTAGGTTAAACGAGCAGTTGAATATCATAAGTAATTGGCACCAGGAAAAAACAAAAGAAAAAAAGAGAAAATATATACAGTAACACAATAAGAATAAAAGAAAAATTAGAATATAGAAGACAATACATAATATAAGACAGAAAATAAAAAAAATAAAAATAAAAATAAAAGTAAAAATAAAAAATAATAAATAATAAATAAAAAATAAATAATAAAATATGAAAAATAATAATAAATAATAAATAAAAAAATAGAAAATTAAAAATTAAAAAATAAATAAAATATAAAAAAAAAAAAAAAAAAAAAAAAAAAAAAAAAAAAAAAAATGAAAAATAAATAATAAATAATAAAAAAATAAAAAAATAAAAATAAAAATATAAAAATAAAAAAATAAAAAAGTAAAAAATTATAAAAATAGAAGATAAAAAATAATAAATTAAACAAATAATGAAAAATAATGAAAAAATAAGAATAGAAGACTACATAGAAAAATAAAGAAAATAAAAAATAAAGTTAAATAAAAGTAGTAATAATAAAAAAAAATAGAAATAATAATAATAGTGATACAAATGAAAATAAGAAAACATAAAAGAAGGAGAAGAAGAAATGAAAATACAACATAACTAAAAGTCAGCCAAATATTACAGCGTATACCAAAGACGAAAGAGGAATAAACATCCTAACACTCAATTTAAGATACATATATATATAAATAGATATACACGCAAAAACATATATGTGTATATGTCCGCAGAAAGATACACATAGGTTTTTTAGCATGTAATATAAGTAAAAATAAAGCATAGTGTATATCACAAAAGAATGAAGGTTAAAATTAAGAGACCTAGAATACATAAGTCCAATCTGATCTAACTGTAATAAGGGGTCCAAAAAGAAAACCCTTTTGTTTGGACAGTTCACTATTTCCTCCATCAGTACAAAGGAACATATTCATCGTTATACCACTCAAAAGTAATAGAGAAAGGCTATACACCTGTATACATGTGTATACACATGTACACATATGTACAACACAAAAAATGTAAAGCTAAGTGTTAAAGAACATGCAAAAAGTTAATCAACAGTGTAAATTATTTAATAAAGTGCATCAATAGTTGATATAATACACTAAGGAGAAAAGTGCTTAAGTGACTAATAAAGTGCATATAGTAGCTAAATGCCATATTACAATAAAGTGTACAAAACACATGCAAAGAAATAACTAAATGGGTACAGTAAAAGTACTCTCAGTGATCAATTCGTTTGTATAGACCATAGAAATTGTGATTAATATGACATATAATACGTATCCTATCTGTGAGGGAGTGTGTAATATTGACAAAGTCCCAATAGCAAAATTAGTTGATCAGCAGATGTATAACTTCTTGTAGACCAACGGGTGATCAGAAGAAGGTCTCTTAAGAGGGTGAAAAGAAAAAAGAAGAACCCAAACGAGCAAGGCCATAGAGGAGCCTGTAAAAACAAAAAATTGATAATTTAGTATAATACATGAAAGCAAGTCAATTGAAGAGAAATCTTCAAATCAAAGGTAACAAGTCATATTCTAGGTTCAGCCCTCTAGGTGATATTGTGTCCAGTTCCCTAATCCAAAACGCTTCCCTCATTAATAGCCTTTTAATCCTATCTCCCCTTCTGGGAGTTTCAGGGACATAATCAATAATTTGAAATTGGAGCTGAGAGATGTTATGAAGCGCTTCAGAGAAATGGAACGGTATGGGCAGATCAATCATTTTGGTACGGATTGTGGATTTGTGTTTGGAGAACCTCTCTTTCATCTTTTGTGAGGTCTGGCCCACATACAACAAACCACAAGGACATTTGAGAATGTAGACTACATATGAAGAGTTACATGTCCAAAAGTGTTGTAATACATACTTCTTGCCACTACGTGGATGATAAAGCCATTGGCCTTGTATCATAGAGTGGCAAGACACACAATTATAGCATGGAAAATTACCCTTCCTGGTCGTTTCAGGTTTGATTAATGGTAATTCCGCTCTCACTAATTTATCTTTTAATGAAGGACATTTCTTGTAAGCTATCATAGGTTTTGAATTAAATTCGGGAATATCGGGGTGGCAATCAGACAAAACGTGCCAGTGTTTAAAGATGATTTTGTTTAGGGAAGATGAACATCTCCCAAATTTAGAGATGAACTTAAGTCTTACATTTTTATTATCTTTCCGTCTTGGGTGTAGACACTCATCTCTGCTTTTATTTTGAACTTCGTCTAATTGCTCTTTCAAAAGAGCCCTAGGGTAGCCCCGTTTCAGAAATCTATCAACCATGTTGTTCAATTGAATATCAATCTTATCAGTATCTGAGACCAGCCTTTTGACTCTCATGAACTGGCTTTTGGGTAAAGCCTTAAAGACAGAAGAGGGATGGTAACTCTTAAAGTGCAAAAGAGTGTTTCTATCAAGTGGCTTACGAAAGACATTAGTCTCAAATCCCTTAGATCCCTTGGTAATTAATATATCCAAAAAAGGAAGTTCGCTGTTACTATGAGTCATAGTGAATTTGATGGTCTGGGAACACGAATTGAGAAAGGAAAAGAACTGCTCTAAGGGCTCCAATGTGCCAGTCCACAACACCAGTATATCATCGATGTACCTGATCCATTTGTCCACATGTCTCTTAAACAGTACATTATCATAGATACATTTTTCTTCGATCTCGGACATGTATATACCGGCGTATGTGGGTGCCACATTGGAGCCCATAGATGTTCCTCTAAGCTGCAGATAGAAATCCTCCTGAAAAAGAAAATAGTTATCTCTCATCACCATTTCCAACAGTTGAACAAGAAAAAGTAAAGTATCACCTTCAAAACCCAATGTCGCAAATGCATTTTTTGCTGCCGACAGACCCAAATCATGTTCTATGGAGGTATAGAGACTAGTTACATCAAAGGAAACCAGAGTATAATTCTCAACATTCCTCACTTTCTCTAATATTTTTAATACCTCAGTCGTATCCTTCACGTATGACTTGATGTTTAAGAGGAAGGGTCTTAACAGGCAGTCCAAAAATTGTGCAAGGGGTGACAATACCGAGCCTATCCCTGCTACAATTGGCCTACCCGGAGGGCATATTAGACTCTTGTGGACTTTGGGTAACATATAGATTACTGGCACTATAGGTGTTTTTTCATATAGGAACCCATAGGTATCTTGATCAATGATTAATTTGTCTAAGGCAGACTTAAGTAATGTATCAATTTTAATTTGCAGCATATTAGTGGGGTCAGAGTCAAGTTTTTTATATGTCTCAACATCTCGTAATTGTCGCAGTACTTCTTGTACATAGTCACTTTTATTCTGAACCACAATGGCACCACCCTTGTCCGCTGGCTTAATAACCAGATCCTTATTATTTTTCAATGAGTTCAAGGATCTCAATTCTATTTTAGTAAGATTTAAAGGGCCAGGGTGGTGTTTGTGGCCAGATCTCGAGTGAAAAAGGGAATCAACATCTCTTTGAACCAAGTTGACAAATGTTTCAACCGCATGATCATTACATGGAGGACTAAACGAGCTCTTCTTCTTGAGCCCAGTATCACTTAACTTAATATCTGTACCCCTTATAGGTTCCTCGGTCAAAACAGGGAAAACATTTTTAGAAAAGAATGCCTTCAACCTAACATTGCGAAAAAAACGAGTTAGATCTAAATCAACATCTAATCGATTAGGGGTATAGGTAGAGCAAAAAGTCAAACCTTTAGATAGTAGAGACACTTCTTCAGTAGATAATTCAACAGAAGAAAGATTAATCACTATATTTTCTTCCGTTTGGATCCCACTTGTTTCTGTCTCCATAATGATGGTAGAGTTTTGCTTCTTGTGTTTACCTCTTCTGAGCCTCTTTCGCTTGAGTCCCCCCTGAATGGGGGGGTTTCCCCTAAAAAAGATGAGGAACTCTCTTGTGTTACTTCCAAATCTGTGTTTGATGATGTACCATCAGTATGTCTTACTCTTTTCTTGTTTGACTTACTGAATCGTTGGAAGGGAGAGGATCTTCTGAAATTAAAAAACATATTTCTACTAATGTGGAATCTCTTAGGAAAACAATCGAAGAGCGCAAGAGAAGTAAGTTCCATAGAGACCTAATTGATTATGAAATGGGTAATGTGTACAGATGGCAATCAAAAACACAGATGAATGTACATCCCACGAAAAGATTCTCTAAATATAAGACATCAAAGTCAAACAAGAAAAGAGTAAGACATACTGATGGTACATCATCAAACACAGATTTGGAAGTAACACAAGAGAGTTCCTCATCTTTTTTAGGGGAAACCCCCCCATTCAGGGGGGACTCAAGCGAAAGAGGCTCAGAAGAGGTAAACACAAGAAGCAAAACTCTACCATCATTATGGAGACAGAAACAAGTGGGATCCAAACGGAAGAAAATATAGTGATTAATCTTTCTTCTGTTGAATTATCTACTGAAGAAGTGTCTCTACTATCTAAAGGTTTGACTTTTTGCTCTACCTATACCCCTAATCGATTAGATGTTGATTTAGATCTAACTCGTTTTTTTCGCAATGTTAGGTTGAAGGCATTCTTTTCTAAAAATGTTTTCCCTGTTTTGACCGAGGAACCTATAAGGGGTACAGATATTAAGTTAAGTGATACTGGGCTCAAGAAGAAGAGCTCGTTTAGTCCTCCATGTAATGATCATGCGGTTGAAACATTTGTCAACTTGGTTCAAAGAGATGTTGATTCCCTTTTTCACTCGAGATCTGGCCACAAACACCACCCTGGCCCTTTAAATCTTACTAAAATAGAATTGAGATCCTTGAACTCATTGAAAAATAATAAGGATCTGGTTATTAAGCCAGCGGACAAGGGTGGTGCCATTGTGGTTCAGAATAAAAGTGACTATGTACAAGAAGTACTGCGACAATTACGAGATGTTGAGACATATAAAAAACTTGACTCTGACCCCACTAATATGCTGCAAATTAAAATTGATACATTACTTAAGTCTGCCTTAGACAAATTAATCATTGATCAAGATACCTATGGGTTCCTATATGAAAAAACACCTATAGTGCCAGTAATCTATATGTTACCCAAAGTCCACAAGAGTCTAATATGCCCTCCGGGTAGGCCAATTGTAGCAGGGATAGGCTCGGTATTGTCACCCCTTGCACAATTTTTGGACTGCCTGTTAAGACCCTTCCTCTTAAACATCAAGTCATACGTGAAGGATACGACTGAGGTATTAAAAATATTAGAGAAAGTGAGGAATGTTGAGAATTATACTCTGGTTTCCTTTGATGTAACTAGTCTCTATACCTCCATAGAACATGATTTGGGTCTGTCGGCAGCAAAAAATGCATTTGCGACATTGGGTTTTGAAGGTGATACTTTACTTTTTCTTGTTCAACTGTTGGAAATGGTGATGAGAGATAACTATTTTCTTTTTCAGGAGGATTTCTATCTGCAGCTTAGAGGAACATCTATGGGCTCCAATGTGGCACCCACATACGCCGGTATATACATGTCCGAGATCGAAGAAAAATGTATCTATGATAATGTACTGTTTAAGAGACATGTGGACAAATGGATCAGGTACATCGATGATATACTGGTGTTGTGGACTGGCACATTGGAGCCCTTAGAGCAGTTCTTTTCCTTTCTCAATTCGTGTTCCCAGACCATCAAATTCACTATGACTCATAGTAACAGCGAACTTCCTTTTTTGGATATATTAATTACCAAGGGATCTAAGGGATTTGAGACTAATGTCTTTCGTAAGCCACTTGATAGAAACACTCTTTTGCACTTTAAGAGTTACCATCCCTCTTCTGTCTTTAAGGCTTTACCCAAAAGCCAGTTCATGAGAGTCAAAAGGCTGGTCTCAGATACTGATAAGATTGATATTCAATTGAACAACATGGTTGATAGATTTCTGAAACGGGGCTACCCTAGGGCTCTTTTGAAAGAGCAATTAGACGAAGTTCAAAATAAAAGCAGAGATGAGTGTCTACACCCAAGACGGAAAGATAATAAAAATGTAAGACTTAAGTTCATCTCTAAATTTGGGAGATGTTCATCTTCCCTAAACAAAATCATCTTTAAACACTGGCACGTTTTGTCTGATTGCCACCCCGATATTCCCGAATTTAATTCAAAACCTATGATAGCTTACAAGAAATGTCCTTCATTAAAAGATAAATTAGTGAGAGCGGAATTACCATTAATCAAACCTGAAACGACCAGGAAGGGTAATTTTCCATGCTATAATTGTGTGTCTTGCCACTCTATGATACAAGGCCAATGGCTTTATCATCCACGTAGTGGCAAGAAGTATGTATTACAACACTTTTGGACATGTAACTCTTCATATGTAGTCTACATTCTCAAATGTCCTTGTGGTTTGTTGTATGTGGGCCAGACCTCACAAAAGATGAAAGAGAGGTTCTCCAAACACAAATCCACAATCCGTACCAAAATGATTGATCTGCCCATACCGTTCCATTTCTCTGAAGCGCTTCATAACATCTCTCAGCTCCAATTTCAAATTATTGATTATGTCCCTGAAACTCCCAGAAGGGGAGATAGGATTAAAAGGCTATTAATGAGGGAAGCGTTTTGGATTAGGGAACTGGACACAATATCACCTAGAGGGCTGAACCTAGAATATGACTTGTTACCTTTGATTTTAAGATTTCTCTTCAATTGACTTGCTTTCATGTATTATACTAAATTATCAATTTTTTGTTTTTACAGGCTCCTCTATGGCCTTGCTCGTTTGGGTTCTTCTTTTTTCTTTTCACCCTCTTAAGAGACCTTCTTCTGATCACCCGTTGGTCTACAAGAAGTTATACATCTGCTGATCAACTAATTTTGCTATTGGGACTTTGTCAATATTACACACTCCCTCACAGATAGGATACGTATTATATGTCATATTAATCACAATTTCTATGGTCTATACAAACGAATTGATCACTGAGAGTACTTTTACTGTACCCATTTAGTTATTTCTTTGCATGTGTTTTGTACACTTTATTGTAATATGGCATTTAGCTACTATATGCACTTTATTAGTCACTTAAGCACTTTTCTCCTTAGTGTATTATATCAACTATTGATGCACTTTATTAAATAATTTACACTGTTGATTAACTTTTTGCATGTTCTTTAACACTTAGCTTTACATTTTTTGTGTTGTACATATGTGTACATGTGTATACACATGTATACAGGTGTATAGCCTTTCTCTATTACTTTTGAGTGGTATAACGATGAATATGTTCCTTTGTACTGATGGAGGAAATAGTGAACTGTCCAAACAAAAGGGTTTTCTTTTTGGACCCCTTATTACAGTTAGATCAGATTGGACTTATGTATTCTAGGTCTCTTAATTTTAACCTTCATTCTTTTGTGATATACACTATGCTTTATTTTTACTTATATTACATGCTAAAAAACCTATGTGTATCTTTCTGCGGACATATACACATATATGTTTTTGCGTGTATATCTATTTATATATATATGTATCTTAAATTGAGTGTTAGGATGTTTATTCCTCTTTCGTCTTTGGTATACGCTGTAATATTTGGCTGACTTTTAGTTATGTTGTATTTTCATTTCTTCTTCTCCTTCTTTTATGTTTTCTTATTTTCATTTGTATCACTATTATTATTATTTCTATTTTTTTTTATTATTACTACTTTTATTTAACTTTATTTTTTATTTTCTTTATTTTTCTATGTAGTCTTCTATTCTTATTTTTTCATTATTTTTCATTATTTGTTTAATTTATTATTTTTTATCTTCTATTTTTATAATTTTTTACTTTTTTATTTTTTTATTTTTATATTTTTATTTTTATTTTTTTATTTTTTTATTATTTATTATTTATTTTTCATTTTTTTTTTTTTTTTTTTTTTTTTTTTTTAATTTTTAATTTTTAATTTTCTATTTTTTTATTTATTATTTATTATTATTTTTCATATTTTATTATTTATTTTTTATTTATTATTTATTATTTTTTATTTTTACTTTTATTTTTATTTTTATTTTTTTTATTTTCTGTCTTATATTATGTATTGTCTTCTATATTCTAATTTTTCTTTTATTCTTATTGTGTTACTGTATATATTTTCTCTTTTTTTCTTTTGTTTTTTCCTGGTGCCAATTACTTATGATATTCAACTGCTCGTTTAACCTAGGGATCCTTATAGGTTTCACATATGAGTGTAGATTGTACTGTTTGCCGCCGTGGTTATACATGCTGTGTCTCGCGCGCATGCGTGACTGAGTCTTTTCCCGCACATGCGCGATTGGGCTTCTTGTCGCGCATGCGCCGTGAGTGCCAGACGCTGTATACCCTCTGCGGCCACCGTACTCTGTAACGTAGCGGATGACGCTGCTGCATCAAGTCACGTGGGTTAGGCGTCCCGGTCTCTTCCGGTTTGTGCGATAGGTTTGATTGCCTCCCAGGTACAACTCTCTATTATTAATCATACAATTTAAGTTTAATAATTAAGCTTGATTTGAAGGATCTGTGCATGAACTAATGTGTATATGGTTACCTCCAAAACCGGGATTTTTCTCTTTACTTTCAGCTATTTGTTTACAGCCATGCATTTATTTATTCCACAACATGTCTTTGTTTACTTTTATGTATTAAATTGATCTATTAATTGAATTATTTTTAACATATGTTTGTTTAATGAAATCCTGTAATTGATCATCTAATTGATGGATTATCTGTTCATTAATTTGTGTGTGTATATAAGCTCAAGTTTGTCACAGTGGTGTTAGCTTGAAAAAGACCTCATTGAGGTCGAAACGTTGCAATAAACCTGCTTGAAGAACAATCACAGTGAGTGCCTGGGATTCTTTCTATAAAGTTATGTAACATGGCATAAATGACAGATTAAACTCAAGCTAGCAAGGACATAAGAATTTCAGCTGACGTCAGGGAGAGATAAACAGCATAAACGGAATAAACAGTTTAATCTTGCAGAACTAGCTATGCCGGTCTGGCAATATAATTCTATTGAGCATGCTTGATCTGGTAAGTGTCAGTGTCGCCGTTGTTACAGGCTAGTTCGTCTGATCAAATAGGATACCAAGTTTAAGCGATCAAGTCCAATGAAGACAAAACATTAGCTGTATATCAGTCCGGGTGTGCTTAGGGAGATAAACTCTCCAAAACCTTTGTTTGCTCGTAGAAGATGTATCTCCGTGTGGTTGTTGGGTCAAGAGTCTATGCCGCGGCGGCCATAAGTGTACCTTCTGAGTGTAGATGCGGCCTGTCTTTAGTACAGTAGTCGGCTTCAGCCTATACCCATTGCAGGAGTTTGCCTCATGCTGTTGATTTTCGCCTCCGGTGGGGCGCTGGTCCACGCTGGCGGGCTGTATAGGGCCACTGCTGTGCGGGTGCGGGGAGAGGTGATCCTCCAGCCCCAGGCTGGTGAGCAGGCCTGCATCACTGTGCCACAAACCCGGTGACTGCCAGAGTCCGAGTTTACTCCTCTTATGGGAGAGCCGGGGGGTCTGGTGTTGTGCTGCCGCTTACGGCGCTGGGACCTCCGCCGATGTGGGAGATGCTTTCGGGCTTTAGCCCTGATGGCCTTCAGCCCAGGTGGGCTACGTGGAGTAGGGATGTTCGGCTGTGAGACCGCTGTGCCCGAGGACACCCTCCTCACTCCCTGTCGCGTGTGCCCCGACTCACCGGCGTGTAGCTCGGTTTGTGAGCTGAACTGGGCCGACTGCATGCGCTGATCCAGCTTCTCCCAAAACCGGAGAAAGGTTTCTTCAAGACGTTGCAGGATGTCTGTGTGATTACTGTGGCTGGGCATGTAGTTTTGAGGCTGGCTGCGAGTGTGAGGTGAATCTGTAGCCGCCATCTTGAACGTGCCACGAGGCGAGCTTGTTTAGGGCCTTGCTTTATGCTGGTGGTAGAAGTTCTCCACTGCGGTTCTGAGTGGTCCAGGATAACCCCCACTGGACCGGGGGGGGGGGGGGAGGTGAGTGAGTAAGAGGCTGCAGTCGCCGTACCTGTGCCCGGAGAGCGGCCGTCTCCCCGTGGCTCAGACCCTGGTAGGCCGCAAGCCTCGGTGTGTCCGTTTGGCTGTGCCGGAGCTTGGAAGAGGCACCGATCGATGCAGCAGCCTCTCCTAGTCGCAGTCGTCGTGGTTTGCCGGCTGTCAGCCACGATTTTCATGCAGAATTCCCCGTTTTATTGTCCCCAAACGTGGGAGCTCTCGCCCGACACGTCTGGGCTGCTTGGTAGCTTAGCTCCGCCCCCCAGCAGGGCAACATTTTATGCTCTCTTTCTCTGCTTTGTCATCCATTTATTTGACTATTAGATGGTATCCCTGGCTTTGCCAGTGATCTCGTTGTTCATCGGAAGTCCAATTCCTTGGTCCAATATTAACAATAAGTCACATACTCCTTGTCACCTCTCAGGAAACAGATTCCAATTATATATCATACACATGCATAATTAATACACTGTTAGCCCTAATTATATACATAGTGGTCAAGCAGCTCTAAAAATCTGCAAGAAGTTCAAATAGTTCTGTTTGTATCCTTAGAAAAACGTCCACTTTAAAATCTCTGAAATTGGTTTTCCTCTCTGTTTCTTGAATAAAGCCATAACTGTAAAACTGTCAATGTTTAATTATTTTGTTTTGTATATATTTGTTTCAAAGATATAACCTTGTAACAGTATTGTATTGTTCATTCTCACCAGAATGCAACTGAAAACATAAGGAATCTCAAGATATTTTCCAGGTAATTAAAGCATTGAATCATTTGAATACATTAGCCTATTTTTCTCTTTTAAATGATGGTCATTTATGTGTAAATTATCTTAAAACAATTAAACTTGTGCCTTCAGATTTGGACGACTTGGCTGTTCTGCTTAGGGGACAGCCACTAATGTTGATTTTATTCACAGATCAAAAAAGAAATGGCCAACAGAAGGAAAAAATGAGGAGTAATTAAAAAAAAAAAAAAAAAAACAACAACCTATAGATATGTATTATTTGTGGTCGGGGACAATAAGCCGAGTTATGTTAGTGGTGCCTAAGTCAGTTGTGGTGTGTCCAAATCGATGTTAGGGTAGGCCTGTAAAAAGAGGGCAGAAAGTTAATAGCTTAACACTTTAATACGTGTCGACATTACGCAATCAATACTTTACATGTTATCAGCATTTATAACCATACCTGAAAGAGAAAATGTGTCAGTGGGAGATACTGTATAACACCAAGATACTGGCTGACCTATGTTATGCCAAGTGGCTAAACAATTTAGGTAAATTGGTGACTTGGGAACCCAACTAGTCGCCAAGTGACAATGAGAGGCTCTACCTATGATTTGGCCCGTTGGGTATGTTTGCCACCAAGCGTTGTCTCAGTGAGGATTAAAGAGATTCAAAATAAGTTAGCCGTGACAGGTGCCATAGTTAGTGATGTCGCGAACATAAAATTTTCCGTTCTCGAATGGCGAACGCGAACTTCCACAAATGTTCGCGAACCGGGCGAACCGCCATAGACTTCAATAGGCAGACGAATTTTAAAACCCACAGGGACTATTTCTGGCCACAATAGTGATGGAAAAGTTGTTTCAAGGGGACTAACACCTGGACTGTGGCATGCTGTAGGCGGATCCATGGCAAAACTCCCATGGAAAATTACAAAGTTGATGCAGAGTATGGTTTTAATCCATAAAGGGCATAAATAACCTAACATTCCTGAATTGTTTGGAATAACATGCTTTAAAACATCAGGTATGATGTTGTATCGATCAGGTAATGTAAGGGTTGCGCCCGCTTCACATTGACAGACCAAACTCCCCGTTTAACGTACCGCAAACAACCGCAAACAGTCCATTTGCACAACCGCAAACTCCCCATTTGCACAAGGTTGGATACCAAGCTAGCCATGTCCCGTTCCTTGTCCTCACTGATGTCATTGAAGGTCTCTTCCTCCACCCAGCCACGTACAACACCAAGGGTCCCCGAAAGGTGACAACAAGCCCCCTGTATTTTTTTCTAAATGTACACTACTGTTACACCAGATATGAGTTGCACTGGTGTGACACTGTGCCCTGGCAGGCCCTGAAACGCACACGTGTGAAGGAAACTCACTGCTATTATTTCACAGTCAAATTTCTAGTTTGTTTTTTTTTAAATGCAAGCTATTGTGACACCAGATATGAGTGGTGGCACTGGGCAAGTGGGCACAGTATACGCTGTGAGCTTGACACACACGCTGGCAGGCAGGCAGCTGCAATTAGATTACACAGAAAAAAAAAAGCAGACTGATGTTCTAGCCCTAAAAAGGGCTTTTTGGGGTGCTGTCCTTACAGCAGAGATCAGATGAGTCCTTCAGGACTGTAGTGGACACTAAAAACACTAGCCTAGCTATCGATTTCCCTATTAAATCAGCAGCAGCTACACTGTCCCTCCTCTCACTAAGAATGCAGCTTCCGGGGGGCGGGGCCTAGCTGTCATGGAGGAAAGACGCACTTTGGGTGAGCTCCCTCAATATCTCACTTTAAGCAGCTATCAACAAGTGAATTTCACCCCAGAAGGGGATGACCCAGCAATGTTGCTCCTACCTGACCGACCCGACATGCTTAATAGTGGTCGGCAACTTGACAGAGTCTTACTTACCTCCGCAAGGCAAGTGTGGCCTGGTGCTCACTGGGAGGGAGAGGCAGCCGATCTCCCGATCCTGGGATGCCCAGGAGCAGCTACTTCCCGGCAGGAGCTCCGTTACCCCCCTTCGGACCGGTGGGGGTTATCCCGGTCCACCCCTGAGAGGCTGTCTGGAGCTAATGGATGCACAGAGCACAGCCGCCCAGGCTGACATACTCATCTGCGACTCTCCCAATATGGCGGCAGCCGCGTGTCCTCCTTGTACCAGCAAAGCATGGCAGGATATTGAGTCTAAGCTGGACAGACTCTTTAATCAATTTTGGAAGCAAATAACAAGCAGGAAGCCTCAACAAGCTCCACCACAGCCCCAACAAGCTCCACCACAGCTAAGTGAAACAGTCCCCATTAAAATCCACCAACGCAAAAGGCGTCGAAGACGGGACCGGAGGCACAAACAGAAATGCAGAGCCTGCCCCACGTCAAGCACTCGCCTCCACCTTAAGCCACCACAATCCCGCACCGGACGTGAAGCACCACCGGGACAGATCTGACCACCCGACAAAACAAGCTTCCACCACCTCAAGCCGCGAACCCGGCACTCAGCCAGAGACTTGCCTTTGTTGTTCCAGGTATCAGGGACTCCCAGGGTCTGCACCTGGCGCCCAGAAGGGATCGGATGAGCACAAGCAGTAAACAGCAGCCTTCCAAGCATGTCCCACTATAGCCGTTCCTCCACACCATGCCTTTGATCACATGAACTGCTCTCTGCACATTAACTAATCGTAAAGTAGCAAGCGTTTAAACATGTCATTATTTCAACTCCTAAAGAGTTTATTGTCGTAGTTCCTTACATGCCTTTACCTTAACCGTTTATGTATTATGTTATTCACTAGTCTCATCTCATGGGGCGACTCACACTTGATTTATAACTAGTGGTGGAGCTGCTGATATAAATACACAGTTGATAACGTGCAGTCGTGCAAGCTACACGCTAAACATGACAGCCATCTTTCGCAACAATGTACTGCTATATGCTCATACACTCAGTGCAACTAGCCATGATATACGCATGTTCAGCCTAGCATGCTCAAATATAACACACTTCTGTCTAAAAAATTAAATTAAAAAATATAAAAAAAAAAAAAAAGAATGCAGCTCCAGAATTAATCTAAATTGTATGCTGTTTAGGAGGTGGGAGGGTCTGGGAGGGATGGTCTGCTGCTGATTGGCTGGAATGTAGAAACATAGAAACATAGAATGAGACGGCAGATAAGAACCATTCGGCCCATCTAGTCTGCCCAGTTTTCTAAATACTTTCATTAGTCCCTGGCCTTATCTTATAGTTAGGATAGTCTTATGCCTATCCCACGCATGCTTAAACTCCTTTACTGTGTTAACCTCTACCACTTCAGCTGGAAGGCTATTCCATGCATCCACTACCCTCTCAGTAAAGTAATACTTCCTGATATTATTTTTAAACCTTTGTCCCTCTAATTTAAGACTATGTCCTCTTGTTGTGGTAGTTTTTCTTATTTTAAATATAGTCTCCTCCTTTACTGTGTTGATTCCCTTTATGTATTTAAATGTTTCTATCATATCCCCCCTGTCTCGTCTTTCCTCCATGCTATACATGTTAAGATCCTTTAACCTTTCCTGGTAAGTTTTATCCTGCAATCCATGAACCAGTTTAGTAGCCCTTCTTTGAACTCTCTCTAAGGTATCAATATCCTTCTGAAGATAGGGTCTCCAGTACTGTGTACAGTACTCCAAGTGAGGTCTCACCAGTGTTCTGTACAATGGCATGAGCACTTCCCTCTTTCTACTGCTAATACCTCTCCCTATACAACCAAGCATTCTGCTAGCATTTCCTGCTGCTCTATTACATTGTCTGCCTACCTTTAAGTCATCAGAAATAATCACCCCTAAATCCCTTTCCTCAGATGTTGAGGTTAGGACTCTATCAAATATTCTGTACTCTGCCCTTGGGTTTTTACGTCCAAGATGCATTATCTTGCACTTATCCACATTAAATGTCAGTTGCCACAACTCTGACCATTTTTCTAGTTTACCTAAATCATTTGCCATTTGGCTTATCCCTCCTGGAACATCAACCCTGTTACATATCTTAGTATCATCCGCAAAAAGACACACCTTACCATCAAGACCTTCTGCAATATCACTAATAAAAATATTAAAGAGAATGGGTCCAAGTACAGATCCCTGAGGTACCCCACTGGTGACAAGCCCAAGCTTCGAATATACTCCATTGACTACAACCCTCTGTTGCCTGTCACTCAGCCACTGCCTTACCCATTCAACAATATTGGAATCCAAACTCAAAGATTGTAGTTTGTTGATAAGCCTTCTATGTGCAACAGTGTCAAAAGCCTTACTGAAATCGAGGTAAGCAATGTCTACTGCACCACCCTGATCTATAATTTTAGTTACCCAATCAAAAAAATCAATAAGATTAGTTTGGCATGATCTCCCTGAAGTAAACCCATGTTGTCTCTGATCTTGAAATCCATGTGTTTTTAGATGTTTAACAATCCTATCCTTTAACATGGTTTCCATCACTTTCCCCACTACTGAAGTTAGGCTTACTGGCCTATAGTTGCCCGACTCCTCCCTATTATCTTTCTTGTGAATGGGCACAACATTTGCTAACTTCCAATCTTCTGGGACTACTCCTGTTATCAATTATTGGTTAAATAAATCTGTTAATGGTTTTGCTAGTACACCACTAAGCTCTTTTAATAGCTTTGGGTGTATTCCATCAGGTCCCATTGACTTATTTGTCTTTACTTTTGACAGTTGAAATAGAACCTCTTCCTCTGTAAACTCACGTGTAATAAATGACTCATTTATCCTTTTTCTTAACTGAGGTCCCTTTCCTTCATTTTCATCTGTAAATACCGAACAAAAATATTCATTGAGGCAGTCAGCTAGACCTTTATCCTCATCTACATACCTTCCTTCTTTTGTTTTTAATCTAACTAATCCTTGTTTTACTTTTCTTTTCTCATTTATTTATCTAAAAAAGGTTTTGTCCCCCTTTTTTACTGACTGTGCTATTTTCTCTTCTGTGTGTGATTTGGAAGCTCTTATAACTTGCTTAGCCTCTTTCTGCCTAATCTTATAGGTCATTCTGTCTTCCTCACTCTGGTTTTTTTTATAATTACTAAATGCTAACTTTTTGTTTTTTACTATTTTGGCTACATCTGTGGAGTACCACAGTGGTTTCTTGAATTTTTTGCTTTTACTGACAAGCCTAATGCAATTTTCTGTTGCCTTCAGTAGTGCAACTTTTAAATAATCCCATTTCTTTTGGACTCCATTTAAATTGCTCCAGTCTGATAATGACTCCTTTACACATATTCTAATTTTGGAAAAGTCTGTTTTTCTAAAGTCTAAAACTTTTGTTTTTGTGTGGTGTGACTCGGTCACTGTTCTTATATTAAACCACACTGACTGATGATCACTGGATCCTAAACTTTCACCTACAGTAATATCTGATACCAAATCTCCATTTGTTAACACTAAATCTAGTATGGCCTCTTTACGAGTTGGCTCCTCAACGACTTGTTTTAGAGACAATCCCAGTAGGGAGTTTAGAATATGTGTGCTCCTGGCACAAGTAGCTATTTTTGTTTTCCAATTTACATCAGGAAGATTAAAGTCACCCATGATGATAACTTCCCCCTTCATTGTCATTTTAGCTATTTCTTCAACTAGTAGATTATCTAACTCTTCAATTTGTCCTGGGGGCCTATAAATCACACCTACACGAGATACTGTGTGATTACCAAATTCTAACGTAACCCAAACTGACTCTATGTTCGCCTCACTAACCTTTATTAGGCTAGATTTTATGCTATTCTTTACATACAGGGCCACCCCTCCCCCTTTCTTGCCTTCCCTGTCTTTTCTATATAAAGAGTACCCTGGTATTGCTATGTCCCAGTCATTTTTCTCATTATACCATGTCTCAGTAACAGCGACTAAATCTACACTATCAGTTGCCATTATTGCCACAAGTTCATGGATCTTATTCCCTAAACTGCGAGCATTTGTAGACATGACTCTAAGCTTATCATTTTTTAACACACTTGCTACAGGCACCTTCTGTCCTTGTTTTGGGGGACAATTGGATTGATGTTTTATCACCCTTTTGCCCCCCCCTCCTAGTTTAAATACATCCTAGCAAAACCTCTGAACTGCTCACTGAGAACATTTGTTCCCTTTTGAGAAAGATGCAAACCATCTTTTTTGTACAGTTTATTTCCATTCCAAACAGAGCTACCATGAGCAATAAAGCCAAATCCTTGCTCCCGACACCATTCACCAAGCCACAAGTTAAAGTCCCTAATACGCATCCGCCTGTCATTCTGAGTGTTATGCACAGGCAGAACTTCAGAGAATGACAATGTGGAAGCAACCTGCCGTATATCATTGGCAAAAACACTAAAAACTTCCTTAACCTCTGAAACCTCATTGCAAGCCAAGTCATTTGTCCCTAAATGGACAAGTACATCCAATTCCCCTTCCTGCTTTGCTTGCTTAACAATATTACAGATACGTCTCCTGTCTCTGTGAGCAGTAGCTCCGGGAAGACACCTCACAAGACCACCATTGTCCATCTCCACACCTCTTATGATGGAATCCCCCACCAACAACTGCTTTCTATTAGGCCTCACCATAGTCTTCAAGCCTCTCTGCACAACACCACTAGCCTCAGTGCCTCTCTGCACAACACCACTAGCCTCAATGCCTCTCTTCACAACACCACTAGCCTCAGTGCTTCTCTTCACAACACCACTAGCCTCAGTGCCTCTCTGCACAACACCACTAGCCTCAGTGCCTCTCTGCACAACACCACTAGCCTCAGTGCCTCTCTGCACAACACCACTAGCCTCAGTGCCTCTATGCACAACACCACTAGCCTCAGTGCCTCTCTGCACAACACCACTAGCCTCAGTGCCTCTCTGCACAACACCACTAGCCTCAGTGCCTCTCTGCACAACACCACTAGCCTCAGTGCCTCTCTCCATGACACCACTACACTCTGAAAGTGCAGAAAATGAATTATGTAGAGCAACAGACTGTGCAATATGCCTTTTATCCACAACTCCAAGTCTACCAGATCCTACAGTAATCCATCTGCCATTCCTAGTATGTATCTGCGGCAGTGGCTTTGCAGCAGTTCCAGCCTGAGTTTGTTTACCAGATAATTTACAAATCTCAGACTTCAAAAATACAATCTCCTGCCGCAAAATAGAGAACTGTCTACAGATTAGACAACAACCAAACCTCCAAAAAGTGGAACGTGAAACAAATGCAAAGCAACTATTACACTGAACTAAGTCTGCCATTCCAATGAGGTGAATAATTTAAATCAAACAAACCTTAACTTTTTATTTATCCTCCTGAATACCTCGGATTACCTCCAGCTTATCAGCTATGTGTCTGCTGACTGTGAGGTACAGGGTCAAAGTTTACTCAATGATGACGAATAGGGGGTGGACCGAACATCGCATATGTTCGCCATCCGTGGCGAACGCGAACAAGCTATGTTCGCCAGGAACTATTCGCCAGCGAACCGTTCGGGACATCACTAGCTATAGTAGCTGAACAGGCTAGTGGCCGTGATGGCCGTACATAATACATTGGAAAAGACAAGAGGTATAAGACATACATTAAAAAGACCTACATGCGGAATGCTTAGGAGGATGAAAAATACCTATGCATACACAGCTGGCATGGAAGATCAGAGTTGAAAGCAACAGGAAATGCTAGAATAATGGTAGAGTATCTCAGTGATATTAGCATCAGATATAAAACTTGAACATGGCTGAATGATGTTCCTAATGCATGTAGACCATACAAAGAAAGTCTGGGTGGTATTAGAAAGTGAGGGAATGCATGCAGAGCCAGGTTTAGTATATGGCTCTACCCTTGTGAGTGTTTTTTTTGTTTTGTAACTACTGCATACATATATATATATATATATATATATGTGTGTGTTTTAAGATAGCTGCTCTATTATATACCTCTCTATCTTTACAGTACTACCAGATACATAAGAAGAGAGGGAAGTATACTATTTGGCTCCACCTAATTTGCTTGTGTTGTATACGTTTTAAGGTGTAGGTATAGGGGATACCCCACAGGTGTTTGAGCTTGTAACACTATTAAATATACCATTTGTATTGGTATATGGGAATGTAGGTAGATTCAATTTGTTGAGGAAGGCTGGGATGTCAGCATGACAGATTTCCCTGCGTAAGTAGCTTTGAGAGAGAATGGATATCCCCAGTGGTATCTGATGTTCCTTTCCTGTAATGACATGGTGATCAGTCAAAGAGCCCTTTTTCCTTGTAAAGTTGTCCAGGACAGATCCTGGAAAATCTAGATTTGGCCTTTATCGGTTTTGAGGAATGGAAAAGATCAGGCTTTGCGCACTATTTCCTTCTTAAGTGCAAAGTAATGGACTCTACAGACTACATCTCTTGGTGAATCTCTGGATTGTTCCCTATGTTTAAGAGCCCTGTGTGC
Source organism: Pelobates fuscus (assembly GCF_036172605.1). NCBI lineage: Eukaryota > Metazoa > Chordata > Amphibia > Anura > Pelobatidae > Pelobates > Pelobates fuscus. The sequence goes on along the minus strand of NC_086319.1, from coordinate 47,486,100 downwards.
CCTATCCAGGAGTACTGGAGAATATGATGGTCTTAGTAGGATTTTGCTAAATAGGGCCTGCAGAGTGTGGGATACATTTTTCTGTGAGTCTGGAGATTCTTGTAGGCCTCTGATTTGGAGATTGTTTCTGTCCTCTCTTGTCCAAATCTTCCAGTGATCTCATTATGTGGGTGATCCGAACATCAGTAGAAAACTGAAGTTACTCTACATTGTGAAGGCGAGCCTGGAACACGTCTCATTCTCCCTCCATGTCAGTGACCCTGTGTCACACATGGCGAATGTCCTGTGCAAGGGAGGAGACCTGTTCCTGCATGGAGGATTCCAGTCTACCCAGCATTGAGGCAATATCTTCCTTGGAAGGTAAATTCTGTGTTTACATGTGCAGATCTGTATCCCTGCTGCTCGCGGACGGTTCCGAAAATGCTGGGCTCTGTGGCAGGGAGTCGCGTGGTAAAGATGGCGGCTCCAAGCTATCTTTGGCCTCCATCGACATAATCCTGCTTTTATCATGGAAATATCTGTTGAGGTTTCCCGCCTTTTTGTGCGAAGTTGAGTTTGAGACATCCTGGGAAGCAGTATATATATTTTTATTGCCTATGTTGTAGTATAAAATTCGACCTTTAAAGTTGTGTTCCATCGGGAGCTCGAGCTATGCACGTCTGCTCACATTGAGGTCTCAGACACGCCCCCATTTTAAGTTTTTCTTAGCCAATTTTATTTTGGCTACCCTAAGACAGTTCAGTCTCTCTTTCTTAGTAGACCCCAGCATGAAGCCACATTAAGGAATAATTCCCTGGAGAATAAGTATAACTCTTAGGATAATGATATCCATTGTATTTATACAATATTGAATTTGTTTTAATATTAATAAAAACTGGGTAGTGATCTGATCAGACAATTGAGCCTACTTTTGAATTAAGAACCGAATAAAAAAAAAAAAAATAGATCAATACAAGAGTATGTCTGATGGATATGTGAAAATATGCAGAGATATACATTCACCATTGCAAATAAAGACAGACTAAGGTGACCAGATAAGGAACCACCTGGCCTGTGAGTCTGTGCAAGGGGCCGGACAGGATATTGCTCCAAGTAGCAGTACAGGCAAAGACACAAACAGGAGAATTGTGAATAAGCCAAAAGTCAGAGGGTACCAGAAGTCAGGATAAATCAGGGTAAGCCAAATCCAGAGGATGCCAGAGATCACGACACACGATAAGGATAAGCCAAGGTCAGGAGCTGACTGGAGAACACTGGATCACGAACACAAACACAGGAACCAGAGTCAGGGCAGGCCTTAGGGGTGTGCGAGCTCTGCAGCCGCACAGGGTGCCATGGACCAGGGGGCACCATGTGGCCGACACAGCTCAAACATGGCCGGGTGACAGCTGTGCAGGGGGAGCTAAAGCAGGTACCCGGTGGATAATTTCACTATTCTCCACCAGGGTATATGAAAAAAACTAGCTAGGCAGCGGGGGCGGGGCTTAATGAGAGGAAGAGGCGGGGCTTATATGCCAGCGGAGGTGGGGCTAAAACCTACCAGAAGCCCCTGATAATAACTGTTGCACAGGATGGGGGAAGCAGGAAGGAGTCCCTGCTTCCCCAACAACTAGAATACAGGAACTGCACTGCCTCCATTCTTTCCTGCCAGCCCACAATGGTAAGTGTGTATGTGTGGCTCTCTGCCCGTGTGTATGACTGTCTGTCTGTCTGTGTGTGTGTGTGTGTGTGTGACTGACTGTCTGCATGTGTGTGTGTGTGTGTGTGTGTGTGTGTGTGTGTGACTGTCTGCCTGTGTGTGTGTGTGTGTGTGTGTGTGACTGTCTGTTTGTGACTTTAACTGTGTGTCACTGTAGCTGTGTGTGACTGTCTGTCTGTACCTGTGCCTTTGTGTGTACCTGTGTGTGTGACTTTGCCTGTGTGGGTGACTGTCTGTCTGTACCTGTGTGTGGCTGTCTACCTATAACTGAGTGTGTGTGTGTGTGTGTGTGCCTGTCTGTCTCTGCCTGTGTGTAAGTGTCTACCTGTAACTGAGTGTGTGTGACTGTCTGCGTGAAACTACGTGTGTGTGTGTGACTGCCTGCCTGTAACTGTGTGTGTGACTGTCTGTCTGTAACTGAGTGTGTGTCTGTGTGACTGTCTGCCTTTAACTGAGCATGTGTGACTGTCTGCCTGTAACTGTGTGTTTGACTGTCTGCCTGTAACTGAGTGTGTGTGACTGTCTGCTTGTAACTGTGTGCGCGTGTGTGTGTGTGTGTGTGTGTGTGTGTGACTTTCTGCTGATACCTGTGTGTGGGACTGTATGCTTGTAACTGTGTGTAGCTGTCTGCCTGTCTGTGTGACTGTCTGCTTGTAACTGTGTGTAGCTGTCTGCCTGTCTGTGTGACTGTCTGCCTGTAACTGAGCATGTGTGACTGTCTGCCTGTAACTGTGTGTTTGACTGTCTGCCTGTAACTGAGTGTGTGTGTGTGTGTGACTTTCTGCCGGTACCTGTGTGTGGGACTGTATGCCTGCAACTGAGTGTGTGTGACTGTCTGCCTGTAATTGGGTATCACAGTAATATGTGACATACTTAGTCTGCCCCTCTGTAATGCATGGGAGGCAGTCTGATACCTCTGCCCTGCACTTCTATTAGCTGCAGACCATAAGTAGCTGTCTTCCAAGCTCTGACCAATCAGTGTGTTGCTGCGGATTGAAGCCTTGACACGGTAAATGACTGAGCTAACGAGACAGTTACTCATAGTCCGCACCTGGTAAAGGGTGCAGACCAGATTCCTAGCAGACTGGAACATCAGAGGTCAACATTCCCCCCTCACTGCAAGGTGACAAGAAAGGGGGAATTAATATTTGTTTTTAATCATTATTAGTTTAATAAATCCCCTATAAAAACACTACACCCCTATATACACACACAAACATGGATGAAGGTGTATGATCGGGGAGGTTGGGGGGTGGCGCTGAAGATTTTTCCGTTCCTGACCAGCCTCAGGGAGAGGCAGTGTCCAGCCCCCCGGTGCTGGAGACAAGGAAAGGATAAACATGACACAGAAATAAGAAGTGATGTGTGGCCTAGAGGAAAGATAGCAAGACTAGGACAGAGATGGACCAACGTTCTATTCCCTTGTTGGATACTTCTGGGGCCACCATGTCTGAATGTCCCTGTGAGAACCATGACATTTATCCTTTTAAAAAAAGAAATGCTACATGTATGATATGAGAAAACGTACAATCAAAATGTGTGTAAGCAATAGAATACAGAATTTGTTACCTATGTTATTTTTCAAAGGCTTATTGACAACTTTCAACAGCAAACTCCAATCTCCAACTTCAATGTCCAGGGCTTCCTTGGGGTAAAAAATATTAAATTTTGAGTCTCAGAACTGGACTTCAAAGCATCTTTAATGTGAGAAAGCATTACTGAAGAGATAATCATGTATGGTGTAGAAAATTGGATATGGGGTTCTTGATCATACTTCTTGTGGCTTACTGTTTTCCACAGTTTGGACATCTGTAAACAATTTAGTTTCTGTATTCTTATAAAAATAGCCATGCTATGGTATGTATTGTATAAATATATTTTGTAGACTACTTTATTCACTAACGCAGGAATTGAAGGATTGAAAACTGTTGGACAAATTAATTAAATTAAATATAAAAATACCAATAACAATAACAATATTGTATAAATAAAAAAATTAAATATATTAAGTGAGTGGTATGAAACTCATTTATTAGTATATTTTAAAGTATATACACTTACCCATCAAATATACAGGGGATTGAAACCATATATGTATAGACAAAGAAATAAAAAAGGAAAAATCACAATAGTGCAATATTGTATAAATAAAAAATTGTAGATTATGCTAGCTTTAGTGTACCTATAATCTTAATTTTATTAATGACAGGAGGCGAGTATTTGCTTAAGTCTCTCTTTACTAGAACTCCACAGCAGCACAGAAAAACAACCAATCAGAAAAAAGTTAGGTACTATAAAACTCCCCTCCCCATGCATCATTTCCTCTTTCAAGCTGCGACAAAAACAGAATAAAAGGCAGAGAACATCATGGGGAAGAAACGAAGTCCTAGATACGATGAATATAACGATGTCCACCATCCGAGAGTAACTGTTAAACTAGATAGTGTTGATGGACTGTAAACTGAAACGAGAGAAAAAACAGAATCGAACAGGTTGATTATCCAATGAAATGTACTCTGAATAAACATGCAGGTACCCAATGTAGCAACCAAAAATAACCTTAATAAGTAGATAACCCAACCCTACTATGAAAAACAGATCTAAGAAACAAGCGACAGGTAGCAGAGACAACAAACAGTTGCATACGTACCTGATTAATCTAAACTAAAACATAAAACGAGGGAGGGATAGGAAAGGGTGGGAAATACTCGCCTCATGTCATTAATAAAATTAAGATTATAGGTACACTAAAGCTAGCATAATCTACAATTTTATAACATGACAGGAGGCTTCGTATTTGCTGTTTCAACGCTCAGTTCACCAATCCAACACTGTTTGTGTCGCTGGTACCTATCCCAGGAAATAGAGTAATCCTAATTGGACAGTCCAAGTACGATAAATGACAGACGGATCAAAGAAGATGCCAGCCGACGAAGCATCTCAGATACGGAAAAAAACACCATCCAAGATAGATCCATTGTACGTGGTGTTGCGACCTGTTTCCTAGCAGTCGGTCCGCGAGCTGGCAAGCTGACCTATCAGCCATATTCCTGTAGTAGTATAATATCGAAGGTCAATTTCGGGCTTAGGATCGCGAGAAGAAACTGCACCATGTCTTAACTCATGATCCGTAAGGCGTCTCCTCCGCCCGTGCCAGGGTCATTCGGCGATGTGGCTTTGCTGGTAGATCTCCAATCTCCAGGAATGCGCCTAAGTCCACCACCAAAAACGCAATAGAAACCGAGGAGGATCTTTCGTACCTTCCTGTCCTACCCGGTGGGATGTCTCATCCGAGCATAAATTCATAATGCAGGCAAGAGTGTAGCCAAACCAGCCGTATACTAAGTGATTCCAATATTCCAAATGGACTGTGTAATCTTCGGACGCCGTAGAGAAAAGGCTCCAAAGGACGTCCATTCAGGGTTCCGAACTAAACTTGAGTGGAGGAACGTGGTCGACTATTCTGGGAATAGGGAATCCCAGAAATCTTCAAAGGAATGGGAAATGCAAACAGGAACGGAGATTTCCATCCAGAAATGCCCTCGTCCAAGAGTGAAAGATGTCTGTGTAGGAGTCGGGGTATACCAGGTACCACCATAAAGTCTCGTAGGTCTCCTCGACAATAGTTGAAAAGTAGGGTAGCGCGAATCCAACAAAAACGGCTCCCGTGAGGAATAACTAGAGTATAGACGGAGGGTCCTCCATCTCCGAACCCTGATCATCAGGTATGCGTTTCGAGGAGACGGGGCAGTCCTGCCATCTTATCCCAAGATCTGATGACCGGGGAGGTCAAGACAAACCGGGGTTTCCGGTCTTACCATGCGAACCATACGTACGGTTTTACCTTCAGAGCGGGTAATAGGCCTTCCTTAATCCCGTTACCCGAGCAAGGCAGTGCCCATTTGCTCCATGAAGGTCTCCGTATCTCCTGACATCTTGACATGGGAGAAAGTGTCTGCGCAGTTTGTTCGTAATGGTCCGGATATCCAAAACAGAAGCAATGCTCTGTATTATATGGTGCAGAATGTACCAAAAAAACTGCATTTCCGTAATACCGGAGGACCATCCGTTAGCCGAACCATCTCCAGGAGTGTGTGAAAATAAGTTACACCTCTGTGAGTATTTCTCGCGTGTGTTACAGCAGTCCGGATCCGGTAGATCCATTACAGGAGATAGAATAGAGGGATCCCGTCTAAATAATTATATCTTGCATGACCAGGCAGTCCTCTAGAACGAAGACAATAGCATGGATGTCATCTCTAATTGAATGCAGGAGGGACGTCCCTCTATGTAGTCATCAATGTCTTGCACAGGTACAAGCCTGTGTGATGAACAAATGGCCGGTGCTGTAGAGCGTCGAGTGTATGAGAGCTGCGCTCTCTACTAATGTGATCGCACACCGTGATAGCGTCTGGCTGCTAGCCTGAGCGGGCCGCGCCCGTTAATAACCAAAAGCAGCGTCTACATCCGTGACCGGTCCTCTCTATGAGGATGTGTCCTCCAAACCTGTCCTCTGTATCCAGCCCAGGGGCAATTTTCTGAAACAACGATGGAAAAAACTATCAACCGACTATCCGGATCCCGTGCGCGCGCGCGGGGTCCGGGACGACCGTTGGTAGTCTGCGGAAAGCTGGAGACGTTCTCCGCAATCCACGAGTGCCCGGGAGGTCGGAGGAGGTCAAGTCAGGCCTCTCGACGACCCGAGCGAAAAGGGAAAAGAAGTCATGAAAGAACAAAAAGGCAACAATAAACGTAGATAAGAGTAAATACACCAGTTCTATCACAGATAGAAGGCAAATAGCGGGCCGGAAGGTAATAAAAGCAAGTTCCACTGGACAGGGCCAGGAGCTAGCCTAACGCGGGAAAAAAATACCGACACCTATAGGGATTCCGGGAGGCAGATACGGAGTAGCTGGTAAAGACAAGGAAAAAAACACCGCTTTCTCCAGTGGGTGTCTGAGTACCGGTCCTTGCCTGTGCGAAGTTCTCCTTGGAGATGTGCCAACACCGGTTTGGAATAAACCGTGGATGTGTCCGGGTATTCATAAGAAACTTTGTCCTTCAGGCATGAGGTTTAGGGTCTTCACCCTTCCCACCATATTCAGATGGTCGTATACAGGTGTCCTCTTGGACACTATGGCAAAGGCGTTTGTCTGGACACCTGCCTATCTCCATGTCACTGGTGGGCACTGGGTTATCCTCAGAGATATTCCCCCAGGCCTGCGGCCAAAAGGGGGTTCAGTATCAATAGTGCAAGCCCATCAGCAGGGCACAGGCCCAGCAGGCCAAACGAATGGACACAGAATGGTTAGCCAAGCAGATAGGCACAGACATAGCAGGCCATTCAAGTAGGCATAGCAGGCCGTTCTTACGGGCACAGACATAGCAGGCCGCTCTTACGGGCACAGACACAGCAGGCCGTTCTTATAGGCACAGACACAGCAGGCCGCTCTTATAGGCACAGACACAGCAGGCCGTTCTTATAGGCACAGACACAGCAGGCCGTTCTTATAGGCACAGACACAGCAGGCTGTTCATATGGGCACAGACACAGCAGGCCGTTCTCATGGGCACAGACATAGCAGGCCGTTCTTATGGGCACAGACATAGCAGGCCGTTCTTATGGGCACAGACATAGCAGGCCGTTCTTATGGGCACAGACATAGCAGGCCGTTCTTATGGGCACAGACATAGCAGGCCGTTCTTGTGGGCACAGACATAGCAGGCCGTTCTTATGGGCACAGACATAGCAGGCCGTTAATATGGGCACAGACATAGCAGGCCAATCAATGGGTTGTGTATTACCATTATATTATTATTAACATGTATTTATATAGCGCCTTCCAATTCCGTAGCGCTTTACAATGGGTATTGAATGAGTAACGGGGACCTCTGAGTTCGGATAGAGGTCCCAAAAATTGTAGAAAAACATATGATACTAAATAAAAGGTACAGACAACAAATAGGTAAATATACTAAGATACCAAAAATTAATCCTAATAAATCAAAATAAAACTCAAAGCCACCCACTATAAGCAGGAGGCAGTGGTACTCTGACCTGTACTGATGCGGAGCAGCAAAGAAAGAGGAAATGATGCATGGGGAGGGGAGTTTTATAGTACCTAACTTTTTTCTGATTGGTTGTTTTTCTGTGCTGCTGTGGAGTTCTAATAAAGAGAGACTTAAGCAAATACGAAGCCTCCTGTCATGTTATAAAATTAAATATATTAAGTGAGTGGTATAAAACTAACATTTATTAGAGCCTTTTTTTGGTATAGGCTCTAATCAGAAGCATTCTGGGACTTGTGGGACTTTATAGGTGGCAACCACTACCTTCTTATGAGAAAATCTTCCAAACACTTTTTCTCAATGGGTATATGCAGGCAAAACAAAAAAGAACATAATCTGGGTGCAATATTTTTGGTGTAATCCAAATTAAGTGTGCAAATATATGCAGTTATATGCTCAACTTGTTAGGAGCCTTTTAAATAACTGGCTTCAAGTATTTAAGCTAGGTGTCAAATTCCATGGTGACACCTCCTTAATACATACATACATATATATATATATATATATATAGTGTCACAATCTTCCCATTGTCCAATTTTGGTTTATATTTTAAAAGGATATCCAGTCTATTTTGCTCACTTCTGTGACCTTGGCACATTTCTCAGCCACGGTGAGAAATTGTAACTTTTCAAATGAATGTAGTTATTGATATCCACAGGTTTAAAATATGTTTGTGTTTTTATTAGACCATTTTGGATATAAATACAAATATGCAAAAACAGGTGTAGATATCACTGGAGTTAGTACGTAAAACTATGCCCACTCATTTGAATAAAAAAAATGTAAAAAGGAATTTCAATTATCTTTGCTCCCCTTCCAAAAAAAAAAAAAAAATATTGTCAATATAACCTTGAAAGGAGACCAGATTTGCACTCCAGTTATTATTATTATTATTATTATTATTATTATTATTATATTAAAGAATGTTCTTAAAATGCCATAAAAAGATTGGCATAGTTGGGTGCAAATCTGGTTCCCATCATATTTCCACAAACCTGAAGCTAAAAATAATTATTTATTGAAGTCAAATCAACTTTATTCCTTGCATAATAAAATCTATTGGTGTGGGTGGATATCTTATTGATTCAGAAAATAAGTAAATTGTGGTTTCACAGCCTTTCTCATGTGTTATGATTGTATAGAAGGAATTCACGTCTGCTGTGACTAAGAGGAACCTGTTGGACATTAAGAGTGTCCTTTAGATAACTTAAATTAGTATTTTGGATTTTATATATATATATTTAATTTTCATTTATTCATTTAAGTACATTTTTAGTATGTGTTAATATATATTTTTCTTCTTCTTTCTGCTAATCCTTATGCCCTCATGTATAATTGAGGGCTTTTTATATAGATTAACATGGATTTCAATATGAATGGACCTATAAATAGGCAAGTCTGAGATAGAGAATTTGACATATAGCTATTGTAGCTGGATGTGACGTGCCACAATGCATGCTGAGTACATTGTGGGTATCACAGTCACGAACGAATATCTAGAAGTAAGGCGACAGGACAGATACATACGCGTCACTTCTGGTTTTCGATCAAAGTCGAACTGCAGGATTATGACCGCGACCTATAAGCAGCGGATTTCTATTGGGGGATATACTAATATTAAGGCATGGAACTTTCACAGCTAAATACAAGAAATGGGAAGTTTTGATTTAATCCATATGTGAAAAAGCCCTACAGACGAAACGCTTCTTGGAGAAAGGGAAGCAGAACTTTGCCTTAGACATTATGGCTTTTTACTTGTTTTCGTTGTTTTCATTTTGTTGTTTTATTCAAATAAAAGTCTATTCACATCTGCTTTACTAACAACCTGGCTCTACTAGGCAGGTGTCCCCCTGAAATTTGACACCTATCTTAAATACTTAGAGACAGTTATTTAAAAGGCTCCAATCAAGACAAGCATACATCTGCATATATTTGCACACTTATTTTGGATTGCACCCAAAATATTGCACCCAGATTATGTTCCTTTTTGTTTTACCTTTAAATGCCCATTGAGTAAAAGTGTTTGAGAGAACTTCTCATAAGAAGCTAGTGGTTCCCACCTATAAAGGCTGTTTAGAGCCTATACCAAAAAATATTCTAATAAATGTGAGTTTTAGAACACTCGCTTAAATATATTGCACTATTGTGTTTTTTCATTTTTTATTTCTATGTCTATACATATATGGTTTCAATTTCCTGTATATTTTACAGGTCAGCGTATGCACTCACGCTTTTGGGTTTATGGGGTGGGGCATATCACGTAAACAAAAAAAAAGCTTAAATTCCCTTATGTTAGATGCCACAAATGTAAAGCCCCTAATTATACCTTTGACATGTCATCTCCCGGCACCTGATTTTCATGAAAGACACCTCTGGAGTTAATTGTATAGAAAAAAATTATGAGTTCGGAACAATCAGGAAACAATCCAACTAAAGTAATGGTAAAGTCAGTGAATTGTAATATGTATTTAAAAAATGGTGAGCAGCATCAGTTACTAGACATTAAGAAATACACGAAAAGGTAGCTAGCAAAATCAATGTGAAGCAACCACTGCAGGGGATATTTGAAAGACATTTTGAAATACACAAGTCTTCAAACCTTGTTACAAAACCACCAATACAATCCCTGCAGAAAACTCGATTATTCATTTACTAAGAAAAATGTTGCCAGAGTATTTGAAAATGAAATAAATGTATTCTTCCTGGTAAAACCTTTTCGAAAGAAAATAAATAAGATTGTCTTCATTGCAACATTCTAGCAGGGCACAACTACAATCAGAGTAGCTTGAGGTAATCCATTCTACTAGAGGTCAGCAATGCAACCTGGTGGTGATTGCATGCAAGTCTCAACTCCATTGAGCCATGTAGGATTAGACAGAACGAGCTCCTAAAAGCAGTAAATCTACAAGCTCAATTTAATGTAAGATGCAGATGTATTGTATTGGCGAGCATTTTTGTGATACATTTGTGACTGCTCATAGAAAATAGAAAGTCAGTTTCATTAATCTTCCACAACTTTAAAGTGTTACTCCAACACAGTTTTAAAAATTATTTATTTCAATTTACCCTTCCCTATTGGGCATTACTCAATAAGCTCCCCCTTAAAAATAATCAAATAAAGTGTTTAACTTACCTGAAATCCAGCGCCGGGCAACAGTCCCGGCTTCCCTCTCCACTCCATTACTGATGTCACAGGCTCCCTCATACAGTCTATACAAGTGCTACTCAAAGAGAAGCAATTGATGGGACCATTCTAACCAGTTCTGAGTGCATGCCTACAAATATGTAAAAAAAGAATGCAGGGAGGCGGGAGGCCTGGAAGGAAGGGAAGGGTAAGGAGAGAGAAATGGAGGGAGTGAAGGAGGAGCAAGTTTCCACTAGCACGTACTGTGAGCTGATGATAGATGTATTTTTTGCACAGAATTAACATTAGGCAAAGTCACGAGTGCCAGGGGTGTAACTAGCAAATATAATTGTATCTACAGCATTTCAAGCAGAAAAGCTACACATAAAGAGTCCTACTACCATGAACACTTCTAAAAGCACAAGTGGCCACGGTGGCTGGAGTAATACTTTAAGAAAATATAGTTAATATATACCTGTGAAAGAAGAACGTGGGTAGTAGGCAACTATCTTTAATAAAGTTAAAATGATTTGAGATCCCCTCTTTAGCATAAATTAAACATTAAAGCAATTTGGATATGTTTACGTGGATGAACTCATAAAGACCACTAAATATGTATATAATTGTATACATATTCAAATTTCCCTTTGTATTTTCAATTTATCAATTATGACATAAGCCTTTAAAAAAAATACCAAGCAATCTGCTTAGACACTGCTGTTGATTTCAGTTGCGGAAATCCGATTTGGAATATTTGATTTGTGCAAATGAGCAGATACTTGCAGAGTCTCCGACCTAATAGTAAGATGTACAAGTAACACATGCAGTCAGATATAACACTGATTTTATACACATATCACTATTTACAGTTACCAGGTTTTAACCAGGGACTATATCTCTACTAGTTGCATTTTATTATCACAGTTCAAGGTTATGTTATATTGCTTAATTTTATTTAACTTATTAGCAGTACTGCCATGAACTATAAATGCATGCTGGAAGAATTTAGTCACTTATTAAAGTATTATGAATCCTGCGAGATATACTTTGTACTTGTTTTAATAATGTAAGGTCTTCAAACTTTTATACGCTGAACTGTAAATGATCAAAGTAAATAAAATGCAAGTGAAGCCCATATAACGGTTTTGCTAACATCTTTGCAAATGGTAATTTGTTGTGCTTTTTTATTCTCGACTTGCATGGAGTATGAAATATAGATTAAAAGTTGATATTTTTCATTAAAATTATCTTCGTTGGGGTGTGATGATGCTGGGGTGGATTCTTCTTCTTTGTGATACCATAGGACAGACATAGGCAACCTTCGGCACTGCAGATGTTTTGGATTACACCTCCCATGACACTTTGCCAGCATTATGTGTGTACGAGCATTATGGGGAATGTAGTCCACAACCTCTGGAGTGCCGTAGGTTGCCTATTCTAAAGTAAAGAGACTGTTTCCTGGAAATATCAGTCTAAGCACTTGTCAAGGTGATTATGAATCTTGAACATGCAATGTGATTTCATTCTAGTTTTGATAAAAGGCTCAGGTTTGTACAGAAAGTGATTGATTTCAAATAAGTGTCAGGCAAAGGTCAGAAAAATAAGAGGTCAGCTAAACACAAAGAAAAAATCTGAGGCAGTGGTATATAAAAGGCATCATACATCCCACAAAAACCGTATCACAGGAAATACTTGTTTTGGATTTGCTCTTATGAATATACAGCTGTTAATATATATATATATATATATATATATATATATATATATATATATATATATATAGTGCAAATCTGGGTCAAAGCTCTAATTGTGAACCAATAAGCAACTACCTCACATTGATTTACATTGGTTTTAGATCAATATTTCTCACTATATTTCAGTAATGGTGTTTTTATTTATGTATATATATATATATATATATATATATATATATGGCAAAAGAGTATCTGAAATACAGTATTAAGTGAAAAGTACAATATATAGTACAGTCTATGTTCAGTCAGATGTCTTATACACCCTAACTCTACAGAAGTGGAGGGCTTTGTAGATATCCCGGCTTTAGACGTGGACCCACAGCTCCTTTCTACAGACTCTAGTGCATTTTGGTAGATTTAAACAATTTGGAACAAATACAAGTTATCCATGTGTAATCATATAGTGTTCGTCCAGATTGATATTAGTCGTATAGAGTCTAGAATGAGCTAGAGGAGAGTGTGTATTTATAATGCCACTCTGTGTTTAAAACAGAATGGTGGTACGTAGGGAACTGCTCAGTTAGTAAGGACAGATATCAGCACCTATTAATCTATATATATCTCATAGTGGATAGTGGATAAAATCATTTAAATTTATCCAGATATCGCCTTACAGGGTTAAAGTGCCTTAGAGGCAGACTTTGTACTTATATAGTTAGTATTTAGAGGTAGCGATATGAGGAGGGGCCCAAATCTCATCCTACTCAGTGCCCTGTCGTGGTTTCCCTTGTGGTTGTCCGAGAGCGCGTTCCTGTTTATAGTTTTCTACCTGGTTTTTGACTTTGTTTATTGACTTCTCAATATTCTGGTATCCTGACTCCTGGCTTTCCTCATCGCTGTGTCCCTTTCTGTGTTCCCTGACCTCGGCTAGTATTTTTGACTATTCTTTGTACGTTAAATCCGCCCATTCTAAGGACCGATAATACATTACTTATTTGTCATCCGTGCTGTACAGTTCTACGTGCTGGATCAAACAGTAATCCTGACCGTAGGCTAGTCAAAGCCTGATAGCACAGGACAGGTCCCGTTAAACTAATTTTCATCGTTTGAGACTGTAGACCACAACCTGCTTTTCAGCCTCTATACCCGTGGCTCCCCTGTTCCCTGGGTACTTTGTGGACCTTTTCTTTAGGCAATATATTTACATTTATATGGTGGTTTTGAGTATTCATGCTTGTGTTCTAATAAATGGAAATAATATAATAGAAATGTGTTTATTATGGTAATATTAGTTTGCAGCTTAAAAAAAAACATGCTGGGGTGAACATTTATATTCTCATATTTATAAAGTCACATTTTGTTTTCGCATTGTTAGCTTTTCCATGTTTTTATTGATGCATTTCCCTCACTAAGACTTTACAAAAGAATGCTAAATAAATCTATACTTTTTATACCAATCTATCACTGTTTTGTTTGCCAGTCTTCTGTCATCTCAACATTAAGATACAAAGCAGCATGACTGAGATCACAGATTTTTATCATGAAAAACATTATGAAATATAACAACGCTTAAGGGGACTCAGAGGCAGAAAAAAATATAGAGAAAATACTGCTGTTCCGAAACCTGCAGATTCTGGCCACGAAGGATGTTCTCTTTGAATGAAACAACAATTATTGTGGTGTGCTGCTGCTACTTAGACCTGTTTAATTAAGTAAGGTTTTATAAGAGACTTGAGCTTAAACGTGTGTAAAACTGTATAAATGTAAATGTATAAAAATGTATAAATAAAAGAATAAAAATTATGAATAATACATTAGATGTTTGGTTCTATCATGAACTATATTTCAATAATAATAACAACACTTTAAGTTTATTTATTTATTTTTTTAAATTAATTTTACCATGCTCCATAAAATATTAGCTTCGGAATTACACAAAAAGTACATTGAAGAGAAGTTTAGGTGTTACACTTTCTCAATTTTTTCCCTGTCTCTAGAGCTCGATATAATATCAGAACAGACTAAGCAATTGTTGGTAACCCAATAATGCACTTGCCGCTGCATTGCTGAATATGTCTGTTTGATGCAACTGACAGGAACATTTTCCTACTACACATCCACAGATTTTTGACAGATCCAGTCAATCCTAATTGTATATGCCTCAATCCAAGAAATTTTGTCCTGGGGATAAAAATGCCATTTATGCATTTAAAAAATAACGAGCAGTATAGATTTTCTCTATTGAATATATTTAAAAATATAAAGAACTTCTAAAAGTGCACTGTTTCAAAGTTTTTGGTCCATAGAATTCTTGGTATATTAGAATTAACTTCTCACTCCTGTATGTGTACACTTTAACATATGTAAATTATTATATTTGTTTTTTCATCAGAAAAATAATTTCAGTTTCTCTAATTAACATAAAATAAACCTATGTATAAGTTTTGCAAAACCTTCAAATCATAACATTTCATTTTCTGTTTGGTTCTTTTAGAAGGTTCTACTAACAGAACTACTAATGGGATGTGAGATCACTTTCATGGTTGTTCTTAAATGCATTCAGCCTCCATTTGTGGCATACAGTGTTGCGTTTCTCCTTCAAGTGCATATGGTGCAAAGATACTTCTATTAACAAGAGAACTACAAAATGGTGGAACACTAGGTTCTAAAAACTGGTAACTGTATACAGCATAAAATAAAGTATCAAATAGTGTACGGGGGTAGCTAAGGTAAGCTACCACCGTACACTTTTTGATACTTTATTTTATGATGTATACATTTACCAGTTTTTGGAACCTAGTGTTTCAATATTTTGTAGTGGTCTAATCTACAGGGTTCATGCCCAGGGTAGACTAGTACTATCCTCTCTAAATCTTTATCACTGGACCTGCTGGTCGAGTGAAAAAACTGTTTAGTTTATTATTATTTTATAATTTATATAGCACCAGCAAATTATGTAGCGCAATACAATGGGTGGACTAACAGACATGTAATTGTAACCAGACAAATGGACACACAGGAACAGAGGGGTTGAGGACCCTGCTCAATGAGCTTACATGCTAGAGGGAGTACATTATAGCAACACAAATTAAACCCTTTAGTAAGGGTAATGAAATAGGTTGCTAGAAAAATATTTACTTAGTAGGTTATTTTTGACAGTTGCAGGAGAGGAGTCATGGGGGGTTGGGGAATGAAAACCCGCTAACAGTTTAACTGATATGATTTCCTGAAGAAGTGTGTTTTCAAGGATCATTTGAAGGAGTGGAGACTGGGTGAAAGTCTACCGGAGAAGGGAACAGAGTTCCACAGAAAAGGTGCAGCCCTGGAGAAGTCTTGGAGGCGAGCATCGGATGTGGGAATACGGACAAGAGAACCCTCAATTATGTTTTCATGAACCAACATCTTTCATAGAAAGCTATGGGATAGTTGTAAATGTCCATAAAATAATAAGATAATTGGGAACCTTGAGTTGGGATGAAATTCACTATATTCACAATAATCTACGCTGATTTTAAAGGGTACCTGTCATGCCCCAAACTACTTATGCACTTTTGAAAGAGCATTAAACTTCATCTATACATTATGCTAGCTAATTCAAATTGGGAGAGAAAATAGATATTTCAGTAAACTATTTGGCATAGACTCTATGCCAACAACGTAACCAACAAGGGAGAGCAGAAAAGACCTCGCACACACAGTCATTCTGCTCTCCCAAGCATAGCAACTAAAGTGAATATAACGTGGTTGCTATGGAAGTTCCTTAGCCAAACAATAAAAAGAAAAAACATTATTACTGGCCAGGCAGTATCGGAACGGAATGACTGATGTCAAACTGTTCAGATTACAGCATGCTGGCAACAGTGCCAGTGTGTCAGTATGACTTAAGAGGTTTGTCTTGCTTGGGGTAGCATTCCCAAGCTGGGCAGATCACAGGTAAATGGAGGAGGAGTGGAGAGCAAACCGGATGTTGGTGTTGCACAAAGATTAACCCCAGTGAAGATCAGAATATGGTGGTGTTGGGGTGAGATGATTATTTCTTGATATTTTACAATAAATATATTGTGTATTTCTGTGATCAATGATGTATTCATCGTATTTGAAGCCAATTTAAGGTAAGTCAAATGTTTCATTACAGGTTCAATTTAAGTTTCACATTTGTCTGGTGACACATAGCCTGTCCTTGCAGGCTCAGCAATGTAAACAAATCCTTTTCAGAGAAAAGGCAGTGTTTACCATCCTGCCTAAGACTACCTTTAGTGGACTCAATTAGACAGCCACTAAAGGGTCTTCCTGGATGAGGTCCTGCAACCTTTGCTGGGGGAATAAAGGTAAGTAAATCTTACTTATTTTTGTAATGCAAATGGGGTGAGTGGCAGACACCTAAACGGTGATTAGGACACTAAAGCATTGGGAATACATGTTTGTATTCCTAACATTATAGTGTTCCTTTAAAATACATACGTCTAACGTTCAGTTTCATAGGATATAAGAAACAGCAGGGCGTATAGTAATGAGACAGTGGGAAAATGACTAGCAGGAAAGAAGGATGGAGGCAAAATACCCCCAAAACTTCACAGAGGATTATTTACTTGAAGGAACACATAGTAGAGACAAAGTAAAAGATGCACATATATTTTGCAGATGGAGACCCAGTCAGGGCAGTCAGATTTGTCTATTTCTTTTTGATTTATTTTATATTTGTATGGGTATGGCATCCAAACCATTTAATCTCAATAAAGTAGTTAGGGGGCCATGCACCCCCATCTCCCCTCACCGTTTAACCGTGCAAGTGCAAACACTGACTTTTTGCAGTAACATCCACCTACCCAGCCACTCACCCAATGATATACAAACATTTTTCCAGTCGCATCCACCATCAGTGCAAATACACATTAAGCAAAAGTTCTCATAAACACAAAAACACACATGCAATTAAAAAGGAGTCACATACACATAAATGCAATAACATTCCATGCCTCTTTCATGTTTCTTTTACAGTAAAAGCTTGCTACACATTGGGGGAACTGTAGCCAACAGAAATCTAACAAAGTAAGGTCACTAGTAAATATTGATTAGCCACACTACTTCGTATGTTTATGGATGTAGAAGGGTCATACAATTATTTACACTAACAGGAGGCTCACAAAAAAAAGAAAAAATAATTCCTCCCCAGGTGACAATGACCCTTGGGTAACAGCTCGCTGCTGGAAAGTGAAATTACGAATGAAAATAAGTTATTATTAAAAAAATAAATAAAATTAAAATATATAAATAAATAGGCAAAATTGTGAAACTTTCACTAACTAGCCACAAAAACCCACTTCAAATGACACATTAAAAGCACTGGTTAAGCTTCTCTTTTTTTTTTCTTTTTCCTTTTTTATAATACGGAAAATAAATCGAATAAGCATGGACAAGGCTGCAAATCGAAGGAAGAAATAGTTTCACATAAATTGCCTAACCACAGCTACATCAGCTTGCTTGCTCAGTGTACAGAGAAAATCTGTGTTTCTGCTTTATAAACCAGTATCCATCTCTGCTTAATCAGCCCAGACACTGCTCTGCACCTGTACCAGGCTCCAGGAGATCCACAGCTACCAGACTCTTCTCCCTTATAAACAACTCTACTGAAAGGCAAATCCAATCAATACTTCTCAAAGTGATGCTGACTTTGTCAATTTGATTTTGTGACTTGATGAAAGGAATAACATGAAAGACAAATTGGATACCAGTTTATAAAAAAATAAAATAAAGAGTTTGCTAAACTTTCATTACAATATAACCAAACACACACAAATCTAGTGTATTTAATATTATTAATGGTTGCATTTCGATATTATTAGAATAGATAGATAATATATAGAGTTGGTGCCAGCAGTACCCTTATAACATATGCATGTTTAGGTAAGTGGACCCACCGTGGTATAGATAGATAGATAGATAGTAAGATAGATAGTAAGAAAGATAGATAGATAGAACATCTATGATGCCCACATATACACACAAATTAAGTCAATAATCCTGCATTTTAACATGTAATGCAGCTTAGCAAACACATCTTAACCCTTACAACAGTCACACGAATATGTGTCCATAGACATACATGGCATCATAAATACACGCTTACAGCACACATTCCACATAAAATGTATTAATACTTATAGTCATCCAGAATGTCTAAACACTTCTAAAGCAAGTAAACTTCTGATTGAAAATGAAACTTTTTTTGCATGCAGGCTATGTGAGTCACAACCAGGGGAGGTATGACTAGGGCTGTATATTTAACTCCTTAATGGCAGACAATTGAACAGTGAAACTGCAGGGGCATGATCTATACAATAAACCTGCTTCATAAAGCTAAAGCTGCTTAAGGCAAGCCAGCCTAGTTACAGACTCCTGTGTTCACCAATAATATCATCTACATGTCAAGCAAATATTTTAGATTTTATTTTATACCTTAACAAATCTATTCCACCGTCCATCTAGGTCAGTAATGGCCTTTAGGATAACAGACTATACAGATGTTGGTGACATACAGTTACATTCCTACTCACTACAGCCTAAAACCTAGCTCAATATGCTGGCTGGTTATCATAAATATCTGCCTAGAGGGACAATTGATTTTGATGCTGCTGCATGCCTCCGTTGCGTCTTCTACTGCATGTGCCGCTAGGAAATAGCGCTCCAAACGCCTTACAAAATTTTATGTGGGGTTGTTTTTCTCTGATCGGGATTTTTTCCCATTGTCATGATTTTAAACTAAATAAGTTACTGAATAACATTGGCATTAACAATAAACTCTCAAAGAGCTTGGTTGGCAATGCTGAGTATTAAATCATTCAGTATGCTTATAGAGTTATAGAAGTTGCTTTGCCATCTTTGGAAAAAAGGTACAAGGCATGATATCAACAGCATTGATTATCTACCTATCTATCTGCCTGTCTGTATATCTATCTTTCTGTGTGTGTGTGTGTGTCTGTCTGTCTGTCTATCTTTCTGTGTGTGTGTCTGTCTATCTATCTATCAATCGGTCTGTCTGTCTGTCTGACCATCCGTTGTCTGTTTCTCTCTCACTCTACTGGCTTTGGTTGAATGTGCAGTGCGGAGTTAGGCACATAACAAAGTTTACAATGCTGAATTGCACTCCGCAACTAAATTTGCATCAATGTTTCAGTTTGTTTTTTTTTATTCTAAAATGCTTTTCCCAAACTTGATGCACTAAATAACTGTTTGGTTTGCTTTTTGTTTCCTTCCAGTCATCGATTTCACTTTAGTATTGTACCATACAGCTGGAAATGTCTGAGACAGAAAAGAGAGAGTGAATTGGGTGTGAAAAATAAACAGTAATGAAATTATATACCTAATATCTACTACCATACAATTGCCATCACTGTCATTCTCCAGTTAATACCAGATTTTCTAGATGTATTTGTCTGGCTATTCGATTAGGCTGTTAAAGGATTTTAAAGGTTTAGATGAAAACAATTTTCGAAGTATTTTATTAGATATGATTGTCAGGTAGTTGTAGGTTAGCACAAGAAGACTTTTCATGCCGTAAAATGAAGTCGGTCACAACAGCAAAAAGATCTATAAATAAGGCTGGCTAATAATTCATTTGAAAGGAGGACAAAAAGTAAACTTCTTAGTTGACAGGGCCATAGGCTTTTGTTATTTAAAGGATCACTATAGGGTCAGGAACACAAACATGTATTCCTGACCCTATAGTGTTAAAACCACCATCTAGCCCCCCTGGGCCCCTCATGCATCCATAAATATAGCAAAATCTTACTGTATTCAAGCCAGAAGCTGTAGATCTGCATGCGCTTTGCCTAAAAAAAAAAAACAAGCAGTCTGCTGACATTATCAGAAGTGGTGACCTGATCCAATCACAATGCTTCCCCATAGGATTGGCTGAGAATGACAAAGAGGCAGATCAGGGGCAGAACCAGCATGGCCAATCAGCATCTCCTCATAGAGATGAATTGAATCAATGAATCTCTATGAGGAAAGTTCAATGTCTGCATGCAGAGGGAGGAGACACTGATTGTTTGGGTGCATTTTAGGCAGCCATGACCCAGGAAGGATTTCTAACAGCTATCTGAGGAGTGGCCAGTGAAGTTATCACTAGGCTGTAATGTAAACACTGCATTTTCTCCGAAAAGACTGTGTTTGCAGCAAAAAGCCTGAAGGTAATGATTCTACTCACCAGAACAAATTCAATAAGCTGTAGTTGTTCTGGTGACTATAGTGTCCCTTTAAGCTCGCAATGAAGGTGCAAATTCGTAGGAGCATGTGAACAAGTGTTGGAAATGAAATCCTGAGATAAGGAAAGAAGACATTCCAAACTGAAAAATTTAAGCCAAACGCAATGAAGAAAGGAAGGTAAAAGTCCATAAACAAAGTTCGAGAACAACAGAAGTCAACATAGTCCAGATAAGGCAAAGTCAAGGTTCAATATCAAATAATAGCAAGTTCTGAAAGGTAAACCACTATTTTAAATACATTTATTTTATACCTTTCTTGTACTGGAAGGTTCCTTTGCTTACTTTAGATATAAGAGGCACCCCATGTCTCCTAAAAAATTAAGTTACTTCCCTGTAATCTGGCGGTGAGATAATTTTCTTGAAGCTGCTCCTTCTATCCCCTAGCGATCTCCTGTTTACCCCCTGGTCAAGCCAGTGCTTCTCATAGAGTAAGGATTGGGAGGCAAGCACATTTGTGGCAATCACCGTTATCCACTGGGAATGCTTGAAGTATTGAAGTATTGAAATCAATGCTTTCTCCTGTTCCTGAGGCTAGCTTGATAAGAGAGGAGACAAGCCAAGCTTCTACCTGTTAATAGGTGTGGGTATCAGCATGATATTACGCAGCTTAACTAATTTCAAGTATGACAAAGTGCCATCATTCTGCTTTTTTGTCTTTTCTGACTTTCTGAGCATATATTCCAGTTTAGCATATATCATGCACTCGCAGTTAAACTGGCAAGCTTTAAAATGAAAGCAAGCAATCAGAAAGTAATTATGGCATAAGAAAAAAAAAAAAAAAAAACTAAATAACTAAATAAACAGCAGAGCCTTCATATAGGCAGTATGTAGTAACATTAAATTTCCTTCACTGTCAGCATCCAGTAAAGACAAGATATGCACTGCTGATATACCGCTAAGTTTCATTTGTCTTATCCACCACCTCATCATCCATCACTCAGTTAACTGGTACTGGCTTCCAGGCTCTTATGACCTTTTTGTTCATTTTCTGTATAGGATTACATGAAATTTCTGTATCATTGTCACTTTTCCTTTAGTAAGCTTGAAAAACGCTGCTGTTACTTAGAACCCTATTTTGTCTGTGCAGCAATACGGCATTCACGTTCGTGTCATTCTAAAACAGATTTTATAAATGCCTGTGAATAATTTTATCTTCCAGCAAATAACGTCTCTGTGCGCAAATTTTAGAAGATTTATTTTCACACACTTCAGTACCAGTGCAGAACCAAATCGCTGTAGTTAAGACAAATAGGGAGATTTTGTAATTTTATTTGTAAACAGATCAACACAGCTCTACTATCAACACGAACTGTACATGTACGAAAAATAAAATACGATTTATATACTCCCAGATCTATATGAGTAATAATACACCTCTATGGGCAGCTATTAATAAAACAAAAAGGAAATTTTCAAGGATATCCTGGGTTTGTATAGAGAGCTAGCTGTCTGCAAAATGTCACCAATACTGCAATGCACAAGATTATTTAATATATTCTTAGACAGATCAGTATCAAGCTAACACTTCTAGCTATAGATCAGAACAGTAGTTTTTATTTCATGCCCTTTAATTCCCAGACTTGTTGATAAAAAAAAAAAATATTGTTTGATTTCAAGTTAGTAAAACAGAGTGCGATGTGTCCATAGGTAGTCAGGTCAGAACATGTAGTAGCGGCAGCTAAAACCAGACAGGACACATTCTGGAAAATGTATCAATGTTCCCAACAGTTCAATATGTTTTCTTGTAATCCATTTTCTTCAGGAGAATGGCTTCTGTGTGAATCATATTTCTATTATTTTTTAAAATCTATTTGTTGATTCACTCGAAATACTAACAGAGTTCACCAAACTGAATTGATAGAACTACTGAACCTTTTTTTTTTTATTGTGCTGTAGTTGTTCCTGGGGGGGAGCTAGTTTGAGGAATGCTATTTTTGATCAAGAAGTCCTACTATGTGTTGGGGTCACGGCAGGCTAATTTGAAGTCGGGGGGAAAGTAAATAGGTTTATTGTTTTTAAATTGGCAATTCATTGCATTGGGTATTGTGACATCAGTTATCTTAAAGCGGCACTGTCAAGCCGAACTTACCTTTATTAATCGCTTCCTCTTCTCTTCCTCTGTCAGGATCTGTTCTTCATTTCTTCCTGTCTGCTGTAGTTTTCTTTAAAACATGAGACAAAGTAGGGACTACTTTGTCTTATGGAGGTTTCCTACGCCTGACCATCTCTGACCAGCGGAGGAGCAAAGTGTGCTCCGTTTCCTGTGGTCAGAGAAATTTCCCCACAATTCTCACCTTTGATCCGTGATCTTGCGATGCTTCCTGTCAGTATTCCCGAACGTCCTGTCACGAGAATGTCAAGAGAATGAAAACAGTTTGTTCATTCCTGTTAGGGCGCAATTCAGGCGTTTTTCGGATCGGAATTTCATTAGAATGAATGAAACTCCGATCCTATTCGTGCCACGGCAACAACTTAGTAGATAACTCCCTAATTCTCACGGTATCAGGGTGCTATCTAGCAAAAGGCAGCGGGTGGGGGCCCTAAATAACAATAAGGGGTGGAACCTATGTCCTCCCCCCAGCCCCCACCCCTGAACGGTGGGTGGGAGCCCTAAATAACAATAAGGGGGGGACTTATTGTCCTCCCGTCTGCCCCCACCCATGGGTGAGGGGTGGGGCTAAGTGTACAAATACACCCTCCTCTCCGGTGACTAGGGACCCCAAGTCCCTAGTCACCCCCCCACCCAAATAAAATTAAATCAATCCCTACCCTACCCCCCTCACCCTAAAAATAATGAGGGAGGAAACAATAAAACTAAATAGCTAAAAAAATATATATAAATCAGACTTACCATTAGAAGTCTTCTTTTTCTAAAACCTTCTTACTTCAGCAGACTGAGCTCCACAGGGCAGGGCAAGGCTCATAAAGCCTTCCTGTGCCCTGCAGTTTGACTCAGAGCACTCTGATTGGTTTGCTTGGAATCTGATAGGTTGGATTCATGGGGTCATTTTTTAGAGGGGGTGTGTGTGTGTGGGGGGGGGTTACAACAGTGAGCAGCCACCTAACCTAACCTAACCTAAAAATGGTTAAAAATATATCATGAAAAGTGTAGTTTCAAAAAAGTCATTGCTCATAATCTGTAGTCTCTGACAATTTAGCTAGATAGGTCAAGTACAGTTTAACAGCACTCAAAATGCTGATAATTTTGTCCTAAATAAAACAATCTGTAATCTATGACGATTATATTACAAAATAAATAAATAAATCATTTAAATAGACAATATGGAGTTTTAAATAGGGCAACCTGTAATTTGTAACAATTAGCTAACAAAAAAACATGAAAAGGGGCAGTCTATATTTAAGACTACAGATTGCCTCTTTAAAAGGTTTTTTGGTAATTACATTTTCATAGACTACAGATTGTCAGCCTTTTGAGTGCTGTTAAACTGTAATTTACATATTTAGCTAAATTGTCAGAGACTACAGAGTGTTTCTTTTTGGAAGCATTAGTAGTATTATTAGTAATTTTAATTACTTTTTTTCAAACTTTACTTTTCATGATATATTTTTGACCAACGTTTAGGACTTTACGCTTATAAAGTTAAGTTTTAGACATCAACACATTATTTTGCTCTCGGTTTCCAATGAGAGCTAAAACCCTTCCGTCTGATGGTAGAGAATCATTAGAAATGTATGTGAGGCCAATGTCTCTAAATTACAGTTTAGTCGCTAATAATTTTATTAGTAAGTTACCTAAACTCCTCAGTTTACCCCACCCAGGTCCATCACAAGTCACATCCCTAAAAATTGAAGTGTCCCTCTTTGTCCATTTGAAATGTTGGAAGGTATCTATCTATCATCTATCTATCTATCATCTATCTTTAACCACGGTGAGTTAACCACGGTGGGTCCACTCACCTAAATATGCATACGTGATAATTGTAATGCTGGCGGTAATTAATACAACATACAGAAACCAGCACCAGCTTCTACAGGCTCACAAAATGTAATAGTCTTTTTTTAAAAACACCTGACTGAGGCAAAAATTATTAGGATCATTTAAATAAAGGATGATACATTGCATAAACATATCACAAGGCCAATGAGTCTGATAGATTTTTTTTGTTTTGTTTTTTTAAATCTTTTATATTGTATAATATAACTTACTGTCAATACTTATTTATATTGGATGAATTGACCACTGTAGAACACTCATAATTTATGCATGTTCATGTGAGTGCAGCCCTCTTGGTTTCTAACTAAAAATACATTTTGGAGTCCAGGCAAACTCCCTGGGTTTTCATCCCTCCCTGTGCATGATTTAAAGTTATGTAATTTTTAAAGTGGTTAAAATTATTGTTGCATTATGTTTGTAAACTAAATAAAAGACCACAGACTTTTCATGCACGTATCTGTGTCGGTATGTTTTTTTATATGTATATGTGTAAGGTTTTATTTTGCATTGTGTTAGATTCTAACTAACACTAGATTCAGTGCACATATGAATATACAGTAAAAGCAAGTTTTATACTTACCTCTGCAGTGCTGTTCAACCCAATAAACGCTGAGCTACCATATAATGGGGTGCAGGAACAAAGAACTGACACTTTTCTAGAAGTGAAATTTCCACTGTAATCTCTGCACAAGCTAGGGCTCACTATACATTTAGTGATAACACAGAAAAAAAATATGAAACAAGATAAATCCAAAAAGAAATTGAGAAATATATTCTCAAACTCGATCATTAGAGAAATTGTCTAAAAGAGATACATGAAGGCTACAGGAAGTTACTAAATACATACAATGGCTTCATCATCAAGATGTATTTAAAGCAAGGATACATTTTCTATCATAAAATTTGCATGTAATACACATCTAATAGTATGCATAGTTGGTGAAGTTATGTCTTTTTGGGTTTTAAACAACCTAAACCTCAAAGAAATATTGCAATATATAATTTTTGGTGTTAAGTATAAAATGTTGAACCAACATTCACATGTCTTGTTGGCATAAAAATTTGAATCTTAAAATAATCGGTTCTCAGAAGCAATGGATTTGAGACAAATATTTAAATCAATAAGATGACGATAAGGGATGTGACTAAAAGAGCCTGAATTTGTGAAGAAAACAAAAATTTTGGTTCTTACTAGAGCATTTCTTCTTTACAGTACAGTTTTGTGCCATTCATGTCTGAACAAGAGAATACAAACAAACAAACAAGCAAACTGTCAATACTCTTGAAGCTGTTAAAGTCTACAATCCCCTTGTTGGGCCATGATCAGACAGACAGCTTTACTGGTTGGACTGATTAGAATTTTCCTTCTAACTCTTTGATCTTAGTCACTGTCTGTCTCAATAGCTGTTAGTGATTCTTAATATTTCACAAACATTTGCGCTGAGTATTTATTTACAATCGGTATCCTGTTTTGTGTCTTACGAATATTAGGTTTAAGATCTTCATCTCTTCAAATCATATTTGCTCTGAGCTTTTCTTGATTTGATATTTTCATCTTTCCACTCTTTTAAATTTAGATATAATTTCAGTTAATCTATACTCAACCCGTCAGAAATCACTCACAATTCTCTTGACTCTCTTGAATTGGAATAAAGTAATTGATTTATAAAAAATATTGTTTGGATGAGAACAGTGTCTCATGCTAATTTTTTATTCCATCTGTGTTTGCAGAGATTGTTTAATAGATTATTCCTTTGTCTAGGAATAATGTTTTGTAATATTAGTCCATAATCCAACAAATGCAAGTTTGCTAAAGCAAGTGCTTAGTATAGACCATGCAACATGCCCTTGATTCCTGATGTTTCCAAAGACAATAAATGTCACTTTATCTCAATGTGTGAAAGTGCTGCTTTTGTCTCGACTTATATATGGCTTAATATGAATTTGGATACAATATTTATGCACTGTAGGTTACATTTAGAGGCCACATTAGCTATTTATAATCATAATTATAATCATAATCAAAACAGCAATAATACATTATTACAAAAGAAATATACAAAATAGTGAGATACTATGCCATTCATTATTCCTTTCTCTCCATTGGATTACCATATTTCACCTTAATATTTATATGCAAAATCCTAAATTTTGGTCCCCTGGTGATGGTCACAGTACTGCAAGAAGATTGTCTGAGACAAGCGCTCAGTGTGGAAGAAAAAAAGATTTGTTGGCATCAAAACAAAAAACAAAAAACAGCATTACATGTTTCAGACCCTTAACCCCTTAAGGACTGAGCCAAATGTACACGTTGTGAACAGAACAAAACGTAAACAAAACCTGGCATTTGCGCTATATGTCTGTCCAACCGTAATTCACCTCTTTCATATTCAATACACACCCCCCCCTTATTATATATCATTTTATTCAGGGGAAACAGGGCTTTCATTTAATATCAAATATTTAGCTATGAAACATAATTTAATATGAAAAAAATGGGAGAAAATACGATTTTTTTTATTTTTTTAGTTCTACATGACATTTTAACTGTCAATGTCATAATACTGTTTGCTTTTACTGCAACAAAATACACATATTTGTATTCAGCAAAGTCTCACGTGTAAAACAGTACCCCCTATGTACAGGTTTTATGGTGTTTTGGGAAGTTACAGGGTCAAATATAGCGTGTTACATTTGAAATGGAAATTCGCCAGATTGGTTACGTTGCATTTGAGACTGTATAGTAGCCCAGGAAATAAATTTACACCCATAATGGCATACCATTTGCAATAGTAGACAACCCAAGGTTTTGCAAATAGGGTATGTCCAGTCTTTTTAGTAGCCATTTGGTCACAAACACTGGCCAAAGTTAGCGTTAGTATTTGTTTGTGTGTGAAAAATGCAAAAAATGCCAATTTTGGCCAGTGTTTGTGACTAAGTGGCTACTAAAAAAGACTGGACATACCCCATTTGCAATACCTTGGCTTGTCTACTATTGCAAATGGTATGCCATCATAGGGGTAATTTTCATTCTTGGGCTACCATAGGGTCACAAAGGCAACATAAGCAATCTGGCAAATTTGTATGTGAAAAAAATGAAACACAAGCCTTATATTTGACACTGTAACTTTTGAAAACACCATAAAACCTGTACATAAGGGGTACTGTTGTACTCGGGAGACTTTGCTGAACACAAATATTTGTGTTTCAAAACAGTAAAAAGTATTGCAGCAATAATATTGTCCGTGTAAGTGCTGTTTGTGCGTGAAAAATTCAAAAAACGTAACTTTTACTGGCGATATCATCGTTGTAATAAATTTTACTGTTTTGAAACACTTATATTTGAGTTCAGCGAAGTCTCCCGAGTAAAACAGTACCCCCCATGTACAGGTTTTATGGTGTCTTGGAAAGTTATAGGGTTAAATATAGTGCTAGCAAATTAAATTCCCTATAATTTCGGCATGGGTTGTCAGGCAGGTCTCGCTAATTGTAATTAATTAGGATACCTAATTATGTAAAAATATTACATAAATCTATGTGTAGAATTAATATATGTATATATATATATATATATATATATATATATATATATAATATATGTATATATATATTTTTTTTTAAATATTTTTATTTATATATAGGTATATATATGGTGATATATACGTATATATTTATGTATATAGATATATATATATATATTATTTTGTTCTACGTGTATTTTGATATAAATATATATATTAATATCACAATACAGTTAGAACGAAATAACACACATCTATATATTTTTGAATTATTTATTTGTAATTATTTTTTACATTTTATGTTTTTACGTATTTACATATTTTTTTATATTATCTATAAATATATATATAACAATAATTATATATATATTTAATCACTATCAGTCTACGTGTAATTTGACATTAAAATATATATATATATATATATAATTATATATATATTAATAGTAAAATACACCTAGACAGTGTATGTGTGTGTATGTATATGTGTATATATATACTTAGATCATATATATATATATATATATATATATATATATATATATATAACATATATATATATATGATCTAAGTATATAATTTTTTTTTACACTTATTTTAATTCTTTTAATTTTTTTTCCAGCCAGCAGGGGGACTAACTGTCATTACTGTTAGTCCCCCTGCTGGCAATGCCTGAGCCAGCTAACCCAGCCATGTGATTGTGAGGTCCTCGCAAGGACCTCACTCTCACATGGCCGGGGGGGCTCCCAGGAGGGAGGATCTGCCGCGGGGAGCTCCCTGGGAGTCCTCCCAACCACGATCGCCGGCGTGGGATCGACGGCGACCGGGTAAGTAAGAAAAAAGCGGAGGGCGTACAATTATTTGGTAACCACTAGTTGGTGGATTTAACCCTATAGGGTTAGGAATACATGTTTGTGTTCCTGACCCTATAGTGCTCCTTTAAGTCATTAATCAGAGAGTTTGGCTCACGGGTGCTATCTGCAGTGCAGTGATCATTACCAGATTTAAGGATTGGAACCTCCTAACGCAGCATCTCTATTTGCTGTAGTCCATTTGAGTGTAGCGTTATCTACCTTTTGCAAACAGTTTCTCTGTATTCAATTCTCAATTCATATATATGGAATACAATTTTTGGTTCATGTATAACAAGAAAAGAGAGTGAGCGCTAATTAACAGATAGGCAGCAAAACTAAAAGGGAGATCCTTCAAAAAGATAGTGAAAAAAGGAGATAAGGGCTGCGCCAAATCCTGCACTAAGATATAATACAATGAGCTGCAAAAATTGTATATATAAGAGAATACAACAGCACACAAAAAAAAGAAATAAAATATTCAAATATCAGTAAAAAGAGTCCAATTGGAAGGATCTTACTCAGATCAAATATTGAATAAAATGCTTGATCTGGAGTAATATCCTCACTGTCTTTATCCGGATGAATCCGCTCATATGAAAGACAAAACCAGATACAAGGAACCAATAGTGCAATATGAACAGTCCAATATATTCATTAGTGGAATAGATGGAAATAAGCTCACATTTGATAGAGCTAAAGCTAGCTCTAATGTGGAGGGCGTACAACGGTATAATCCCCGCTTATGGTATATGCAGTAAGTTTCTTCCATCTGGGGTATTGTCCACACTCAGGAAAACGGTAAAAAGAGACAACTAATAGTGCTCACCAAATAAAAGTAACAATATAAATTAGCTAAAATAGTACTCACAAGCGAAAAGCAGACTAACTGCTCTTTGGTGACAGCGTTGGTGGTATGATCCCCACCTAGGATTCATGTATGCCTGGTCCTATTTCATTATGCGTTTTGAGCCCCTGGAACATTTTTTATGGGTAGGAATACATAATTTCTGTTTAGTTTTTTGTTTCTTTTTAAAAAAATATTATTGCAAAACAACAATAAAAGGAATATAGATTAAGTAGAAAATCCTAGCTCTCAATATATGAAATAGTTAAATTAAACTCCTGAGCATTAAACAGAAGAATATCAATTAATTTAAATTTGCCAAACATATATATATTTGCCAAACATATATCATATATCATTTTTTTCAGTGACAAAGTATTGACCTTTTTCAAGATACACTATCAGAGGTATGTCTGGAAGGTTGAACATGATAGACTGATTCTTTTAACAACCTAAATAATTACTGTTATCATTTCTAGGTACCGTTCTGTCTACAAGAAAACAAATTTATACTTTCAAGAATAGTATTCTAAATTGATCCAGTGATTGTGTTTGTTACCAGTATTATTCATATTTAGCATTTAAATGCTTCAATCAATTCTATGAAGCTGTGTAGGCAATGAAACATTTACAAATTTTTAATAAATAATTATAATCAGTAAAACAGAACAGACATTTGCCTAGAGTTCTCTAAAAAAAATTATATTTTGCCATCTGTTACTAGAGGAACCGTTGGGTTATATGGGGTAAAATTATGCAACACTAAATGAGTTTATTTAGAACATACTAATGAGAATGAACATGAGTTTGTTTTCGGTTTTTAATAAACCAGTGTTCCTTTCTTCTTGACAGCAAAGAGACTAAAAACAGAAATTGTGGGACTTTGTCCAGTTGTTTAAATATTCCATCAAACTGCTAAGTCTGTTATAGTACTGTAATAGCTTGCTGACTTTGCTATTTGTAAATGAAACATTATTTGGAATAGTGCCTTTGAGCCCTTCTGAATGATAGATGAATCAGAGATTTAAAGTTTAAATGTCAGATTACTCTGTGTATTTGTTTAATAATTCGCTTTGCAAAACTCTGAAACTGTGTTAAAAGGGTAGGAAATATATTGTTTGCCACATGATTCAAATGCGCTTATTCAAAATATTCTTTGATTGAAGAATCAGACTCTAAATCACCCGAAGCCAAATATAATTTAAATAAATACAGATTGTCTGTCTTTTATAAAACAGAGAAAGGTAGACTGTTACTATTCAAAAAAAATTGCATTAATATTTGTGAATTTAAAAACATCTATCAGTATCGCAAGTTTACAACTATTTTATATTGTTACGTAATTAAAAAATAAATAAAAAAAAACATTTGCATCTGCTTATATATTTTTAAGATACCCCAGTAAGTTAAATAGAAAATATATATCGGGTTTGCTCATGTATTTTTAAATAGATAACCTGTTAGGCAGAGTTATTGAGTGGAAATTAGAGCGGATTCTAACAAAATTATATTTAATTAAAAATGTATATTAAAAAAAACTCAGACGTACCGACAGCCTGGGACAGCTTATAGTTTAGTAAGGATATGGCATTGTTGAAGCATAAAGTATCAAATGGGCTCTTTGCTGGATTAAATAAGTAATTGAAGACAGAAAAATACTGTGATTGGTTAAGGACCAAGAGAATGAACACAGACGTACAATGTGTGTCATAATAATTTGCAATTTGGATACATTTAAAAAAAGAGAAGCATGTTTTCCAGTGAGTTTACTCGAATGTAAGAATGTATGAATATTTATGGGTCCGTATATCCGTTCCAAATGATATTCATGTAAGGAGTCTATCAATCGATTGAGTAGAAAGAGGTTTTAAATCAGGTTACAATGAGTGTGTAATGTCTACAAACAAAAAGCAAATCTAAAGAGAAAATGATTACCGATACAAATGGCGAGTATATACAGCACATTGCAGAGGCTAAACTGTTACTGCTACAGTCCAGACGAGAATCAGTCAGGGTTTTCAGCAGTAAATGGTCCAGCCCTTTGGCTGCCCTTTGTCTAACACCAAAGGCTGATGTTGTTGACGGTATATGAACAGAAATGCAGAGAGATTAAGCAATAATCATAAGATAAGACTGGATTCCAAAACAGGCAATGCTTTGCAAAACTACTTACTGCACTATTCTAAATAGATAGTTGGAAATATTGGAGAGCTTCTCTCAGATTCCAATTTTATTTAAAAAGTAGCTTAGCAGAAATAAAATCCTAACATCATCCACACAAATGGCCTAATGAATTGCTGTTTAACCCCTCAAAGACTTATGCTTGCATATATATATATATATATATATATATATATATCTTGCTCTTCCTCTCACTAAAATTTTCAATCTCTCCCTTTCTTCTGGCACATTTCCCTCACCCTCCAAACATGTAACTGTAACCCCAATTCTGAAAAAGCCCAACCTTGACCCAACTCCCCATCCAACTACTGCCCTATCTCGCTACTGCCATTTGCCTCCAAGATCCTTGAGAGAGTTTACACCAGACTGACTGACTTTCTCAAATCCAACTCTCTGCTTAACCCCCTTCAGTCTGGATTCTGCGCTGGTCATTCTGTCGAAACGGCTGTGACCAAAGTATCCAATGATTTAATTGCTGCTAAATCTTGCGCCCATTACTCTATCCTAATTCTCTTTGATCTTTCTGCTGCCTTTGACACTGTTGATCATCAACAGCTTCTTTGCATTCTCCGTAATTTTGGTCTACGGGATACTGCTCTCTTCTGATGCTCCTTCTACCTATCCCAATGCTCTTTCAATGTTTCTTTCTCGGACTCTGCCTCTGCCCCCCAACCACTCTCTGTCGGCGTCCTCCAAGGATTTGTCCTTGGTCCCCTACTGTTCTCTATCTATACTGCCTCCTTTGGTAAACTCAACAGCTCCTTTGGCTTCCGTTATCATTTCTATGCAGATGACACGCAAATCTACTTGTCCTCTCCTGATCTCTCTCCGCCCATCTGGACTTGCGTCTCTGACTGCTTCTCTTCGATTTCCAACAGGATGGCTGCTAACTTCCTTAAACTTAACCTGTCCAAAACAGAACTTCTGGTCTTTCCTCCCTCAAGTGTTACTACTCCCGTGGCTGTCTCCCTCCTAGTCAACGGCGCTACCATCACCTCTACCTCGCAGGCTCGCTGCCTGGGTGTTCTTTGTTTACTCTAACCTCTCCTTCACCTCTCATGTCCAATCAATTGCCAAATCCTGTCGCTTCCATCTGAAAAACATAGCTGCGGCTAAGGTGCTGGTCCATGCTCTTGTTCTCTCTCGCCTTGACTACTGCAATAACCTTCTCAGTGGTCTTACGTGTTCCCAGATTGCACCGCTGCAATCTATAATGAATGTGGCGGCGAGGCTCATTTTCCTGTCCGCTCGCACCTCCCACACCTCCCCGCTCTGTCAGTCCCTGCATTGGCTTCCAGTTAGATATAGGGCTCAATTTAAAATTCTGGTGCTTGCTTACAAGACCCTACAGAATGCTGCTCCAACCTACCTATCCTCCCTAATACACAAGTATGTCCCGTCAAGGCCCCTACACCCTGCCAAAAACCTACATCTATCCTCTGTCCGTGCGCCCACCTCTAATGATCGCCTCCAAGATTTCTCCAGGGCTGCACCTCTTCTGTGGAACTCCCATCCCTTCTCCGTAAGACTTTCACCAAGTCTCCCCTCATTCAAAAAATAATTGAAAATTAACTTCTTCAAGAAAGCATATCAATTAAACTGTTAGCAGGTTTTTATCCTCCACCCCCCATGACTCCTCTCCTGCAACTGTCAAAAATCTCCTACTAAGCCCTCAATGAACACTTTTCTAACAACTTACTTCGTACTGCTTCTTTTACCCTTTGTGTCACTATACCCCACTCCCTCTAGAATGTAAGCTCATTGAGCAGGCCCTCCACCTCTCTGTTCCTGTACGTCCAGTTGTCTGGTTACAATTACATGTCTGTTAGTCCACCCGTTGTACAACGCTATATAAATAGTAAAATAATATATATATATATATATTGTTTTTACAACATAAGCTCTATATTGCACTACAGTCATATAAGAAGTAGGAAAATCAATATCAGACAAATGTTGATCAAAACTAAAGGTTGGATTTAAATCCGTTACCTGATAAAACAAAACATGATTAAAATAATGGTAATTTGCATACTTCCATTACGACTCCTGTTAAAATGACTAAATATACACTAAAAACAAGCACTGGGTGATCATTGTTACTCTACTTAAAATCTACAGGAGAGAAAATATAAGGCCCCATTTAAACGGTCATCATTTACAAGTGCTAAGAGCCATTATTGTCAGTTTGGGAGTTTTACCATTCATTAGAGCTTCAGTTGACCAGTAACATTAAAGGGAATGTTGGGGTAAAATGCATTGGTAAAAATGTCAAAACTAATTGTCAGTAACACTTCTAATAGCACAAAAAGATACATCTCATCTAATTGTAACGATGGCATAGACTTTGACACATACGGTGATAATGAACCTCGGCACAGCTGTAGCTTTGCTCAGCTACAAGTAGAATTTTGATTAGCCTTTGCCATCCAGTGAAGTGAAGATCACGATGTGGGTTGCTGTTCGCACTCTAAGTAGGAATTAACAGGAAAACTGAAAAGGGAAAGCTGTTGTTTTTCAATTTTCCCCAACTTGTCTTGTTATTAGTTATTTTTTCCCTGTCAGTTATTGACAGTCATAAATGAACCTTTTATTACCCTGGAATCCCCTCTTGGAGATGCATTTACAATGTCATTACATTTCAAGCCTGTAATGTCATATAAGATGAACAAAAACTGTGTGCTTTGTTCATATGAAAAAATGACTAGTTGAGTTCTACTAGTTTCTTTAAAAAAAAAAACAACAATGAACTACCACTATCCTGAGGCTTGTAATGGCTGCACCATTGCTATTCAATACCTTGAGAACAATATATAACAATACAATCTTAAAAAGCCCATTGGCCCGTTGACGCTATGGAATGATTAACAGCTAAACCATCATATTACTCTAGTAGAATAGACCGCTGCCATTATAATGATTCAAGAGATCACACTTATTTTTTACATTTATTTTTCTTTTGTGCCCAGATTTCAGAGCAGTTCGGGACTTCGTTTACAAAGAATTCCTAAGCTAGTTCTCTCTTTCTTGGACTCATTCATGGCATTCAGATCCAGTTTACAGCATATACGGGTCGTTTTGGAGAGGATTCGGATTGGTGCTATTTTGTCTCCGCTGTTTTGCATAATCCAGATATAATGTGCTCTTTTTGAATTTCATTAAAATTGCCAATTTTTTTTTTTATAAGTGTTTGCCATTTTTGCTATTTCATAGTCAACATCTGCTAATTAATTATTTTGATTTATGAATAATGAATCGTGTATTAAAATATACTAAGTAACAACAATGCTTATGCTACCTTCTGGAGTTTTCTATGTTATTGCAGACTTAAAAAAACTGCTCATAATGGAATGAATTTAATTATAGAACTTCAAAGCTTTGTCACTAAAACCACAGTATAAATTATTTGACCCTAGATAAAGACATTTAAAAAAAAAAAAAAAAAAAATCCCACAGAACACAGAGGCAGTCCATGAATGACATGAAAGCTAAGCAAAACAATACAATTTACAACTGATCCAAATGAGAGTTATAATTAAAATCATCGAGCTGAATTCTATGATCAGATAAAAGTTTAACTCTGCCAGTTAAATAGCAATTTTTCCATTGAAGTACTGAAGAAAACTGTTACTCATTTACCATTGAAAACCTTATCTCTGAATCTAGAATCTGGCTCATTATGATATATTTTAACAAAGTACACGATAAAGTTGAGAATTAGAGGGGCATTTCTATTATATGTATGAATAAACCCCTAAATAACATTTATTAGATATAAGTAATTGCCTCTCATTTAATGTATCTAATCTTCCATCGAATGTGCTACTTTTCTATTACAGCATTAACATCCTATAATAGGTCAGCTAAATCATGGAGAAAACACCATAGGCTGGAAATAAAACTCATTTAATGCATTACACAGGTGTATTTTGTGAAAAGAAGAACAGGATTCACCTGTAAGGTTCCACTTTTCAGTACTCTGTTCCCACATGCTGATCACTTCGGCAGCAAACACTAATTGCCTGAACATTGTGAGTGGTCAATACTCTATTATACAATTGAATGAGAGTACTGAATATACTCAGCAGATTTCAATGCTTTTCTAAGAAAGATCCACAAGCGTTTGTGATAATTTAAGTTCTCAAGGTAGATTTGCACAGGTGGATGCCATTGTATTTGCAACTGACTTCCACATTTAATGTCCTTTAGGGCTGCACTGAAATGAAAACTCGGGCCAGGAATGTAAAAGCGGAGCAGCCCTATATAAGGAGGGCGTGTTGTGTGATTACCAATAACAAAAAAAGAATAAAGCCCCAACGTTTGGACATCAAGCTTTTGTCAAGGAGCCTCCTTGAGAAAGGCTTGATGCCGAAACGTTGGGGCTTTACACTTTTTTTTGGCAGAGAATAGTAGACTTGTGATGGTTACCCCAAAATGAGAAGGTTAGTTTGATGCCTCTAAAAGGCACCCAATGTGCAAATCCATCCTGAAGTAATCTTGGATGAGGAAATTGTCTTGTGCTTGTGCAGCACAAGCAAATGTAATGTTATGCTTGCACTGTGCTTCCTTGTGACTTGTTTCTGGTGTTCCCATAAGTGGGAAACCAGTAGAAAAAGTGGCACAGAGTTGGTAAAAAAAGTGTTGTGCATGTGTAGGGAGCAGGGCCGACGCGTCCATAAGGCGGCAAAGGCGGCCGCCTTAGGGTGCACGGGCTCTGGGGGTGCAAGATTTCAGTGACCGGCAGGAGGGAAGCTCTCCCTCCTGCCGGGCCACCATCTCGGCCCCCGGTGCTGTGTGCGGCTGTGCTGAGATCAGACGCGGCGAGGGAGCGCTAACCTCTCTGCTCTGCTCCCTTGCGCGCTACCTGTCTGCTGATACCGCGGGAGCCGGAATATGACGTCATATTCCGGCTCCCGCGGTATCAGCAGACAGGCAGCGCGCGAGGGAGCAGAGCAGAGCGGTTAGAGCTCCCTCGCCGCGTCTGATCTCAGCACAGCCGCACGCCGCCCAGCAGCCCCACTGGACCCCATGGAAGGCCAGCTCTCCAGGTAGGGAGGCTGGGTGGAAAATCCACACCAGCTCTCCAGGTAGGGAGGCTGGGTGGAAAATATTTATTTATAAAATAATTAGTGAGTGTATGTGTGTGAGTGTGTGTGAGTGTATGTGTCTGTGTGTGTGTGTGTGTGTGTGTATGTGTGTGTGTGAGTGTATGTGTCTGTGTGTGTGAGTGTATGTGTCTGTGTGTGAGTGTATGTGTCTGTGAGTGACAGAGTGTGTGTCTGTGAGTGACAGAGTGTGCGTCTGTGAGTGACAGAGTGTGTGCGTCTGTGAATGACAGAGTGTGTGCGTCTGTGAATGACAGAGTGTGTGCGTCTGTGAGTGACAGAGTGTGTGCGTCTGTGAGTGACAGAGTGTGTGCGTCTGTGAGTGACAGAGTGTGTGCGTCTGTGAGTGACAGAGTGTGTGCGTCTGTGAGTGACAGAGTGTGCGTCTGTGAGTGACAGAGTGTGTGCGTCTGTGAGTGACAGAGTGTGTGCGTCTGTGAGTGACAGTGTGTGTGTCTGTGAGTGACAGTATGTGTCTGTGAGTGAGAGTGTGTGCGTCTGTGAGTGACAGCGTGTGTCTGTGAGTGACAGCGTGTGTGTGTGGGTGCGTCTGTGTGTGTACATGTGAATGTATGAGTGTGTCTGTAAGTGTATGATGAGTGTGTTTGTCAGTGTATGAGTGTATGTCTGTCAAATCAGTGAGAGTATGTTTGTCATTGAGTCTGTGTGTGACTATCAGTGTGTCTGTCAATGAGTGTCAATCAGTGTGAGTCTGTCAGTGTCAATGAATGAGTGTGTGTCAGATCAATGAGTCTGTGTCTGTCAGTGACGTCTGTGTGTTTGTCATTGAGTGTGTGACTGTCAGTGTGTACAGAGTGTAGCGGAGCGTGGTACAGGAGCTTCTGTTTCCTGTACCTGGCCAGACTGACAGGAGGTGCTCACAGAGAGAGCACTCCCTGTCAGTTCGGCCGGGTACAGAAAACTGAAGCTCCTGTACCGCGCTCCGCTCCGCTACACTCTGTACACACTGACACACCAGGAAGGGGAGTGTAACCACTAAAGGGGTGTGGGGTGCACCAAGGGACAGGGAGGGAATGGGAGAGAAACACCAAGAGACAGGGAAAAGAGGGGGTAGGGGAGAAGAACACTAAGGGACAGCGAAGGGACCATTAATGGTCAGGGAGGGGAGAGGGGCTGGTTAAGAGGCACATAGGTGAAGATGTTTTTTTGGGGGGGGAGGGGGGGACGGAAAAATGCATCTTCGCCTATGTACCTAAAAATCCAAGCACCGGCCCTAGTAGGGAGGCTGCCTGTAGTGTTATATGTTAGGGTCGTAACTAGGAATAATGGGGTCCTGGTTTAAGAATAAAAAAGGGCCCCTGCTAATTGCCTAGTTGGAGACCTACACAATATTATGCAGGTGGTTTTACTGTTGTGGCTGATCAATGTCTACTATGTGTATGCACATATTTTTATGTATATATACATATCAATCATATTACAAATCTCATCTCATACAAATCTCATACAAAATGAATTGAGTGAAGCTACTTTTTGAAAAAAACATTTTAATCATTTGCAGCATGAACTCAATCACTGACACATTCTTTTCACTGACACACATTCTCACTGACAGAGTTGTGGGAGATTTACGACAGGTGGGGATCTACCTTTTGGCCATACTTGTGATAGAAGGGACCCCCAAAAAAATATTTCACCATGGCCCTCTCAATTTAAGTTCCGCCATTGTCTAATATATATCTAGCTCATCTGATCTCCTTGTGAATTAATCGTGTGCTAGCCAAAGACTTGTAAAAGTGAGGTAATAATGTGTGGTCTAACTTTGCCATTCACTTGGAAAAAAAAATGAAGTTATATCACTAAATGTTTTTGCATGGAGTCTAATTATAAGTATGTGAGCATAATAAGTTGTTTCTACTGCATTGTTAAAGAAATAATGGTTATCTGCTATTATCGGTTATTGAATCCATTATACATGACAGCTTGTGAACAAAAGTTTAGTTTGGGTACAGTGAGAGGTGGTGTTTGCCCAACATATAGGCTATTTTTTTAGCACCAGTTAACCTGGACACTCTTAAAAAAAAAAAAAAAAAAAACTTTAATAAAGTTAGTCTTCTCTTTAAAAATGGTGCACATACAATAAAAGAGGGAGAAATTCCAAAATAATTTTAACGGGACTTTAATCCATCATCAAAGAATGGACCTGCCAACAGTTTGAAACAAATGGTCTTTGCCAAGCTTGACAAAGAATGTTTAGGTCCAAACATTGAAGGGTCCATTCTTATTAAAGTTACATTAAAATTATTTTTGTGTTGCTTCCTCTTTTATAGGTTGTTTTTTTTGTTGGATGTATTGCTGTATTTAGAGTGGGGTCCTGGAGTTTGCACCAACGCATGTGGTGAGCTGGTTCTACATAGTTTGTTTCATTTAGAATAAATTTGTGGTTGAGAGAGGCTAGCTCAGGTGGGCAATTAAATCATGGATGAGTAATTAAATCATGGGCTTGTAGCTCTGTTAAGGACATACTTAGAAATGAAAACTCAATGTATCCCTTCCAAGTAAAATATTTCATGAATAAATGTATAAATTATTTAATTATACCGGATCTTTGCAACAGAATCTATAGACAACACAGCTGATGCTGCCTTTGAGCACTTGTTTACTATCAAAAAAATCTTAATAATAATAATAATAATGTTTTTACAATTTTATATTCATCAACGACAATAAGTAAATGAAAAAAGGTATAGATTTAATTGGTATACTAATGTTTAAGAAGAAACTAAAAACAGAGAAAAATATACTGAAAAACAAAATGAAATAAAAAAAGAAATTTGCACAAGTCTTCTATTCTCTGTTAAAAAAAAGGATAAAGCCCCAACGTTTCGGCATCAAGCCTTTGTCAAGGAGGCTCCTTGACAAAGGCTTGACGTCGAAACGTTGGGGCTTTATCCTTTTTTTTTTAAAAAACCTTTCGTTTCTCCCTCTTCTATGAACTCCATGCACTTATATTTCCTTTATATTTTATGGTTTGCATACTATATATTATTTTATATATTGGTACTATAGTGGTTACATTATTTTTTATTTGTTTTTTATTTATTTATTCTTAGGTCTTTGTCAGTTCTGTTATTTTATTTGTATATTAATCTGTTTTGCTCTATTATGTGTTATTATGCCAATGATATACCACCTATTCTTGTTTTTTTTCCTATTTGGATATTGTACAATATTGTCTTCCTGATGTATTTAGTTCTTATGAACATATAATATGTACTGAATAGATGCAATAAATGTGTTATATTTTCCTTTTGGGTGTGCTCCTTTGTGATTTACTTTTGTACTCTGGAAGGATTGAGTTATTAAGTTTGCACACTTTTTGCTTTTTGTATTATTACTTCGTGCATTGACTAGTATTTATGTTATACGAGTGTCCTCCTATTTAAGTGGTTTGTTTTTTGTTAAGCATCATATTTAACAGGTGGTCCAATAAGATCAAAATAACTTCTTACTGAGAAAATAATTTTCATACTTTTTTTGTACAAAACATGATGTTTTTATATTTTGCCACACAATTATCCCCACAAACAAACTTATGGACATAGTTGGTTGGGCACTTATCTGCAACTCTATCTCTACTGCAGAAGTGGAAAACATGATGCTCCAATAAAGGTTATTTGATATAAAAAATACTCTTCACCAAAGTCATGAATCATTACCTTTAGACCTCTCTTTAAATAAAAAAGGAAATCAATGGCATGGCAGGGAGTTTAAAGTCTTAGAGGGGTCCAGCAAGGATGACATTTGAGGAATTAGTCAAACAATTGCAAAATGACCTTGGTGGAGAGGCATTTATGTATACTGCATCCTTATTGCCCTTCGGAGATAAAGAATATAAAGAGTATAAAAACAAATGCACAGGTCTACTTTACAGACTCTCATCATGCAAGAGGGGAAGACATGTAGGCTGTTAGACAATGATAATTCAAATATTTCCCTTTAAAGCAATTTGGCAGACTTTCATAAGAATAAAGCATTATATGATAAAACAACATTCTCAATGTGAAATGACAAAAATAAATCCTTTTGTGCATGCAGCCGCCAGAACGATGAGGAAAGGTCCACCACTTGAAGTACAAAGACTCATCTAGGGTTGAACCATTGCCAAGCCAGTCTTTCGGGCTGAAGAAAATCATGTTTGTTTTGTCACATTGCACTGAAGCATCGTGTTATTGTTTGTTTGTGTTGAGTTAATTAGAAATTATATTTTATTTTTTCTCTGATGGATTATGGGATTATGTGGTTTAGTGAAATGTTTTTGATATGTACACTGGCTCCAAATGTACCGCCCTGTTATCATCTGTATGAGAAGCAAATAACATATAATATGGTAATAAATATAGCCTTAAAATTATTTGCTTACTCTTGATTGATATGCATATATCAACAAAAAGAAGTATACCACTGTTTAAAGCAAAATTGTTTTAAATGTGTTCATGTATGTGCTTGTCGTGTACAAACTTGTAATATATCTATAATACGTAATATGTAATATGTAATATGGAATATGAAATTAGAATTAAAAAAAAAATTCCATGAAAAAAATCTCAACATGTAAAATAGACAGATGCAGATGCAAATGTACAAGTTACATCAGTGAAAATAGTAAATTTATGTTTTTAAAATAGTCAGAGAAGGAGGAAATTCCAATTATGGCCAATTTTGGTGTGTGAGTAAGATTAGCGAGATGATTAGTGGTGGCATATGGATAAATTGGCTTCCAGAGATTCTGTATAACTAGACAAGCCTGAAAAATAATGTAAAAATGCCTTCAGGAGGAGTTTTATATTTTATGCAATGTCTGGAATTTTCAGAAATGATATTGAAAGAAGAAGTACCTTTACTGGTGCTGGTAAATGTTTCAGAAGACAAAAAAATATATTTA
Source organism: Pelobates fuscus (assembly GCF_036172605.1). NCBI lineage: Eukaryota > Metazoa > Chordata > Amphibia > Anura > Pelobatidae > Pelobates > Pelobates fuscus. The sequence continues at coordinate 47,443,884 of NC_086319.1, read as the reverse complement.
GAAGAAAGTATTAACAGAGATTTATCTAGTCCGTTGTACAATACAATATGGTATGTGATACGGAGGGGCTTGGTGTAGTACAGGGAGGGAAGGTAGGGAAAGCCAGTGGGAGTAATTTAGTCTGTTAGGGACATAAGGAAGGTACTGCCACAGTTGCAGACAGCCAAATGCGCTGATCTAGTACGGAACAAGTGTCTTTAACCTATTGCATTCAATATTGACACAGCATTGTGTATGTTAATTAAAAGTATATTTACAGGACATTAAGAACAAACAAAAGTGGTCCTGATTGATTGCAGGACATTCACATTGTGTACTTTTACCAGGCATAAATAATTATTGTGTTTTTTTTTTTATTATGATATAGTTTTTACCTTTAACTTTTAAAGCAGCTTGGCTTGATGATGTAATGAGATTTGTGTGTTGAACAGGTAAGAGCAAAGAGGAACAGACATCATCTCAGCTTCTAATGAGCAGACAAATCTTAGAAAATGAATATGACATACCGGTAGTTATTTTAAGCAGGATTCTGTGATTTTCTACATTTACCTAAGCAATTTAATTCTGAAAATGTTTGCTGTAATAAGCAGCCACAAGCTTTCACAATAGGTACTAAGGTAACAAACTTGTACAATGATGTTTAAGAGGTGTTCTTTGCATCATAACCACCACAACATGCTAACATATTAAAAAAAATATTGGATATGTGCACAAGCACATGCTAACATATTAGTTTTGGCTTGACTTCGTAAAAGAAGATTTAGGAAACGGGTTGTCCATTTATGCTGCAGACATGCTGGTGGCCAATGCAAGACCGGCAGTTCAGGTCACAGTAGCTGCAAGGGAAAATATGGTTTGACTTTGATGCCACAATGTCACAGTGCTTAGACTGTTTCTTTTTAATATCAATATCTGCACTGCATGCGTTCTTGAAGGAGGAGGTAGCCTGATGAATGGTGTGTATCCAACTCTTGTGATCAGAGGTTAGAGCAGACCAGTTACAATGGTCAATGAGTCAGACACAAAGTGATTTCTTTAGAGAGTCCATATACCTCTTCTTTGGTGCTCCTCTGTTGTGATGCCCAGTGGTGAGTTCACTGGGCCATCCTGGAGACAAGCCCTGCCCAGCACAGCTGCGACTCCAAAAGAATTGCCTCAATGCTGGTGGTCTCTGCTTTTTTGATATTAGTAAATTTCGAATATATGCCTTGTCTCTTGGCTCTGGTCTGACCCTCATTAGATATCACTATTAGTGAAATCAGTTCCACCTGTTTTCGGATGAGATTTATTGACTGACAATGTCAGCTGACACTTTAAGCCAAATGATTCAATTCAAATAAGGTCAAACTTAATATGTTTAATGCAGAATAGAACTTCCAATTTAGATATCTGAAAAGGGGTCTGGGTGGGAGTTGCTTGTGAAACCCAGCTAACTATAAATCCATTTAAAAACAGTTTGATTACTTCCTGTGAGATGGCACCAGGAGACTAGAGGAATCATAATCATTAAAGCACCCTATAGACATTATGATGTTTGCTCTCCATCTGACATATTTAGTGGCAGATGCAGCGCAACAGATAGCCAAGTCAAGTAGGAAACAGTGATTGGGACTTGATTGATTCACAGAAGATTAGGAACTGTGGATTGTTATGTCTGTGTGATTCTCAAGGCCACCAGGTTTTACTTAAGGATCCAAAAGTAAGACTAGGTGGTTGTGAAGATCAGTTTGGATGAGTTGAAACAGGTCTTCTGTGTCATTTTGATTTATTGTTTTGATTTGAGTCAGTGTAGAAAAGATAGAAGCTTTCAGCTGCTGAAATTGTTTTTCAAATAAAAGCGAATTTACATTATACAACTCATTGGCAGTTTCTAATGCTTGTTGTGAAAATGCCGTCAGTCTTTAGCCATTATCTCTTCTGCATTAGAGATGGCAAGGCCGCGGGGGCAATGGAGGGAGAAGAAAGAGAAAATTCACTTATTTTTTTTACATCATTAGAATATTTGTCACCTTTTTAGGAATATGCATGTGCCATATATGTACAGTTTATACTTCCTTGTGAAGAAAGACTTGCATATAAGCTGGGAATTAATGAATGTGTTACAAGCCAAACAAAACTCAGAATGCTTTGCTTTTTATATATAGGTGACAGGTGGTGGAGGCAGGGAAAGCAACTTTTGGAAAAAATATATAGAATGAGGGGTGAAAGGAAATTGTCTAGTTAGCTTATAGAGAATTGAGGTATGATAGACTAATTTAGTCTGAGGTTAGGTTGGTGGACTAATAAAGGCAGTTAATATTATATTCCTCATGCAAGTCTTACACGTTTAGAACTTAGGGGTAGGAGAAAGTTCAGATCGTCATAATAATATTACAGTAGGTAAAGTAAGATAGATTGACTAAAAGTATTAGGGGAGACAGAAAAACAGCTAAAATGAGTCATGCAAATAGTTTAAGCCATGAGATGCACCATTAACATGCGTTCGCTGTACATTACACATCACCTAGGAATGGAGCCGATTTCAGGTCTATACAGTTTTATGCAAGCAGTTGAATCTTTCATCTTGGTGAGTATCGGGCAATGAAGAAGATAGCACATTCAATGATGGTCTCTGGGTCCATGCCACTTTCAAATAGCTGAGGTGTGGGGAAGGCTTTAAGGTGGCAACAGCTTATAACAGCAAATAGGTGTCTCACGTCAGGTAACAGACAATTGTTTTGCAAAGTATGAGAGGAAACAAATGCACGTTATTGATAATATGGAACTTTAAGAGTTGGGACGGGATATGGAACCAAAACTCCCTAGATTTCGGGACTGAGTGGTTCTATACAAATATAATTTAATTAATCTGTTGGCTAGATTGATGGGAGAGAATATTAATAAAATGTGACATTTTATGAATGCAGTAAAGGGATGAAATTGAAACATATTGATGGTAATCACTAAATATATAAATGAGTTTATGAGTTCCAAATATACAACTGAGCGTCTGCGATCAATAAAATGTGCCCAATATTTTCCAAATTCATTAATAATTAATTTAATGAATTATTGATTTTGTTTTACGCAATTTATGATGCGTTAAATGACTTAGTATTTTCACTAATACTTTAAGAAATGACTCTTAAAAAGTTCCTTTTATTTATGGTAATCTTAAATTTCTTTTGAGTGCTTTTTATGTAAAGTTCCAATTATCTTTAAAAAAAAAAAACAATTAGAATAAACTGCGTAATAAATATACTCTTTCTAAAAATTAACAATGAATAAGATTAGCAATACAAAAATGTTTCCCGCAGAATTTAAAGCTCATAAATAGCATAGTACCCTTGATGTTAGTCACAATTAAAACTGCATTAGCAGACTTTGGCAGGGATTAAACACATTTCAGCATATTATATTTTCTGCACAGGATCTAGTGTTGTGAGTCATAATGAAAATCCAATCTATAGTTTAGTAAAAATAAAGGAGATCTCACCTAAGGTGTCTGATGCATGAGCAGCATGTTACAAACAAAGTTACTTCTCTGCTACTCAAAATATTTTCTTGAAATCATATTGAAAAAAATAAATGTGGGTATAATTAAAGGGACACTCTAAGCACTAAAATTATTTTAGTTTAATAAAGCAGTTTTTGTGTATAGATCATGCCCCTGTAGTCTCACTGCTCAATTATCTGCCATTCACAAGTTAAATCACGTTGTTTCTCTTTATACAGCCCTAGCCACACCTTCCCTCACAGCTTGCATGACATAGTTTCAATCATCTCTTACAGCACAGTGTGTTTACTTTAAAAGTTTTTATCTCCAGCTCTTTTAATTGGCATTTTATTACACACTGAAGGCCACTGTAGGCTTTAGCAGGCAACTGACAGAACAAGAGAAGATCTTTTTTAAAACAGGGGAATTAAAAATGTTGGGCTTTTTTTCTTAAAATGTGTAGGGTGATACACTTCTTGAAAAAGAGTCAAAACCATTGGAGATATGGAAAAGAAACAGAGGGTATAGGGAGTTGGAAGAGACCAGCTCTCTAGGCTCTGTAGAGGTTACAAGGGGTATAGGGGGCTTAACCCCGGCATAAAATATAGAAAAGGAGGAGAATGTGCTGGGAGACCACCGAAATACATGGGTGGAATACCTGCTCAGTCTCAAATCTATACCTCTCTAAGTGAATGTATTTACATAAAGGAAAAAGGAGAGAAGAGCATGTTTTTAAACCTTTAATAGAACAAAATATACGAATTATGCAATATAAAAAACTGGTTTAGAAAGATTGCCAGACATAAATGCAGTGCTAGGTAGCAGTGTGACGCGCCCAGTCAGGGCGGCGTCCAGGAGAGCGGTTGGTGGCCCAGACTTTAGAGGTAGGACATACTCCCCTTTATAATAGGAGCATTCATGCAGACACCGTTTAGCTCTTGACAAAGGCGGTTCTATAGGCCGAAACGCGCGTCGAGCATTTAGAGCACTCAATAATGCCGATGCATTCATTTTGAGTCCTTTCTATTTTTGTTTTTTCCTTTATTATTTTTTTGTTTACTTTATTTATCAACATTACTTATCGTTATACTTATGACCAGCTAGGATCTTTATGGGCGGTGTGGGGCTGGTGTGGTGGGGATAGCCGTTAGGCTCCCTTGAAGCAGCAGGTAGTTAATTTGGTCCATAAAACACGAAAACAGAAATGAAAAGGGTGCGCCTAACTTACATAAAAATAATATTATGCATAAATAAAATAATAATAAAATAATAGTCCAAAGTCCTACAATAAGTCCGAAGTGGTAAGTTCCACAAAGTATGGAGGATGCTTGAGGATGATGTCAGTCTTTACGCCTATGCACTTGTAGTTCGGTGATGATATGTGAAGATAAAAGCAGGAAAACAAAAATCCCAATGGTACAGTATGTCAGCAAGGTGAAAGGGGATAAAATAGTGATAATGAAAATTACTCACAATTTTCAGAGCTAAAATCCAGCTCTGATATTATATGCGTGAAGTGGAATGATCCCCACTCAAGGATATATAGGGTGACGCTGGTCAGCAAGTAGTGCAGGTTAAAAGTCCAGCGATGATCCGGCTCGGCCGATAATAAGAGAAAATAAAATATAGTGCTCTCTGTATGGCATATAAAAATGCTAGAAGAAAATAAAAATATGCTCACAGTATATAGAGCAGGCTGAACTGCTCGGTGTAAGCGTATGGGTGGTATAATCCCCACCTATGGATTCTTTGCGCTATTGCGTGGGTTTATAAATTATAAGTAAGGTCAGGTTAAAAAAGGTAAAAAAAAAAAAAAAAAAAAAGGATATTTAAAGGAATATGGCAAACAAGATATTTTGGTGCCAAAAATTCCTTTATTACAAATATAAAATATAAAATATAAAATGTATAATATCTAGACGCGTTTCGCCTAAAGAGGCTTCTTCAAGTAGATAATAGAAAACATAACCTGACATACATGAACTTATATAGGGTACAATAGTATTTTGAAAAAATTCAAAAGAAAAAATATGATCAGGACAACCTTACAAAATTAGAACGAGAAGCACTACAACAATTGCAAAAAGATGATAACATTGTTATCAAACCGGCTGACAAGGGGGGAGGTATAGTAATATTAACTAAAGACATGTATATAGAAGAGGCTATGAGACAACTTAAAGATACAAATGTTTATGAAAAACTTACACAAGACCCCACCCCAAAAATCCAACAAGTCTTAAACTCCTTTTTAACTAATGGCCGTGACTCTAATATTTTAAGTAAACAAGAATATGAATTTTTAAACGTATCCCATCCCAAAATCCCCGTAATTTATTTTTAAAAAAAAAAAATCACAAAAATGTGACAAACCCTCCAGGCAGGCCTATCGTGTCAGGGATTAATTCTATTTTATCTAACTTATCTGAATATCTGGACATCCTTTTACAACCTTCAGTTAAACGTATGGAGTCGTACTTAAAAGACTCCATGACTCTCCTTCGCTTTTTAAATAATTTTACTTGGAAAAACACTTACTTTTTAGTTACATGCGATGTCCAATCTTTATACACAATCATCCCTCACGATAAAGGTTGCTATGCAGTTGAGAACATTTTAAGAACTGAAAATAATATTCCAGACCACCAAATTGATTTTATTATACAAGGTATTAATATTATTTAAAAAAAACCTATTTTTGGTTTTTAGATTCTTTTTATTTACAGAAACAGGGTACGGCTATGGGGACCAGGTTTGCCCCTAGTTATGCCAATCTCTTTATGGCAGATTGGGAATCCACTGCCATTCTGGGAGGGCATGACTGGCGGGCAAACTTGGTCACATATTTTAGATATATAGATGATCTGTTTTTTATTTGGGAAGGGACGGAGGATTCCTTGAACCAGTTTTTACAGCATCTAAACAAAAATGACAGAAGTATTATTTTAACTTGGGAATACAGTAACTCTTCCATTCATTTTTTAGATTTAGAAATTTTTATTAAAGATGATGCAATTAACACCAAAACTTTTTTTAAGAAAGTATGCACTAATAATGTTATTGATGTTACTAGCTGCCATCATAAACCCTGGCTCCAAGGCATACCAAAAAGCCAGTTCCTCCGTCTTCGGAGGAACTGCTCCCTTACCCAAGACTTTGAAGCCCAATCTCAGACGCTGTTAGACAAATTTTCTGAGAAAAATTACCCCAAACAAAATTTAGACCTCACTCTAAAAAATATTAAAGATAAAAACAGATCAGAACTTCTTGAATACAAAAATAAAAAAGACACTAAAGATGCACCATCTTTGCCAATTATTTTCGACTTCAATAACAAAAGCAATGTTATGAAGAAGATTATTAAGAAACATTGGCATATATTAAAACAGGATGAAACTCTAGCTGGCGTTATCCCAGATAATCCACATGTCATATTCAGAGGGGCACCCAGCTTTAAGTCCATCCTCACAACTAACTATACCAAACAAAAATACGATAAACCCCCTCCTAACCTTCTTACTTTTTTACCTAAACCTAGTGTTTTTTTTAAATGCAACAAGTGCATAGTATGTAAACGCACCAGTGACATGATTAAGTCTAAAACTACTTATTTTAAATCATCAATTACACAAAAAAACTATCAGATAAAACACTTTATTCACTGCAATACAAAAAACGTCATTTATCTATTAGAATGCCCATGTGGCTTACAATATGTAGGTATGACCACTAGAGATCTAAAAACAAGACTGGCCGAACATTGTCGCAACATTGCAAAAGGCTATGATAACCATTCGGTATCTAAGCACTTTCTGAAACACGATAAAAATCCAAAACTTTTAAAATGCTTTAGTATAGATATATGTAATGTCCCATGGAGAGGAGGTGACATCAAAAAGATTCTGGGAAAAAAAGAAATGGAGTGGGTCTATAACCTAAAAACCCTTACTCCAAAAGGTCTCAATATAGACTTTGACCTTTTTAACTTTTTATAAAAATAAAAAATGCCCCTCTAATCCTTTATGATATTAATGATGGTAGCAATAATTTTTTTTTTATTACACAGTAACAATAACTTTTTATTACACAGCAACAATAACTTTTCTACTACTTTCTGCTCCTCATTCCAATCATTGTTTATCTACACAAATATTACTTATATGAGTATGTACTAACTACATTTCATATATATTTTTATTAATTTTATTATCTTTATTATGTTTTTATAAACTTTGTATTTCACAGTTTAGTTAACCTTCCCCAAGATATGTATATATGATGTTAACCTTAATCAAATTTGTTGACAATTATAATTTCCCTCACTGTGCCTAAGTTTTATCCCCCCTCCCTGTTTATATCCCCATTATCCCCTCCAGGGAGTATGTTAATTTATCTAAACATCAGTCACGTGACGCGGAAGTATTCTAGTCGCGCGTCACATGACCCGTTTTCTTTCTTTAATTTATCAAGCTACAAGCTTCGTTTTTATAAACCAATATTACCACTCAGTTAGTTTGGGTTATAGCTTCACTTCTATACCTGTAAAAGTCATTTTTATTTTTTTATGCTAATTTCCGAATTCGTTCTTAATATATCATTTTTTACAGGATTAAAGCCTCTTTTCCTGTTCTTTCTGGTCCCATAAGATTGGCCTCTTATAATATTTTATCCTATTGTGTTTAAAAAACACTTTTATTATATTTTATGTTTTATGCTAATTATGGTAATGACGCCATTTTGGCGGGATATTCAAATTTTACTAATACTATTGTACCCTATATAAGTTCATGTATGTCAGGTTATGTTTTCTATTATCTACTTGAAGAAGCCTCTTTAGGCGAAACGCGTCTAGATATTATACATTTTATATTTTATATTTTATATTTGTAATAAAGGAATTTTTGGCACCAAAATATCTTGTTTGCCATATTCCTTTAAATATCCTTTTTTTTTTTTTACCTTTTTTAACCTGACCTTACTTATAATTTATAAACCCACGCAATAGCGCAAAGAATCCATAGGTGGGGATTATACCACCCATACGCTTACACCGAGCAGTTCAGCCTGCTCTATATACTGTGAGTATATTTTTATTTTCTTCTAGCATTTTTATCTGCCATACAGAGAGCACTATATTTTATTTTCTCTTATTATTGGCCGAGCCGGATCATCGCTGGACTTTTAACCTGCACTACTTGCTGACCAGCGTCACCCTATATATCCTTGAGTGGGGATCATTCCACTTCACGCATATAATATCAGAGCTGGATTTTAGCTCTGAAAATTGTGAGTAATTTTCATTATCACTATTTTATCCCCTTTCACCTTGCTGACATACTGTACCATTGGGATTTTTGTTTTCCTGCTTTTATCTTCACATATCATCACCGAACTACAAGTGCATAGGCGTAAAGACTGACATCATCCTCAAGCATCCTCCATACTTTGTGGAACTTACCACTTCGGACTTATTGTAGGACTTTGGACTATTATTTTATTATTATTTTATTTATGCATAATATTATTTTTATGTAAGTTAGGCGCACCCTTTTCATTTCTGTTTTCGTGTTTTATGTTACTTATATAAGGGGATTAGGGGAACTCCCCTTTTAAGGTGTGCAGCCGTTCTGAACTATATTTCTCTGTGGCTACGTAGCGCTGACTCTTCACCCCATTCCAGTTAATTTGGTCCCCTTGCTATTCTGGGAGACAGTTAGGAAGCTCAGGGCTTTTACAAGGTGTGGGTGTGGTGTATTTTTGACCTCTGTAATGGAATTTTGGCTATTTCTCTCCCTCTCTACTCATATGTGGAATCTACACTTTGAAGACCTAGCCATTTCCTTTTGAGTCATTTATTTTTATTCTGTATCTACCACCCCCTCCCCTGGTACTAGTATTTGGCCTGTTTGAGGAACTACACTACTATCCCCAGGGGCACCAGCACTACCAAGGCATAATATATTATTTCCCCCCACCTATTAACTCCCCCCCCCCCCCCCCAAACCCAATACCAGGGTTTCTGGTATGATTATCCTGTTAAGAGATATTTATTCATATCTTTACAGTGACTTTCCTGTCAAGTGGTCTAATGAACCTGTTATCTCGCCCTAACCAGTGAGCACTTATCTCACTGACCTGCAATATTTGTATCTGGCAATTCCTTAAGCCAGTTTTACACATTATCATTTTGTTCCATTAAAGGTCTAAGAACTCGTGCCCGTGAGCACTTATCTCACTGACCTATAACATTTGTGTCTGGCAATCCTTCTAAGCCAGTTGTATATATTGCCTAATTTTTGGTTCCTCTTATGACCAGCTAGGATCTTTTTTGGGTGGTGTGGGGCTTGTGTGGTGGGGATAGCCGTTAGGCTGCCTTGAAGCAGCAGGTAGTTAATTTGGTCCCCCTGTTATTCTGAGAGACAGTTAGGAAGCTCAGGGCTTTACAAGGTGTGGGTGTGGTGTATGGAAGTTTTGGCTATTTCCTTTCCCTTTCTACTCAAATGTGGAATCTACACTTTGAAGGTCTAGCCATTTCCTTTTGAGTAATTTACTCTCTATCTACCACCCCCTCCCCTGGCAATAGTAATTGGCCTGTCTTAGCAACTACACAACTGTCCCCAGGGGTACCATTACTACCAAGGCATAGTTTATCTATATATTATTTATCCCCACCTATAACCCCCCCTCCCCCTCGACCCTATACCAGGGTTTCAGGTATGACTATTCTGTTAAGATATATATATTATATATCTTTACAGGGTCCTTCCTGTTAAGTGGTCTATTGAACCTGTTATCTCACCCTAATCAGTGAGCACTTATCTCACTGACCTGCAGTATTTATATCTGGCAATTCCTTAAGCCAGTTTTACACATTACTATTCTGTTCTATTAAAGGTCTAAGAACCCGTACCTGTGAGCATTTATCTCACTAATCTGTAACATTTATGTCTGCAATCTTTCTAAACCAGTTTTTTATATTGCATAATTCGTATATTTTGTTCTATTAAAGGTTTAAAAACAAGCTCTTCCCTCCTTTTTCCTTTATGTAAATACATTCACTTAGAGAGGTATAGATTTGAGACTGAGCAGGTATTCCACCCGTGTATTTCGGTGGTCTCCCAGCCCATTCTCCTCCTTTTCTACATTGGAGATATGGCTCGAGTTTCATAAACAAACTTATATAATTCCTAAATAGCAGATAATTTTGCAGTTAAACTGCAGAGGCATGATCTATACACCCAAACTGCCTAATTAAGGTAAATTTAAGGGTCCTTAGAGTTAAGGGTCCTTAGAGTGTCCCTTTAAACTTGTCCTTTTGGCAGCCAGATATATTTTAGATATCAGTTATTCTCTGAAATGTTGTTTACCCAAAAATTATATTTAAGTATCCCTTATACCAAAAAATGTCAATCTGCATTCACCAACGTTTGTTGGATTGCAACTTCTTTAATTCTCTTCTAGTAGAGAAATCTGCAGGGAAGTTGGAGATTTATAGATCAACACAAACTTTTCATGGATTACAGCTTCTACGGCCGTAGGAAAATAGGAGGTTAATTTGCCAGCGCACCAATTTCTACAACAATTGTGTGCAGCAAGTGTGCCATTGCTACAAAACACAGCTATATGTTCACTATCGTAGCAGAACACTATGCAGCCTTGCTCGATTCTGATTTACTTCCCATAAAACCTACTGTGTTCAGCATGTGTGCCAATATTGCAGTTTGCCCATCAACTGTGCCCTAGCAACCATGTATCATATTAATCAAAAACTGTGTCATTTTGGTACAATGAGTAACAGTTATGCAATTTTGATGCAAAAATCACAGATAAACAACTCCGTAGATTTGGTATGGAAATGTAAAGACTTTTCATTGACGATAAACCCTAAATCCCAAGCAATGCCCGTGAGTTCTAGATCACTTTTGGAGTCTACCATACAACTGAGCAGATAAAGCTTAACAGACACAAATTATGTGCTTTTAACAAGGATGTTCTAAATTGGTCTGTCATATTCACTATTGTATTCATTTTGTAATCTCTAGCAGGTAGCAAGTAAAGAGAAAATAGATATATCTGACACATTAAGGTACTCAGGGCTCCTTGGTTTCCAAAACCATGTCAAAGGTTCAATCCATACCATCTGTATTGTTATGCCAATATTACTCCTTTTTAAAACATTTTTCTCATTTATTGTATTGAACATATTTCTTATTCTTCCATTTTCCTTCAGTATAATAACTTATTCCTTTATAAAACCTTATCGTTCTGCCATTTTGACCACTACTGTATATCAAAATGCATTATTCATTATTACTAGAGCTGTGTTGTTCTTGTGACAATTCTTCACACTCCTCATGAATAATCCTGATGAAGAACACACTTCTATCTTCTGCGATTTAAAGAGCTTTGTAACTTTGCCATCGTCATGAGAAAACGTGTATATATCTCAAATGATCCAACACTCTTCTAAAGTGTGATTGATGGTTGTGTAGAGAATAGTTATCTTGCTTGACTGCGTGTAGTCTAATAGAAGACTTCTCAATAAATTGCAGGGCAATGCTGTAACTGTGCTATATCAACTTGAGATGACATATTACTGCAAGTTACAGAAAATCATAATTAGAATTATTAACAATGAAAATATTAAGCAAAATACTGCTGTTTCAGCTGCTGGGAGACAAAAAATACATATGTTTTTTTCCCAACTGCTTCTCAAAGCATTTGACAACCAGGGAATTTCTGGCAGCTTACTATTCTTCTAAGTGATATAAACTGTGTTGCATGAAGTCCTAGGCTACACATTATAATCCACCCTAATCTCACCTTTGCCATATTAAGGGGGGACATTGCTTAAAGGAACAGTAAAGGGTCAGTAATGCAAGTGTATATTCCTGACAATGTAGTGTTAAACAATTCAGATTAAGGAACAGCATACACATTAAAATAGTTTTTTCAATTTTAAAAGGCTGCTTAAAATCACCTCTCAGCCAACAAATATGGGAATTCAGTTCTATCATATGGCCATATTATTTTAGGCCCACCACTACTTCACAGTACCCCAATATTGGTGGGTCCTACACTAATTCCAACATGGGAGACAAAGTAAAAATAATACTAGTGCTAAATAAGCTAAAGTGTATTTGAATAATCTATTGTATGAGCATTGTGAATATATATATATTTATATATATATATATATATATATTTATATATATATATAAATTAATGTGATGAACACAATTAAACACAACGCAGTGTCAAAACTAAACAATTAAAGGTGCTTTAATATATGTAAAGGCAGAGCCTGGAGTTGTGGGATGGGTATAGGTACTCACCCCCTGCCCTATACTCCTCCTAGGCTTTCGTTTCATTTTGAGTGTGACGTCACTTCCGGATATTCACCAGCGTGCAAACAGATGCGAGGGCTGTGTTAGAAGCCTAGCAACCGACCGGACTTTATTTCCGTTCTGCAGTACAGTGAGTTGTCATACGGGCTGCCCCCCCCCCACCCTCTTAAACTGATGTACACATTAAATGTAGAGATACCAGCATGGAATTAAGCATTAACTCAAAACATAGTAATTTATTAATATTAAATATTCACTATTGTTTGAAAAGAGATTAAAATAATCCCAAAAGCTAATTTGTATAGCATGGGGGGATTGTCATGCATCTTATAGCATCCATGTTGCATATTTTATAGACTAGCATCGGCGCACAGACACATCTAGATTACCGCAACTATTAACCTGGCTGAAGATTTCTAAAAAATGAATTCTTGTCAAACCAGGTAGGCATCATTCTTTTGACTACGTACGGTCCAAAGACTCAGTGCCTTAGTTATATTTTCCCTTCCACGTTCTTTAGGGGCGCAAATTATCAGCCGCATGGCATTAGTAGGACCTCACCTATCACCAATGAAGCTAATTTCTTCGCCGCTTGGCACTAGTCAGCAGCCAGTACCTACACGGAAACATTCTAAATCTCAATTTTCCTTTGTAGTATGTCTCAAGCTCCAGAAGGTGGAGACAAACTTTCTCTCCCTCACTCCCCAACTAGGTCTGGTTCACCTTCCAGAGGACGAGAATCTGTCAGTCCATCATCAATCAGATCATGGACCATTCCGCGCATACAGGCCTAACTACAAAGAAGGAGCGTTCCATTCCCGGCTACTGCCAGGAAGGTGGAATTGTTCAGATTAATGTATACGAACACCGATAACACCGGAGCTGGGGAAGGGTCTAGTGGCACCAGGAACATGCCTGACTTACAAACCATGATGGACACTCTTCTCTCCTCCATGGGCCAGATAAGGGATAGGATTGATAGATTGGAGGCGGGACATACAACAACTGACCCACCTTTGACCAACGCCATGTCCCTAGTGGCCGCTACGGCAATCTTACAGGGTAATGTTGTGTCTCCAGTATCACAGTTAGACACACTAATGATCACACCTGCCCACATGGTGCCCCTTCAGCTACGTAAAGATATCCTGGAAGGTAAGGATATGAATCTTATATCACTCCTCATTGCTTCCCAGGATATAGTGGAGAACAAGACCTAGGCTTATGGGGATCTATCAGTAGTCCTCAAGGCCAGGGATCCCAGGCTCAATAAAAAACTGACCATTCCTGAGTTTGTATTGGCATTTGGGATTTACAGAGATGTGGTATGTACCAATTCTCCTCAGAGAAGAGAAGAATTGGATATATACATGCACAAGCTGGTTGACTTGGGGCACAAGTACGGCGGATATGCTTTCTATGATTACCATAGGTCTTTTTCAGCTAAGGCGGCAGCAACTCTGGCCCAGTTTAATACAGTGATTAATTGGAGTAGGCTGGATACAGAGTTGTTTTGCAGGCATTTCGCCGGCCTCAGGACACCAGCTTGTGCCTTGTGTTCATCTACCTCCCACAGTACCAACTTTTGTCCCGCTGACACCTCGGTTGCAGTGCAACAAAACCCCGGAGCGCCTGTAAGGTCAGAGAGAGTGCTAAAGGACAAGCTTGGCAGGCCCATTGTTTTTCTCGGGAAATCCCAGATATGTAACAATTTCAATGCTGGGGGTTGCGGGTTTAGTGCTTGCAGGTTGTTACATGTGTGTACTCAATGTTTCCGTGCTCACTCCAAAACTGTCAGGGCTCCGCGGGCGGCAGTGAGGGGAGGCTGCAATCCTCTCGCAGCACTCACCCTACCGATAAGCGAGCGGCGTCCTCTCCTCTTGACACGCCGCTCGCGTCCTCCTCTCCTCCTCCCAGCGGCAGCATGTCTAAAGCTGCACGCTGGGAGCCGGCACTATTATCTAAGCGCCGGGGTCACTCACGTGACCCGGCGTTAAAGCTACAGTGCAACAAACACAGTGGGGGGTATAGATATCCCCCACGTGTGTTTGTTAATACTGATTGGTGGTTAGCCAATCAGGATTCAGGCTAGGATTTAAATACTTACCTTTCCTGTCTTTCTGTGCCCTGTTGTGGTCTTTGCTTCATAGTATTGATTGTGAACGTGTGCTTTCTGGTTACGTACTCTCTGGCTTGTTATACTGACTTTGTGACTTTCTCCTACCCTTTGACCTCGGCTTGTTTCTCGTTATTCTGTTTTCTGGTTCCCCTTACTCGGCTTATCTCCTGACTATTCTGTGTGTGCTTAGCCCGGCCACTCTAAGGACCGGTACTGCACACTTTCTGTGTGTGTGTCTGTGTGTGTGTTAGCGTGTTGGGTTCCCCGGAATCGTGACATTACAACAGGGCCATAATGGAACCTGCTGACATACCACAGCTCCTAGTTAATCAGGAGGCTAGAATGGATGGCTTGGACCACCGTATGGATCAGTTTGCTCAAGCTTTGCAGACCATACTGGCTCGTACTGCACACCTGCAGCCTGCCGTCCAGGAGGCGGTTACTGCTGTGCCCGAACCCATTACCACTCCAGTACCCGTTCCTACTCATGTAGTCCATATGACACCGCCACAGCGCTATAGTGGTGACCCAGCTTTGTGTCGTGGTTTCCTCAATCAAATTGACATCCATTTGGTGATGAATCCACGTTCCTATCCCACCGACAGGTCCAAAATTGCCTTTTTGATAAAACCACCTGTCTGGGAGAGCTTTAGCATGGGCAAACCACATGTGGGAAAATATGTCTCATATGTCCTTTGCAGATTTTTTGTCAGCATTTAAACGCACGTTTGATCAACCCGGTAGGGTTGCCTCTGCTGGCAAAGCTCTGCTTAGGGTTCGACAGGGTAACAGATCTGTAGCGGATTATACTATCGAATTCCGCACTCTAGCAGCTGAAGTAGTTTGGAATAATGACGCCCTCGTAACAGCCTTTCAGGAGGGTTTGGCCGCTTACATACTGGATGAAATAGCATCCAGGGAACTGCCTGTTCTTCTGGATGATGTTATAGACTATGTAATCCTTATTGATAACCGTATTAGAGAGAGGCGTACTCAAAGACGGCTGGATACACGGGTGTTACCTGCTCTACTCAGTACTGCATTACTAGCATTACCCGCTCCTAGACAATCATCCCCCGAACCCATGCAATTGGGTGCTACAGGGTTAACTGAGGCTGAAAGAACGTATTGTAGAAGGGAGGGGTTATGTCTTTATTGTGGTAAGAGGGGGCACCACTGTAATACCTGCCCTAAGTTACAGGGAAACTACAGCACCTAAGGCCCAGAGAGGGGTCGGCCTCGGGTGTTATGACCTTGTCCCCTCATGTGTCCATCTCCAGACCGTTTATTACGGTTTTTCTTTTGGTCAATAAAACCACTATAACAACCAAAGCCTTGATCGATTCAGGTGCGGCAGACAACCTTATGGATGAGAACTTTGCCAAAACCGCAGCCCTGACTTTGATCCGAAAGGCCACACCTAGGCCATAGATGGTAGACCACTTGAGAAACCTCTGGTGACCCATGAAACCCAAGATATAGTTATGTCTGTGGGTGCTTTACACAAGGAACGATTAACCTTCCAAATAATTGACTCCCCTACTGCTACCATCGTTCTGGGTTTTCCCTGGTTAGTTAAACACAACCCAGTACTTGATTGGGGTTGTTTAGATATACTCTCCTGGGGGGAATCTTGTCAACGAGACTGTATGGCCCAGGTACGTCCCGTTTGTTTACTCAACGTGCCCACAGCTAAACCACTTTCTGTTTCTGTCCCTTCTGTATATGCAGACCTTGCATTGGTTTTCGAAAAAAGGGAGGCAGATAAGTTACCTCCACACCGTGAGTATGACTGTGCCATTAACCTATTACCGGGTACTATGCCTCCTAGGGGTAAGGTCTACCCTCTTTCTGAGAAAGAGAACCAGGTCATGGAGGAGTACATACGGGAGGCCTTAACTAAAGGTTTTATTAGAAGGTCCTCCTCTCCGGCTGGTGCTGGTTTCTTTTCTGTGGCGAAAAAGGAGGGTGATTTGAGACCGTGTATAGATTACAGAGCACTAAACAATATAACGATTAAAAATGCCTATCCGATCCCTCTCATTACGGAGTTGTTTGATCGTGTCAAAGGTTCTAAATATTTTACAAAACTAGACCTCAGGGGGGCTTATAACCTTGTTCGTATCAAAGAGAACGATGAATGGAAAACGGCGTATCTAGTCATGACTTTTGGATTGTGTAATGCTCCTGCCGTATTTCAGGATCTCATAAACGATGTCCTTAGGGACCTACTGCATGTCTGTGCCGTAGTCTACCTTGATGACATACTGGTATATTCTCCAGATTTGGAGACACATCATACTCATGTTAGGATGGTGCTTAAAAGGTTGTTGCAGAACGGTCTTTATTGTAAATTAGAGAAATGCTTATTCGACCAAACTTCTGTACAATTCCTGGGTTATGTTATTTCTGAACAAGGATTCAGCATGGATCCTTCAAAATTGGAAGCTATACTGTCCTGGCCCCTTCCCCAAGGACTTAAGGCAATACAGCGATTTATAGGGTTTGCCAATTATTATAGAAAGTTTGTTAAAAACTTCTCATCCATTATTTCCCCTATCACTAAACTGACAAAAAAGGGTTTACACCCCAGGGTTTGGAATCCTAATGCTATTGTGGCCTTCGAGACTCTAAAAAAGGCATTTGCCACTGCCCCTGTGTTACACCATCCTGATCCTTCCCTTCCCTTTGTACTGGAAGTAGACGCCTCTGAATCAGGTATAGGAGCAGTGTTGTCACAAAGACAATCGTATGACGAACCCCTCCTTCCCTGTGGTTACTTTTCAAAACGCTTGTCAGAGTCTGAAAAGAATTACGACGTTGGGAACAGGGAATTATTAGCTATAGTGATGGCATTTAAAGAATGGAGGTACTTGTTAGAGGGAGCTAGACACAAGATTCTGGTTATAACCGATCATAAAAATCTATCCTATATCGCAGATGCTAAGAGGTTATCCTCTCGTCAGGCTAGATAGTCTTTATTTCTCTCACGTTTTCAGTACTTAATCACATACAGGCCTGGTTATTGAAATGTCAAGGCTGATGCCATCTCCCGCCAGTACGAACCTGTAGATTCTATTACCTCCACTCCTGAGCCCATTGTACCCACAACTAAAATAATAGCTACTACCCGTTTGGTTATCTCGTCTCTTTTTCTTGATGATCAAGTCATACCAATCCCAAGCACCCTCTGAGACTCCTACTGGTAAGCTGTACGTGAAAGTAAAAGACAGAAAGAAGTTGTTAACTTTATTTCACACAGCCAAAACGGCTGGTCATCCAGGGGTTACCAAGACTTACAAGGGTCTTTTCCAACAGTTTTGGTGGCCCTCACTCAAAAAAGACGTGGTAGATTACGTGCAGGCTTGCCGTGTCTGTAGTGTAAGTCCCCTAATGTTAAACCCCTGGGACTCCTTATGCCCCTATCTGTACCCAAGAAACCGTGGACACACTTATCCATGGACTTTATTGTGGATCTTCCTTCATCTGATGGGCAGACAGTAATTTTGACTGTAACGGATAGGTTCTCCAAAATGGCGCACTTCATTCCGCTTAAGAAGCTACCTTCTGCGGTTCAGTTGGCTCAGGTGTTTGCCAAAGAAGTGTTCCGCTTGCATGGTATACCACAAGATGTCGTATCTGACAGGGGCCCTCAGTTTGTCTCTAGGTTTTGGAGAGGCTTTTGTGCTGAGATGGGGGTCTCCTTATCATTTACTTCCTCCTATCATCCGCAATCTAATGGAGCTGCCGAACGAGCAAATCAGTCTGTGGAGTTGTATTTACGCTGTTTCACGAATGCACACCAGGACAACTGGTCCCATCTCCTTCCCTGGGCTGAGTTTGCCAGAAACACTGTGTCTCATTCTTCTACTGGCGTAAGTCCTTTTATGGTGGCTTATGGGTTCCAACCCGCTGTCCTTCCCGGTGTGTTCTCCGACAAGGGAATGCCCGCTTTGGACGAGCACCTCGCCTCCTTACGGAAGATGTGGGATCAGGTCCATGCTGATCTTTGTCGTGCTGCTGCTACTCAAAAGAGATTTGCTGATTGTCGCAGATGTGCGGCTCCTTCTTATGCTCCTGGTGATAGGGTTTGGTTGTCCTCTAAGAATCTCCGCCTCAGGGTCCCCTCGATGAAGTTCGCGCCCAAGTTCCTTGGTCCCTATAAGGTGTTGCGTAGGGTGAATCCTGTATCCTACTCCCTGGCCTTACCCCCTTCCATGCGCATACCTAACACCTTTCACACCTCCCTTTTGAAGCCCTTGCTCTGTAATCGGTTCTCTGGGTCTCTCAGGCATTCCGATACCCTTCGCGCAGTCTCTAGTGACGTATATGAGGTGGCTGCTCTCCTTGATTCTCGTTTCTCTCGAGGTTGGTTGCAGTATCTGGTTGATTGGAAGGGTTACGGCCCGGAGGAGCGGTCGTGGGTTTCTGTCTCTGACTTGAACGCCCCCTCCTTGATCCGCTCCTTTCATGCGCGGTTTCCTTTGAAGCCTTCGGCTTCCCGCCCTCTGGGCGGTCTTCGAGGGGGGGGTTATGTCAGGGCGTTCCCCTCTCCCCTTACCGATAAGCGAGCGGCGTCCTCTCCTCTTGACACGCCGCTCGCGTCCTCCTCTCCTCCTCCCAGCGGCAGCATGTCTAACGCTGCATGCTGGGAGCCGGCACTATTATCTAAGCGCCGGGGTCACTCACGTGACCCGGCGTTAAAGCTACAGTGCAACAAACACAGTGGGGGGTATAGATATACCCCACGTGTGTTTGTTAATACTGATTGGTGGTTAGCCAATCAGGATTCAGGCTAGGATTTAAATACTTACCTTTCCTGTCTTTCTGTGCCCTGTTGTGGTCTTTGCTTCATAGTATTGATTGTGAACGTGTGCTTTCTGGTTACGTACTCTCTGGCTTGTTATACTGACTTTGTGACTTTCTCCTACCCTTTGACCTCGGCTTGTTTCTCGTTATTCTGTTTTCTGGTTCCCCTTACTCGGCTTATCTCCTGACTATTCTGTGTGTGCTTAGCCCGGCCACTCTAAGGACCGGTACTGCACACTTTCTGTGTGTGTGTCTGTGTGTGTGTTAGCGTGTTGGGTTCCCCGGAATCGTGACAAAAACCATGTGCCCTAATGAACTAAATGCTAAACAGTTTTTCACATCTGTTGATATTTTCCAGTTGTCTCAACTATTAGAATCTCACCCTTCACCACAGTTCACTAACTTCTTGGTCACAGGGTTTTCAGAGGGTTTTCACACGGGTATTGTAGCATTACCAGTCGGTATTACTGAAAGTAAAAATTTACTATCTGCTGTCAACGACCCAAGTACAGTTGATTCACTGTTAACACAGGAACTGAATCAAGGGTTTGTCAGAGGCCCCTTTTCCACACCCCCATTCTCTAGTTGGCGAACAAACCCGATCGGTATTGTAACAGGGAAACACTCTTCAAAGAAGAGACTGTTCATAGATCTTTCTGCACCTCACTCCTCCACTATTCCCAGTTTAAATTCATTAATCCCTTCGGAAGAATTCTCATTGCAGTACACCACGATAGATGACGCAGTACAAACCATCATAGCGGCAGGGATAGGAGCATGGTTAAGCAAAACAGATATTGTTAACGCCTTTAAACTGCTACCTATTCACCCGTCGCTGTGGCATCTGCATGGTATTAAATGGAGAAACCAGTACTATTTTTTCAACAGGCTGACGTTTGGGTCTAAAAGTAGCCCGAGGATATTCAAGACCTTCACGGAGGCATTGTGCTGGTTACTCTTAAATTCATGTAGATGCCAATCAGTACTACACTACCTGGATGATTTTCTCTTTATAGCGAGTAATCATAACCCACCTTCAAGTCTTCAGGCCGCCAAACAGCTGTTTGGGAGGTTGGAGGTCCCTATTTCCCTTTCCAAAACTATAGGTCCAGATACTACGGTCAATTTTCTGGGTATTGAACTGGACCCGGTGGCCATGGAGGCCAGCTTGCCGCATGACAAAATTCAACGTATCCTAACAGACATTGGTAACTACCTGCAACGAGGTTGTTGTAGTTGGAAGGAGTTACAGTCATTGTTGGGGTCGATTAATTTTGCCATGAGAATCATCCCACAGGGCAGGTCTTTTATTTCTAGGCTTTTATGTCTATTACCTAACCTTCCCTCAGAGGACAGCATAGTTTCTCTGGATACCCATGCCACAGCTGATTTACAAATGTGGCAGGATTTCCTATTCCAGTGGAATGGGAAGTCCATGTTCATACCTCCACTGTCCCCCAACTCCCCAATACTGTGGACAGATGCAGAAGCTTCTTCTGGTTTCGCGGCCATCTGTGGAGACCAATGGTTATTGGGCAGTTGGCCGCTTGAGACCAGAACATTGGAGGCTTTTGGTCATACGTCAGCATTGCTAGAAATATACCCTATCGAGGCCGCAGCAGCAACTTGGGGACACTCCTGGGTGGGACACACGGTCCATCGTTACTCAGATAACAAAGCAACATGCTACATTATTAACAAAGGCCGGTCCCCCTCTCTAGTTATTATGAGTTTCATGAGGAGATTAACTTGACTCGGGGCAACTCATCAGTTATTTTTGTATTGCACACACGTACCAGGTATTCAGAACATAGCAGCTGACCATTTGTCACGATTTCGGTTTCAGGAATTTCACCTACTCCATCCCTATGCCTCCTTGATAGCAACTCCGGCCCCCCAGTTTCAAGACCTCATATTGGATTAAGTCAACTCCTAGAGCATGGCAGATTACTATCACAGAGAGCTCTGTCCGAAAACTCCAGGCATACATACAAAAGTAAAATTGTAAAATTCACAAGGGACTTCTAGGTGGCAGACGTATTCGCTATGGAAACTTTGGTAGCATTTGCCTCTTTTTGCCACTTGAATTTACATCTGTCTTACAATACAATAAAACTCTACCTCACGGGCCTACAACACCACATGTTAGCCCTTTTTCCAAACAAACAGACCTTCCTCTCCTCCTACCAAATCAAGACATTATTAAAAGGAATTCAGAGGAGCAGTACTACACAAGCACCACAAAGACTGCCTATTACAGGGAATGTGTGTAGATCACTATCAGACCTATTGGATAACTCTCCTTTCAAACCCAAAACAAATCAGACTTTAAAAGTAGCCATATATTTAGCTTTTTACGGGTTCCTTAGGCCCAGAGAGTTTACCACAATCCTTACTACCGACACTAGATCCTGTCTTAACGTTGGGCAGCTAATTAAACATGGAGACCATTTCCTCCTCTCACTGTTACATACCGAAACTACGCAACTAGGGCAAACCATCACAATACCCTATTATCCCACCTTTAACCCCTTAAGGACGCGGGACGGTTCAGGACCGTCATCGGCATTTTCCCATTGCCGACCGATGACGGTCCTGAACCGTCCTTAATTTAAAATGTACTTACCCGATCGCCGTCGTTCCCCCGGCGGCGATCGGCGGTGCTCCCGGTGTGGGGAGACTGCCTGCAGCCCAGACAGTCTCCCCATGGCGGTTTAGGACCCCTGTGGCCATGTGATCGCCCAACAGGGCGACCACATGGTCACAATAGGTGTCCTAGTGTCTGCCTGCAGGGGGGCTGTCTGTGCTGACAGGCAGTCTCCCTGCTGCTGTAAAATCATTAAAAAAATTTAAAGTTAAAGTTAATAAAAAAAATATATTATTATATATGTGTATATATATATGATATATAGACATATATTATACCTATATAATATATGTCTATATATCATATATATAATGTCATGCTAAGTGTATTTTTATATTAATATGTACATATATTAATATAAAAATACACTTATAATTAAATTACACACGTATATATATAATATATATAATAACTATATATATTGTATATATATATATTATTATAAAATACAAATAATAAGTAAATTAAATTAAATAAAAGAAATTAAAAATAATAATAAAAAATAAAAAAAAATTATATATCTATACGAAATTTTATTCTAACTGTATTTTGATATTAATATATATATATATATTTATATCAAAATACACTTAGAATGAAATTGTATATATATCTATGTATATATAAATAAATAAAAAGAATACAAACTATTCATATGTCCATATAAAAAATTACATAAATAATTATATAAATATACACGTAGACTTCAAATATATAAATATGCATATATATTTAAATTCTACGTGCGTACCGTATATACTCGAGTATAAGCCGACCCGAATATAAGCCGAGGCCCCTAATTTTATCCCAAAAAACTGGGAAAACTTATTGACTCGAGTATAAGACTAGGGTGGGAAATGCAGCAGCTACTGGTAAATTTCTAAATAAAATTAGATCCTAAAAAAAATATATTAATTGAATATTTATTTACAGTGTGTGTATAATGAATGCAGTGTGTGCGTATGTGTGTGTGTATGAGTGCAGTGTGTGTGTATGAGTGCAGCGTGTGTGTATGAGTGCAGCGTGTGTGTATGAGTGCAGCGTGTGTGTATGAGTGCAGCGTGTGTGTATGAGTGCAGCGTGTGTGTATGAGTGCAGCGTGTGTGTATGAGTGCAGCGTGTGTGTATGAGTGCAGCGTGTGTGTATGAGTGCAGCGTGTGTGCATGAGTGCAGTGTGTGTGTGTATGAATGCAGTGTGTGAATGCAGTGTGTGCAGGGCCGGTGCAAGGATATTTGCCGCCGTAGGCAAAAAATTTTTTGCCGCCCCCTCCCCCCCCCATATGTCCTGACTTCCCCTCCTCCTCCCTCAGTGGTCCTTACCTCCCCACCCCCGTGTTCCTTCACCCCCCCCCCCAGTGGTCCTGACTCACCCCTCCCCTAGTGGTCCTTACCCTCCCCTCCCCTAGTGGTCCTTACTTCCCCCTCCCCTCCCCTAGTGGTCCTTACTTCCCCCTCCCCTCCCATAGTGGTCCTTATCCCACCCCCTCCCTCTCATAGTGGCCCTTATCCCCCTTCTCCCTCCCATAATGTTCCTTACCCCCCCCCATCCCTCCCATAGTGGTCCATATACCCCCCCCCCTCCCTCCCATAGTGGTCCATATACCCCCCCCCTCCCTCCCATAGTGGTCCTTATACCCCCCTCCCTCCCATAGTGGTCCTTATACCCCCCTCCCTCCCATAGTGGTCCTTATACCCCCCTCCCTCCCATAGTGGTCCTTATACCCCCCTCCCTCCAATAGTGGTCCTTATCCCCCCCTCCCTCCCATAGTGGTCCTTATACCCCCCTCCCTCCAATAGTGGTCCTTATCCCCCCCACCACCCTCCCATAGTGGTCCTTATCCCCCCCCCCTCCCTCCCATAGTGGTCCTTATACCCCCCTCCCTCCCATAGTGGTCCTTATCCCCCCCCCTCCCTCCCATAGTGGTCCTTATACCCCCCTCCCTCCCATAGTGGTCCTTATCCCCCTTTTTTTTGTTATTAATTTTTTTTTTATTATTATTTTTTTTTATTTTATTTATATATTTATTTATTTTCGTCCCCCCTCCCTGCTTGATATATGGCAGGGAGGGGGGCTCCTTCCCTGGTGGTCCAGTGGCAGTTCAGTGGGGGGGAGAGGGGGGCTGGCAGAGCTGTAACTTACCTGTTCTGCAGCTCCTGTCAGCTCTCTCCTCCTCCGCGCCGTCCGTGCAGCTCCTTCTATCAGCTCACACTGTAAGTCTCGCGAGAGCCGCGGCTCTCGCGAGACTTACACTGGGAGCTGACCGAGGTGCTGAACGGACGGCGCGGAGGAGGAGAGAGCTGACAGGAGCTGCAGGAAAGGTAAGTACAGCTCTGCCAGCCCCCCTCTCCCCCCAGTCTGTATTATGGCAATGCAAATTGCCATAATACAGACTCTGACTCGAGTATAAGCCGAGTTGGGGTTTTTCAGCCCAAAAAATGGGCTGAAAAACTCGGCTTATACTCGAGTATATACGGTATTTATGTAATATTTTTACATAATGAAGTTATTTTATTGATTGCAATTTAAGGGACCTGCCTGCCAACCCAGGCCGAAAGTCCGGAGAATTTAATTTGTTATCACTGTATTTTACCCTGTAACGTTCTACGACACCCTAAAACCTGTACATGGGGGGTACTGTTTTACTCGGGAGACTTCGCTGAACACAAATATTAGTGATTCAAAACAGTAAAACATATCACAGCGATGATATTGTCAGTGAAAGTGACTTTTTTTTGCATTTTTCACACACAAACAGCACTTTTACTGATGATATAATTGTTGTGATACATTTTCCAGTTTTGAAACACTAATATTTGTGTTCAGCAAAGTCTCCTGAGTATAACAGTACCCCCCATGTACAGGTTTTATAGCGTTTTTGAAAGTTACAGGGTCAAATATATGGGTCAAATATTTTTACATTGAAAATAGCCAGGTTGGTTACGTGCCTTTGAGAGCGTATGGTAGCCCAGGAATGAGAATTACCCCCATGATGGCATACCATTTGCAAAAGAAGACAACCCAAGGTATTGCTAATGGGGTATGTCCAGTCTTTTTTAGTAACCACTTAGTCACAAACACTGGCCAAAATTAGCGTTCAATTTAGTTTTTTACTTTTTTCACACACAAACAAATATGAACGCTAACTTTGGCCAGTGTTTGCGACTAACTGGCTACTAACAAAGTCTGGACATACCCCATATTGAATACCCTGGGTTGTCTACTTTAAAAAAAATATGTACATGTGGGATGTTATTCAGAGATTTATGACAGATAATAGTGTTACAATGTCACTATTGATACATTTTAAAAATGTATATTTTGAAACCGCAATATCCTACTTGTACTTATAGCCCTATAACATGCAAAAAAATTGCAAAACGCATGTAAACACTGGGTATTTTTAAACTCAGGACAACATTTTGAATCTATTTAGCAGTTTTTTTCATTCGCTTTTGTAGATGAGTAAAAGATTTTTCACATAAAAGTCAAAAAACATGTATTTTTTTCAATTTTTCATCATATTTTTTCATTTTTAAAAAATTAAATTACATGAGATTATATAAATCATGGTATGTAAAGAAAGCCCCTTTTGTCCTGAAAAAAACAATATATAATTTGTATGGGAACAGTAAATGAGAGAGCGGAAAATTACAGCTAAACACAAACACCACAAAAGTGTAAAAAGATGCCTGGTCACAAATGTACAACATCGCAAAAAAAGTCCAGTCCTTAAGGGGTTAATAAATGGTGTCCGGTTAAGACTTTCGACACCTATCAATTTACTTTACAAGCACCTACAAATCTCCCGTTACTCACCTTACAAGGCACCATCCTCACGACTAGCAAATTCATGCTACATATTAGAATCTTGTTGATGAGGCTAGGCCTTAACCCCTCACACTACTCAGGGCATTCTTTCCGTATTGGAGCAGCTTCAGCAGCATCACAACGGAACACACCCATTCATTTATCAAGTCTTTGGGGCGCTGGAAGTCTACAGCATACTGTAGATACATACCCCAACCTGAGAGAGAAATCAGACAAGTTTTCAGACATTTGGCATTATGATGTTATGTTGTATTAAGTTATTGTTGATGGAAAAAATCTTTTTGGCATACATCTTTTGCCCACTTTATGTACAGGTCTACAATACATTGCTTTCGGCACACCTCAACCTAATTAGTCATACTCCTACTAGTATGAGAAGGTATCAATTATACTTACGGCTGTTATTGTCCTGACCACAAATATATATATATATATACTCACGATGCATATCATATATCTGCTCTGTGAAAATAATAATTAAAGTGACATTACTATCCAAAACCTCCTCAAATAAATACCTGTGGTCACCTTCAAATGAGCCTTTGAAGCTGGGTGGCTGGGCAGGGTGCTTAATACCAAAGGGAATCATGTCTATTTAGGTGGTTGGTTCCCCCTTATCACCCTTAAATAGATTCCAGGGCCACATACGTCTGCAGGAGCTAGCCCCCTCCCCTAACCCACCTCCTTGGCTGAGATCATCAGAGTTATCGATCTCAGCCAATCCAATGCTTTCCCACATTATATTTTTTAATTTGGTACAATTCACAGTTTAGTAAATAAACCCCACTGAATACTAAACTTTGTTTTTCATCTTACTCACTGTTATGTACTGCTGATGTGATTGAACACGTCTGTATTTTCTCTTTTCACAGAGGAAGTACAGACAGAGTTTCTAAAATTCTAAAATCCAGAACATCCTTTAATATATATTTGATTTTCTTCTATTAGTGAAAAGAAATAGGTAATTTACATGAACTGGCAGCATATCTAAGGTGAACACCGCTAGCCTCTTAATATATACCTGTTAAAGGCAAAAAGATACAGATCAACCAAAGATTACTCCTATAGTCTGCACTTTCAAAAGTCATTTTAAGTGTCGAATTACTGATTCATAATTCCTGCATGCATTTTCTTTGATGTCTCTATCAGACCCACGTATTTAGTTTGACTTCTTGAATATGAAATTGCTATGTGAAACAGACATAAACCAAACCACGAATAATTGGATTGAAGTTACATATGACGGGAATGTTTGAATATTTAAGATTTTCTTGCTTTTGTCTTTACAATCTTCTTATTTTTAATGTCTTAAAGTGCATTATTATTATCAGTATACTTTTTTTAACCAAATAAAATGAAACTTCCAAATTAAGCTCATATAACAGTAAAGGTTCTATTTTGGATAACGTCGTCACATGTCAATCTCTGGAGAAATGTTGTTAGTTCTAATTAATGGCCCCAAGAAAGGTTCCATTAGAATGGATACAATTATGCAAATGTAATATTTTGACCTGCTCTTTCTCTAAAGACAATAAATAGTCATACCCCATTTGATATTTAGTGATGTGTTAATTTTTGATAGCTATTAATATATAATTTTAATGCTGATATATGCATGGCTAGGTGAGTATGTGCAAAGATGGGTAGTACTGCTAATGATAGATAGATAGATAGATACATACATACATAAGATAGATCGATCTCCTTTGCTGGTGATGATCAAAGGCAAATTAAACTATTTGAAGCTATTCCTAACTGTTTAACATTTTTCACAATTTTATTAGCAATTATAATTCAGTATATCCTACCTTTTCTTACACCAAGGAGCTGTTCTAAGAACTCTCAGCATTGGTGGTGGAGGGAGGTAGTAGCACCTGAAGTACCCCAGAGTCTACTCAGGAGTTTTGTACCCACTCCACGTGTAGTTGGATTGGTATATATATCTGTTATGGATTGACCTATGTCTTGAGAAAGTCCCTTAATGGGACGAAATGCGTAGACGTTAGGTCCGTCATCACCCAGCAGGAACTGTTCTTGTCATTTTACCCTGGCGTTTTTTTAAGTTACTGGCAGCAGTGTTTGAAGCGTGAAGAGATTATTGGTGTGCAGATCGGAGTGCAGATTGGTGTGTTCCCCCAGCCCGGCGAGATTTGATATGAACAGGGTTATTTGTTTGTGCTATTAGCCTCCCTCCTATACAGGAGGTTCAGCTGTGGCAGATTCTCTGGCAGTTTGAACTCGGGAGCTGAGGGTTGAGCTCTCTGCCCTCCTATTTTTGTCTGACATCTGTCGCCGTCTTCCCAGGACTTATGGACCGCAACAACAGGACAAGACTTCACTATGGAGTTTGCTTGTGGGGGGGGGGGGGGGGGGGAGGGGGAGGCCAAGGAGGGTGTAGTGAGTATACATTATTCATACCCTGCTTTCCCGAAACTATATTTCAGCAGTATCTCATCTTTATTACTTAGATTACCAGTGCATACATTTTAGAGTTACTCTAGTTGCTATATTGTGTCAACTGTGAATTTATACCCCATAGATGATATACTATTGATATTTGTTTCATTATTTCAGTACCTGGGAGCAATCACTATGGAAAACTTTAAAATTATCTCTAAACTTCTAGCACCCCACACAGAACTGCACCTGTTTTGCTTTGATGAAGATTCCCCGTCATGTTTTCTGTAGTTCTGTTGTCCTACAATGGGGAAGACATATCTAGTCATAAACATGTGCTATTCTGGAGGGACAGAACTGAAACTGGAGCAATTATAATGGAAACCATGAGAATTTATCTCAACATTTAGCATCCAGAAGAGCACCTGTGTTGTCTTGATAAACCACGCTCGATTTGAGGAATATAATCATAAACACAACTTGCTCTTTTTTTTTTATTTTTTATTTTAAACTGTACCATATTAATGTTTTCCTTGCATACTTTCTGTTCTAATACAATCTTCTGAAGAAGCTCTGCGTTAGGGAGAGATGTGTTACTAAGAATAATAGTTATTTCTGTAGCACTTATCTCGCAGTAAG
The DNA here is from genome assembly GCF_036172605.1 of Pelobates fuscus. Taxonomy (NCBI): domain Eukaryota; kingdom Metazoa; phylum Chordata; class Amphibia; order Anura; family Pelobatidae; genus Pelobates; species Pelobates fuscus. The sequence continues at coordinate 47,414,621 of NC_086319.1, read as the reverse complement.
AGATCAGAAGAAAAAAAATCCTGTAAACATAAAAGTACAGAACATTCAAAGTGCAAGACAAGTTGTAAATACTTACAGACAGTTGTGAACTAAATGAATGCTTAAAAATTATCCAAGTCTGCTTTAAAAGTCTACAGGAGTGAATCCTTTGACTGCAATAGAATGGAGCAGAAAAATTCAAAGGATGGGATCGACTAGAAGGAGAAGGTTCTCACTCACAGGGTTTCTACTGACAGCTGTACAGATAAGGCAGATAATTACTGCAATAAGCTTCGCTGATGAGAGCTATGATGGAGGTTATCTTCATACTTGCAATGTTACATTGTAGCAGATGCTACCAGGGCTGTCCTAAAAGACTGTAATATTATTGCAATTTGTGTGTTATTTCTGTTTCTATGGTTAAAATGTATGTGGGATTCGTATGATTGTTCGGTAGTTTCCATTCGTACTCCATACGAATGTAAACTACCGAACCAATAGACCACCCCAGAGAGAAGTGTGTACCTTATTAATCGTTCACACTTCTCTAACCACAGGTTAATCGGTACTTTAGTGCTGTATCTGGGTGGCCGCCGTTCTGTATACGAACACGTGGCGGCGGCCATCTTACGCACGAAGCGCACGAGGCCACGAGGCGCACGTGGCGGCGGCCATCTTACGCACGAAAATCTCAGCGGTGTTTGGTCATCGAGTGTCTGGAACTCAAATCGGACACTTGGGGAAAACTACAGTATGTATAATGGGATTAAGTGTCATACTGGAGGGGAGGAGATGTGTGGGAGGTAACGGTTACACTATTGGATACTGTCATAATTAATGTAAATCCCTCCCTTGCATGGGAGAATGCTTTATAAGGAGACTGTGTGGATTAAAATTTACTTCTGCTCCTGATGCTGTGTGTCGTCCAGTCATTGGGATCTGTATCGGGATATTCGTGGATTACTTTATTTGCTTGAATTACTGCTTCATGGTGTTTTTACTACTTGTTCCTGAGCCTCACCGGGATCTATAGTGGAGTTAACCTGTGGAATATCAGGCCTCCGCTACATACATAGATGGATATTATAGGCATCATAACTGCTTCATATCATTGAAGTGGCTATAGTGTCTGGAGTACCCATGTGCTGTTGTTCCATTCAGCATTAAACCATTTCTAATGTTTGATGCTAAAAAACAGTGCCCAGCAGCCCATCCCCTGTGAGCTTCTATCTAGGGGGATAATGAGGAAGCATTAATGAGGAGCAGTAATGGGCGGCTGTGATTGGCTGAGAGTGTCAGCTAAACACATTAGCAGTGTATAACTATCACAGTGACACTGCAGGTACAAATCAGTACAGCTACATGTGTGTAATCTCTGCCTTAGCCTATTTTTATTACTATTTTTTTTTAAATCCCCTAACCTAGGCAACTAGAATATGTGGCCCTTACATTGCATAATCCTGTACCCTATTTTTGGCAAGCCCTACCTTAGCAACCTAATGCCTGCTCTCAGGGCCGGCCTTAGGCAAATAGGCGCCCTGTGCGAAAAGTCTTCATGGCGCCCCCCCACCACCCACCAAGTTGCCTGAATACAGTAACACACACAGGCACCAGGGACGTGTATATCGTGAGGCAAACAAGGCATCTGCCTTAGGTGGCACTTTGCAGGGGGTGGCAATAAAAGCCGCCCCCAAACCCCCAGGCAGATCCCTTGCTTGCCTCACGTCCTGGGGGGCTCAAGAGCTGGCCGGCTGGCATGTTTGAGCCCCACCCCCCCGAGGCTGGCAGCGGGCAGTGAAGGAGCATACTCACCTGAGCTCTTCCTGCTCAGCTCCCTCTGCGCCGCTTAATGAAGCCGGGAGCCGAAATATGACGTCAGTCCGGCTCCAGGCATCACTAAGAGCCGCCTACTCAGTCTGTGCGCCCCCTGCCTGCCCGCCCGCCCGCCCGCCCAGCAGCCACACTGGACTGCAGGCAAGAAATCCACTCCAGCTCTCCTATGGAGGCTGGGTGGATTTAAAATAAAATTAAAATAATATTAGTTTGTGAGTGTTAGTGGAAATGTCTGTGTGTGTGTGTGTGTCTGTGAGTGTGTATGTCTAAGTGAATGTGTGTGTGTGTGTCTGTAAGTGTGTGTGTGTGTGTCTGTAAGTGAATGTGTGTGTGTGTAAGTGTTTATGTGTGTGTGTGTGTGTCAGTCAGTGAGTTTGTATGTATCAGTGAGTGAGTGTGTATGTGTCGGTCAGTGGGGGCGTGCGTCTTTCAGTGAGTGCATGCGTCTGTCAGTGAGAGTGTGCATCTGTCAGTGTGTGTCCAAGTAATAGTGTGTGTGTATGTCATTGTTTGTCAGCGTATATGAGAGTGTGTGTCTGTCAGTGAGTGTGCGTCTGTCAGTGAGTGAGCGTCTGTCAGTCAAAGTGCGGCCTTGACAGGAAGGGGTGGGGGAAATTTAAACTTGGTTACAGGCATGTACACACACACACTCAGTTAAAGGCAGTCACACATACAGGCACAGCACACACAATGGCACAGCTACAGCGACACACACAATTAGAGTCATACAGTCACACACACAGACAGACAGTTATACACACACACAGGCAGTCACACACACATAGGCAGGCAGTCACACACAGACAGTTACAGACAGTTACAGACAGACAGACAGTTACAAACAGACAGACACACACAGGCAGACAGTCACACACACAGGCAGGCAGTCACACACAGGCAGTCACACACACACACAGGCAGTCACACACACACACAGGCAGTCACACACACGCAGGCAGGCAGTCACACACGCAGGCAGTCACACACAGACAGACAGTTAGACAGGCAGACACACACACAGACAGTCACACACACAAGCAGTCACACACACACACACACACACAGGCAGTCACACACACAGACAGGCAGTCACACACACACACACAGACAGTCACACACAGGCAGTCAGGCAGACAGACAGTCACACACACAGTCACACAGCCACATGGGACATGTGGGGGGCTATAGGGACACATGGGGGCTATAATGGGACACATGGGGGCTGGGGAGGGGGCTATAGGGACACATGGGGCTATAAGGACATATGAAGGGCTGGGAGGGGGTACAGGGACACATGGAGGGCTGGGGGGGGCTATAGGGACACATGAAGGGCTGGAGGGGGTATAGGAGCATATGAAGGGCTGGGAGGGGGGAATAGTGGGACACATAGATGGCTGGAAAAAAGGGATAACAGGCAAACAGTCACACTTACCTCTATCCAGTGGATGCAGCTGGCTAATGGGGAAGCAGGGACTCCTTCCCTCTTCCTGTGCAGCAGGGGCTTCGGGCGGTATTAGCCCCGCCTCTGCCTCGAGATAAGCCCCGCCCCTGCAGCTCCGTAAGCCCCGCCCCCTCTGCCGCGATTTTTTTTTTTTAAAATAAACCCTGACACCGGCCATGTGCGGGCTGTGTCGGCTGTCAGGGCGCCCCCTGCTCCATGGCGCCCTGTGCGGCCGCACAGCTCGCACACCCCTAAGGCCGGGCCTGCCTGCTCTTATGATATTAACCTACTTATCTAGGAAGTCCTTCCTCCAAGGTTTCTCTGCAGAGAAGGGTTAAACAGGGTCCAGGAATAAGGCACCTGTGAGTGGTGCAAAACCAGAGATCTATATTAATATTTTATAACTAGAGTTGAGCGGACATCTGGATGTTCGGGTCCGGCGGGTTTGGCCGAACTTCGGAAAAAAGTCAGGGTTCGGGATCGAACTTGACCCCGAACTTGACCCCGAACCCGAACCCCATTGAAGTCAATGGGGACCCAAACTTTTGGCCACAAAAATCCCTCTAAAAAACTCCTGGAAAGGGCTAGAGGGCTGCAAAAGGAAATAAAATGAGGGTAAGAGTAGGACAAGTGCTCTGCAAACAAATGTGGATAGAGAAATCACTTAAAATAACATAAAATACATAAAATAAGCAGCTGCTTAGTAGATAACTCCCTAAGTACCACGGCATTAGGGAGCTATCTACCAAAAGGCTGAAAGACCTAATTTGGTCTTTCAGCCAAATTTACTAATACTTAGTAAATTCAGTCCCTACTCGCTATGACGCGAGTAGGGGCGTGTCTAGTAAACAAAAACCTATTCCCCCCACCCCTGTACGACAGGTGGGGGCCCTAAATAACAATAAGGTGGGGACCTACTGTCCTTCCCCCCGGCCCCCACCCCTGCGTGGCGGGTGGGGGCCCTAAATAACAATACTGTCCTACCCCCCGGCCGCAACCCCTGAGCGGCGGGTGGGGGCCCTAAATACAAATTTAACCCCCCAGGTGACTAGGGGTCCCCAAACCCCTAGTCACACCCCTCCCCCCAAAAAATAACCCCTACATACCCCCCTCATCATAAAAATAAAGAGGGGGTACCCTTATCTAAATACCTGTAAAAAAAAAAAATAGGCTTACCATTTGATGTCTTCTTTCTTCTAAACTCTTCTTTTGTTCAGCCCCAAAAAAAGACCAAATCAAAAATCCATAATAACCGACACACTTAAAAAAAAACAAACAGCGCAAAAATAAATAAATCCATTTTCACCCAAAGAGGGCTCCGTGCAGACTGAGCTCTGCAGGGCAGGGGAAGGCTTATAAAGCATTGCCCGGCCCTGCAATTAGGCTCAGAGCACTAATTGATTGGTGGGTTTAATCCATCCAGTCAGAGTGCTCTCACAGGTAAATGAAGAGACTGACAGGTACGTCTCTACATTTACTTGTCACAGCACTCTGATTGGTTGGCTTGAAATCAACCAATCAGAGTGCTCTGTGTGATTTTACACAGCATGGGAAAGTCCCCCCTCGGCAAATTAGGATCCCAATGGCCATGTGATCACTCTGAAAGAGAGGTCACATGGCTGCAATAGGCATCCATACTGCTGCCTGTATTAATAAATAAAAAGAAATAAATATATGTATATATATATATGTGTATATATATATATGTATATACTGTATATGAGCCATGTGACCTCTCTTTCAGAGTGATCACATGGCCATTGGGATCCTACATATAATGTCATACTAAGTGTATTTTTTATTAATATATACATATATTTATATCAAAATACACTTAGAATAAAAATAATACGAAATATACATAATTGCATAAATAATATACATGTAGACTTCAAATATATAAATATGTATATATATTTAAATTCTACGTGCATATTTATGTAATATTTTTACATAATTAAGTCATTTTATTGATTGCAATTAGGGGGACCTGCCTGACAACACAGGCCAAAATTCCAGAGAATTTAATTTGCTAGCACTATATTTAACCCTGTAACTTTCCAAGACACCCTAAAACCTGTACATGGGGGTTACTGTTTTACTCAGTAGACTTTGCTGAACACAAATATTAGTGTTTTAATACAGTAAAACACATAACTGCGATGATCTTGTCAGTGGAAATTAAGTTTTTTGCATTTTGCACACACAAGCGGCCCTTTCACTGACGATATCATTGTTATGATACGTTTTACTGTTTTGAACACATTTGTATTCTGCAAAGTCTCCCAAGTGTAACAGTACCCCCCATAATTCTCAGTGAATCCAAGTTGGTGTAACTGGCACTGGCAGTGGCCAGGTACAGCAGTAACCGAATTACCTCACCAGTCTCACACAAGAATAAATGACACAGGCCTTTTCTCTCTTTACAGCTGAAGTGAAAGTGTCTGGAAGAATAAGCTTGGAAATATATGAAAGTTTTTACACTGCTCCTCCTTTTCCCCCCTACTGGTCACTTCTCACTTGATATGTGAAAAAAATCTCCTTTTCTATCAATCATGTCTTTTTAACACCTCTTTATTGAACAGTAGATACAGCTCACATCATTGGGCAGGCATCTTGTCCATCTTGGCAAACTAATCAGTTTACTTGCTCACCCCCCCCCCCCCCTCACCTCCACCCCAAAAAAATACAAATATCAGCTTCTTCTTTATTGCCTCTCAATTTTTATGGCACCACAAAAAGATCTCTGAATCACGAAATAGCTCGTTCATTGCCCATTTTGCATTTTTTAGAGTTGTGAAATGTGCAGATCGACCAAAATTTGTAAGAATCGAGATTTGTTTGTAACCAAATGCATATGTCTACTGGAAACTGTAACTGTAACCTAGAATTAGGTATTTGTACCAGCTGCTTAAGGAGGAGAAATTGCTGATGAACTAGTGATCAAGCTCTAGTAATAGCATGGATGATAAGGTATACGAGCAGTGTTGCAATATATCAAAATAATGGTGTTCTAAAGCACGCAAACATATTGGGAAAAGAACATCAGACTGATAACAAAATTGATTTCAGGCCATAATGCTATTGATCATAAGATGTATTAATGCACATTCAATTCTATATGACTATTATCTTACATTGCCATGAATTATAACTGTAACATAACAGTATTGCTTCTGTCTATGCCCTTCAACATATTGACAGCAACTGACAGATGTGGCTAAACGGGTAAAAATGGTTACGCACAGACACACAAACATACCTCTACACATTTACCTAAAAATACATACACACACTTTTACATCTTACGTTATTTTTTTGAACCCTTATATTTTAATTCAACTATCAAAATAGTACAAAACGATATATATAAAAATGCTTTAAAAAGTAAAAGTACATATTAAGTCATCAATCATTTTGGAAAATCTTATAATGTTTAATAAAACTATGTAGATGTCAATATTAGTCCTTTTCTTTTTGGTTATTCGAAGGAAATTTTGTATTTAAAAAAAAAAAAAGAGAGATTATGTGTTGAGAACATTTTTCTGACTCCAACATAACCATTTCGCAAACTGCATAACCGTCTTGGCCAAGTATAATGTCCTGTATTATGCCAAGCAACAGATGGGATGGAAATAGCCTGAAACTGGTTTGAAGCAGTATTTTTGTTGTTTTCACCATCACAACGTTACATAAGACCTAACATTTTCCAATTGTCCATTTGCACAAAGGTTAGAGTGACTCCCAAGGGCAAGTAAGGCAGTTGTTTCAAATGCAGAAATTGTATGATTTCCCACAACTGGCTACTAAAAGTGTCAATAATAATAGTAATAAAGATAAAATATAATAAACAAGCTCAAATAAAGAAAATAGAACAGGATCACAGTAATTATTTTTAGAAGGAAGTTCAACTAAAGGTGCATGTGTACATTGTTTCCTGCTTTTTTTTTTTTGAGAATGAAAATGTTCTATAATCTTTTATCAACGTTAACTTTCCCTCCAGTCATACTTGCATAATACTGGTTTATATAAACATTACAGATACATATAATGTACACATAATTTAATTAGATTCAGCATTAATAACCTTATGATATGTTATCATTTGAACTTTTGAAAACAAATGAGGATATCATATACCTCCCAACATTTGGCTGTATGGATCTGTTAGCGTAATAATCGAATAACCACCAGGTGAAGCAAAGAATTTTTGTGAAACCTAAGCAAGCAAGTCTAACATGGTAATACAAACAAGGATGTATATACATTAGAAAATGGGGAAATGGAACATAAGCCATCTCCTAATATGGCCATTGTTCTTACAATTTAAGTTTATGTTACTGTTAAAAGATACAAAATCTCTCCTGGACATATGTCTTTGCACAAGAAGCTACAATTGAACAAGTAAGTTTAGAGTCTTAAACTGAGCATCGCCCAGGTTAATATGGTCTGATAATTCTTCAGTACCCCCTCCCCTCCTAAAGCTACTACTATAGACTCAACGTACATCAAAACCACACATCCTGCACCCGTCCTTGGGTCTGCTTACACTTCCTCTCTCTCTGGCTAACCCTGCAAAAAAGGAAAAACTGTTGTTACAAAACAGTTCAGTAGTTCAGCAAAGTTCAGAAAAAGGTAAAAAAAGTTTGTACTCCATTGATTATATTCCAGAAAATGGCTCATAGTAGCAAAATGGCTGACAGCAAAGCAGTAGCAGGTTCCACATGTTGTCAGATCTAAACGAGAGATGGGACTAAAGGGGAATGTCATTGGTGCAGTTGCCTTACTGGTGATGCCTAAAGAAGCCAGGCTTACCCACAAAGGGGCCTGCCCATCTAAAAATTGGGCATGTCAACATGGCGTAGCAATATGCCAGACTGCCTGGTCAATTGCATTCCATTTGATTAAGATATTTTAAAGAGATATTGAGGTGTTCTTTTGAAGATTGTTTTTGGCAATGTAAGCAAGTAGCATTCTGTAGATCAAAAATAAATACATTTCATTTTGGAAAAAAAAAAGGCAATAAAAAAGTAAAAAAAAAATATTAAATTAAAACAAACATGAAATATTACTTATCTTATCCCAACATTGAAATGCAGGGAAATGTTGGGTGTTATACTACTGGAACTCATGTGCTAGCACGTAAGTTAAACCATGTGCTACATTTTTATAACTGCAATTTGAATGCATTTAAATATGACAAGGACTTTGTTACACTATTACCATATCATGCACAAATATCATGGTCATGAATAAATATCTTGTCTGCCCATGTACATCTTATCAATGTCACATATTTCATGTTCATATTTTAGCGAATCCTGTTAAATATGCATGAAGTAAAGAAGGCAGTTATAATTTTGCAGCACAGCGTGAATGCAATAGTCATGAAATAGTCAATTATTTTGTTAGAATTTTATTTTTCTCCATTGTATTTATAGAAATGCAATGCAAATCTTTCTTTTTCTCCAGGAGCGACATGTTGGACTGAAGAACACCTGTTCCACTTAATAAATCTGTGGTGGCCTGTGCCAATTTAACAATTTCTTCACTTGACCTCTACAAATGTATAATAAATAGCTGTAACTCAGTGGGAGATGCGAGTACTCCAGCAGATCTGTGCAAATTACAATGCTCTTGTTCATTTTTAAAACAGCAGATCAAAATCCTTCGCTGATGCCATAAAATATATCACTACCTTCTTTCACTGTTTTCGATATAAATCCGATATAAATCCAGTAGCCTCTTATTTCATTACCATTAATAAACCTGAACAGTGTAAAACCATATAAAAGAATGAAAACCATATAAAAGAATGAAAACCATATAAAAGAATGAATTTAAAGGAGCTGTCAGGCCCACGTTCCCTGACCTCTTTACCTCGTTCTCCCTCCACGTCTCCCTCACTCTTCACGGAGGCACCATGCTGGTGTACACCTCCCTGGACCTATTCGCTGCTGCAGACCAGTGGCGGAACTCTTTGATTAAAGCGTTGCTGCATCCTGTTCTCAGCCTGTGAATCGGAAGAAGCACCCTATGTATCGGTATATAATATATATACTGTATGGATAGGTATATAATATTTGTATTACGTATATATTTAGCAGTACAGTATGTATATTGCAGGCTTAGTTTCCTGCTAAAATTGAATGTCTGTATCCTAGCCATCAATGAGCTTTTTTCCTGTCAGTCATCTCTTTTTGGTTTTTGCAATATGGACAGAACTCCAAATCCAAAACGCTAATAAACATGTTTGTCCATTGCACTAGTTGTTTGCTCAGTTATACATTATTATTAATATTATTATTATTATTATTATTAGTAGTAGTATTGGTATTTATATAGCGCCAGCTTATTCCGCAGCGCTTTACAATAAAAGGGGAATTTACCAAATGAGACAATAACAAAATGTAACAGGAACAATAGGTAGTTGAGGACCCTGTTCAAACGAGCTTACAGTCTAGAGGAGATAGGGTATAAAAACACAATAGAAGGGGCATTGAGGGAGACAGTAAATAGACGTGGTGGGAACGAGAGCAAGAGGTAGGTTTAAGAGACAGAAGTTACTCTGCGGGGCCATAAGAAATCCTGAAAAGATGGGTTTTGAGGGACTTCTTAAAGGATTGACGGCTAGGGGAGAGTCTGATGGGGGTAGGCAGGCTTTTCCAAAGGAAAGGAGCCGTCCGTGAGAAGTCTTGCAGGTATGAATTTGCAGTAAGGGTGCGAGCAGCAGACAGGAGAAGGTCACCAGTAGAGCGGAGATACCGAGAGGGGGTATACCTATGAATCAGTTAAGAAATGTAAGAGGGGTTAGAGTTGGTTAGAGCTTTATAGGTAAGGGTTAGTATTTTAAATTGACACCTGTAGGGTACAGGAAGCCAGTGTAAGCATCGACAGAGGGGTGAGGTGTGAGGAGCGACAGGAGTGAAAGATCAGCCTGGCAGCAGCATTCATCACAGATTGTAGGGGGGCAGTATGGCTTCTGGGGAGACCAATTAGGAGAGAATTACAGTAATCGATGTGAGAGATTACTAGAGCATGAACAAGCTCCTTAGCAACATCTTGCGTAAGAAAGGGGCGTATGCGGGCGATGTTTACATCTGTATAGCACTTTGGAGATATGAAATTCAGCTTCTAATCTGCCTAAATTCAGATGAATTGCAATTCAGCAAACATGACTAAATTCAAGTCTAGTACGCATTACTAGATGACCTAATGAGACCACTCTAGTTAAAAGAGACGATGTATCACAGTAATGCATATCAGAAAACATGAAAACGAATGCAAGTGTTCAAAACAAACTACCAAAAAAATAAAAAATCCTGGAAAGTAATAACCATCACACCTCACTATCTGCTGCCGGAATACCTGTTTTCCAACAGAAAATCCACGGAATGCTAAAATTACATGTGGATTTACAATCAAAGCTGAATGAGAATGAGAATTGGGCTCTGTGGTTACAGTATCCATTGTAATAAGTTCCACGCACAGGATAGCAGAAACAATTCTGAATTCTTGAACGCAGAAATCATATAACTGCTCAAACAAAATGTGTGCGTCAATATTTAAAAAACAATAGATAATGAATGAATGAATCTTGCATGGGTTACTGTATTTATTGAAAACAACAGGTATGGGCAATATATAGCTATATATAGCAAGCCATTAAAGTTTTTCTGCAAGCATTGCAATTTCAACACAGCAGGAGAAACAAAAAAAAAAAAAACAGGCAAACCTGCAATACACAATATATTTTTTTTAAGTATTATATTTTTATATAATAGGAGCAATATGCCTGACCAGTGAAACAATCTCAGGATATCTCCAACTGAAAGCAGTAAAATAAACCATCATCAATCATATCAAGTTAGCCTACTATAAACATACATAACAATCAATCAATAATCTCTTCCTGCAACAAAGTGAAGATTTATGTACAGTTTAAGCAAAATGCTTATTTTACACGTTCTATCTGCTAACAACTTGCTCATTTCTATCTAATATCTAATTAATAATAGGCGTATTTTAAAACCAATTCAAGCTCTCTTCCTTCAGTTACATGTATTATTAACCTTATATTAATGTTTCCCCTATCAGTACATGTTCTGAAAAGGGTCATTCATCTAAAGTATTATTTTTCTCTTATGCTTCTATGAAGTCAACAACAGGTAGCATACATTGTTAACATCCATAGACTGTAATGGTCACTAATGAACAACAAAGGCACTTATAGTCTTTTGAATAGTCTCCGGTGAATACTATGTGTATTATAAAAACTTACAATATGAAAGAGTAGAACATTATATGAAGACTCCATCCTAACAATGCATTCTATTATTAGATGCACTCATGATTTAACATGCAATATTTATTTTTACACTTTATCTTCTCAATTAGCATTATAATGGGTTCTATATGAGTTCAGTATGCTGTGCACGTCTTCGTTGCTGCTTCTGCTATTGCAAATAAACATTTAAAGCAAATTAAGGTAATACTTTCATAATTCTAATATTTTTCTAGATCGGTAGATTTTGCATTGTTCAGCATCATATTAATATTTAGCTTTTATAACATTTGATAATTCAGCCATGATGATAGATTAGCGTAGTCTTACAAAATAAACCTTACAGATACAACAATTATTTTAACATATTATAAACATCTTCTACACGAACATAAATTTTGTTATATGTGCAGCTGATCCCAAAACCATGTATATATTTGAGGATGGCGTTTGGTTGCAGGTTTTCTTTCTGTAAACAGGAATTATCTTCCATAATAATCCTGCACTGATCATAAACCTGTTCTGACAAAAAAAATCCCATTAGGTGCCCAGTCTAAATGTCTGAATTTGTAGTTCTTAGAGGCAAACTGGACATCACCACCTAAAAATATTTTTTACTGTATCACCGACTAGATCTTAGGTAGAAGAAGATAGAGGTTGTCATATATATATATATACACATACACAATGTATGTGACATTACAACCACCGCAGTAATACTGCTCCAAGAGCTGGAAACAGCACTAGGTACACCAATACTACAAAATAAAGTGCATGCAGAAAAACGACTGCTATACCAAAAGTACAGGGATCTGGTCGGTTTCGACTTCCTCAGGAGCTTGCAAAACGCGTTGAGCATCTACCAGATCCCTGTACTTTTGGTATAGCAGTCTTTTTTCTGCATGCACTTTATTTTGTAGTATTGGTGTACCTAGTGCTGTTTCCAGCTCTTGGAGCAGTATTACTAGTATTCTGCATCCCTGCACTTTAGCACTTGGCACCTTACTATGATTCAAGTTTCCTGTATGTTTATAGCTGCTATCCTTAGGGGTTCTTTGCCAATTTGGCTGTGTATTTATTTTTAACTATTTTATTATTCTGTATACATTGTGCATGTTGCACTATTGTGCACTATTGTTCTCAATAAAGTGGACTTTTGTATTTCCACCTACTGTTACTCATTTATGGGATTCTCCTGAATTATAGTACTATATATCTTAGTGATTGTGGCGCCCTGTAGTCTGAAGTAGTGTTCAGACATTGTGTTTATTGTATATAGAGGTTGAGAGTGACCTCATGACAGTGGCTTGCCTACACTAGATTTGTGACCTATCACCACCTTCACCACCCGCCATTTTATCTTTTTTAGGAGATGGAATATGACCTCACTCTGGCCCATGCAACAGGTGCGTGAGGGAGCTGAGCATGAAGAGCTCAGGGAAGATTACTCCCTCACTGTCTCCAATATGACCCTGCCTTCCTGACTGCCCACCTGCTCCCGTGCGTTTTTCTCATCTAAATAGGTTTAAATTTGTTAACCTTTCTTTATAGCTGATATGTTCCATTCCTTTTATTAATTTTGTAGCCCGCCTCTGCACTTTTTCTAGTGCCATAATATTCTTCTTTAGAACAGGTGCCCAAAATTGCACAGCATATTCAATATGTGGTCTTACCAGTGATTTATATAGAGGCAAAATGATATTCTCGTCCCGAGAATGAATGCCATTTTTAATGCATGACAATACCTTACTGGACTTGGCCACTGCGGATTGACATTGCACATTGTTGCATAGTTTGTTGTCTATAACAATTCCCAAGTCCTTTTCATGTGTTGTTATCTCTAATTCGCTTCCATTAAGGGTATACTTGTGTTGCTTGTGTATTCTTTACGCCGAAGTGCATAACTTTGCATTTTTCAACATTAAATTTAATCTGCCATTTGAGTGCCCAGTCCCCCAGTTTATCTAAATCCCCTTGCTGCAAAGTAATAGCTTGCTCACATTGTATTATTTTAGAGTTTTGTGTCATCTGCAAACACTGAAACATGACTTTCAAAGCAGTCTTCAAGATCATTTATAAACATGTTAAATAGAAGGGGTCCCAGAACAGACCCCTGAGGGACACCACTTGCCACCTCTCTCCAGCTTGAAAATTTACCATTAATGACAACTCTTTGTACTCTGTTTTTAAGCCAATGTTCTACCCAAGAACAAGCATTTTCATCTAGACCGATTTCCTTGAGTTTGAACACTAATCTATTGTGTGGAACTGTATCAAATGCCTTGGCAAAATCCAAATAGATCACATCCACTGCAACACCCTGATCTATACTTCTATTTTCTTCTTCGTAGAACGCAATCAAGTTAGCTTGACATGACCTGTGCTTCATAAAACCGTGCTAATTTTTGCTGATAACCATGGTCTTCTCAAGAAATTCTTGAATATTATCCCTTAATAACCTTTCAAATATTTTACCAGCCACAGAAGTTAAGCTCACAGGTCTATAATTTCTAGGCAAGGATTTTGAACCCTTTTTGAATATAGGAACCACATCTGCCTTCCTCCAATCCTCCGGAACACTTCCTGAAAGAAAATAATCTTGAAAGATTAAAAACAGAGGTTTACTTATTTCTACACTTAGTTCCTTCAGCACACTTGGATGGATACCGTTAGGCCCTGGAGCTTTGTTTATATTAACTTTCTTTAGTTGCTGCAGCACCTTGTCTTGAGTTAACCAATTACAATTATTCTGCAATTTTTTAGCAGCAATCATTTGCACATCTATTTCCATGGGTTCTTCCTTAATATATACGGAGCAGAAATTGTTATTTAAAATTCCTGCCTTTTCCTGGTCTTCATTAACTAACACCCCCGTTTCAGTTTTTAGTGTACCTACACTTTCATGTTTTGGTTTTTTAGAATTTATGTACTTAAAAAATGCTTTGGGGTTGGTTTTGCTCTCTTTAGCTATCATTCTTTCATTTTGAAGTTTAGCAAGTCTAATTGCCTTTTTGCACGCATTATTTGCTTCCTTATATCTTTTATAAGATGGACCTGATTTGTCCGATTTAAATGCTTTAAATGCCCTTTTCTTATTCTTAATCTTTTGTTTTACTTCTCTACTAAGCCACATTGGTTTTAATTTGTTTCTTTTATATTTATTTCCCAATGGTACATACTGAGAAACATACCTTTCTAATATGTGTTGGAAGATGATCCATTTATCCTCAGTGTTCTTTTCTCTAAAGTGTGTGTGTGTTAGTGAGTGTGTGCCTGTCACTGAGAGTGTATATGTGTTTGTCAGTGAGTGTGTATGTGTTTGTCAGTGAGAGTGTATACATGTTTGTCAGTGAGTGTGTATGTGTGTCTGTCAGTATGTGTGTATCTCAAATAAACAAAGAACCATGCACACCTGTACCGTGTAAATTCTTCGGCCATCCAAAGCAGAGGTGCTCCGTGTCAGGCGGACATCGCTGGTTCAACAAGTAAAGTCTTCAAAAGGAAACACAGGCAACACTCCAATAGCAAAGATGATATTTTATTAACAAGTGAACCACACCACAGAAAAGTGCAACGTTTTGGCTCAGCAGAGCCACTGAGAGTGTGTTTATGTGTGTCTGTCAGTGAATGTGTATGTCTGTCAGTTAGTGTATGTGTGTCTGTGTCAGGGTTTCTCTGCTGTTTTAAACAGCAACCCTTCCTCTCTCTGTGTCTGAGCTTTTCAGCTGCTTTTTAACGATCAGCTCCTACATTACCGTTTCCACGGTTACTCACCTGGTTGTCAATAGTCAGCCCTGTTGGTAATCAGTGTAGCCTATTTAAGCAGCAAGTTCTAGTACCTCCTTGCCCTTGCGTGGTTTCCTGTTTCCTGTGTATTCCCGGTTCCTGACTTCTGGCCTTGTTGCTGACTTTGCTGCTCTCTGTTCTCCTGATTCCTGCTTGTCTGACTACCCACTTCGGTGTCTGACTGCTGCTTGCCTCCTGGACTTTGCTTTTGGTTTATTTCATTTGTTGCTATTTATTAATATTAATCTTGTCAGTGAGTGTGTATGTGTCTGTCAGTTAGTGTATATGTGTGCCTGTCAGTGAATGTAAGTGTGTGTGTAACTGTGAGTGAGTGTAACTGTGAATGAGTGAATGTATGTCTGTGAATGTGTAGGTTTCAGTGCACGTGTTGGTTAAAGTGTGTGTGACAATGACTGTGTATCTGTAAGTGAGTGTACGTCAGTGCATGCATCAGTGAGGGTGTGTGTCTGTCAGGAAGATAAATTTGGAAGTGGGAGGTGGGGGTGCCTGAGTTTTCTCATGCCTAGGGCAACACAAAACCGCAATACACCACTGGTCTAAGCATTAAAGCAACTTTAGCTCCTTGAGGCAGTTTTGGTATATCACTACAGTCTCACTGCTCAATTCTCTGCCATTGAGGAGTTAAATCACTTTTGTTTCTGGGGGGCGGTGCCTGACCAGCTTACTGAGCAGACGCGTGTTCACTGGGCTCCCACTGCATATACTGATTAATCAAATATAACTACCAGCAACAAGCTCAGACAAACGTCGGGATGCCCTACCTGTACTCAGGGGGCCCTGGTGATTCTTCAGATACCTCACTTAAGCACTTTAAGGTACAAATGCCCGAGAAGTCTGGCGAGGCCTGCAGGTGATGGAACTGGGGAGAATTGAGCAGTGGGGAGAGACAGCAACTTTCCTTGTCCATACATCGGCAGCCCCACAGACACCATGCTTCCCCCCTCCCCCCCGGACCGGCGGGGATGATCCCGGTCCTACCCTGGGAGGCAGCCCGGCTATACAAGAGGCAGGAGATGGGCCCACGCAAGCACCTCGCAGTACCAGAGTCGAGCACAATGGCGGATGCCACGTGCACTCCAACCCACTGTGGGGAAGCGCCCGATATCCTAGCAAGGCTGGAAAGCACCTTCGATGCCTTCTGGAGGAAATTGGCACACAGATTAAAGCAAGCTGCAGCACACACAGCGGACGATTGCTTGCCTGATATGCAATCGACAAGCTCCCGATGCGGACACGCAGTCCCTGGACCGAAGCATGCTGGCATCCCGTCTCAAACCTACTCGACGGCACAAAGATCAGACTCTCTGCAAGTACTTACTTCCTCGCAAAGCAGTCAGACAGCAACAAAGACAGCGGGCTAACACCATAGCTCATGCCCTCTTTGAGGTACCGGGGGCAACCCTGACTGGGTTGAGAGGCCTAAACTGCCAACGCTCCTCAAGCTATGACTGCCCGCAACACTCCTCCTGGCTACAGAACCTGACACATCCTCGGGTTGGCATAGGTTAACCTGGGCCTACAGGACTCATTGGCCATCCACCTTACCCTCTGGGGATATCGGGGCCAAGTCTGCCTACCTCACCAGCTCTTATGCCGCTGTTCAGGCTACATACCCACTCCTCTGTCTGGCTTGAAGCCTCCAAGGGGACTTATCTTGTTCTACACTCATGCTATATACTTCACACCTTGTTTTTTTTTTTGTGTATTTTTTTTTCTCATGGAACCTACTAGCCAAGCTCATTACTTGACACTTACTTAAAGCATAGGTTACTAAACTGCATATATTGCCTATATGTCTTAGGTGCATAGCATGTTTACTACAATAACAATGCAATGTTTTATCTCGCAACATTTTCTAGCCATACCGCTCAAGACACTCTTATAATTGTCTGCTACAATGTCCTTACAAGCTGCCATGTTTTATTATTAACATACTAACACTGGCACCTTCACGCTTGACACACGTGATTATTCGTGTTATTTTTCTTTAACTGTATACTCTCTCAGGTCCCAAGTTGAGACCTCTAGTTTAGCCTGTGTATTAATACCATAAAAATGTGCATCTTTCTCACATGCTATGACACTGCATCTAGATGGATCTTAGACTAATGTTTTACCACCAGCCTTTTCCAACGATTGGGGCACAAAGAACCCCATCAATGATATTTTATGATTGAAACTAATAATAATAATATGTATATACATATGTACACAATTGTCATTATAAATTACTTTGAAAAAAATGTTTTGTGTTAATTTGTCACAATTCAGAGTTTAAAGCTTAAACCTTATTTGGAAATACTCGTATGTTTTAGTTATGATATAATTTTCATTTTATGGTTTGCACAATTACTGTTTTTGGTTTTGCATTATTATTTTTTGTGTAGAAAAATAAGCATTTAGACTACGAGAATTGTTTTCCCTAAAACATGAATTTCACATAATACATGCAAAATACTAGCCTTTTGCAATATTAATTGATTGCATTTCAATGAAGTAAAGAGAAACAATTAGATCTGAACACATGGCCTTTAATCTGTTTATCTGTTGGACTCTGAGACATTTTGTGAAAGACTTACTCTTTTTCATTGGCTCAGTTACAGGTCATTCAATACAACAGGGTTTTAATAAAGAGGTACGAATGAGTTATTCTGGCTGGGTGCAGACACAATTAGTCCATTTATACATTGTCATAGCTATAAAATGTGTGCCGGAGCTTTAGCAGAAAGTATTCAAGGATTTGTAGAAACATGAAATATCATCAATCTTGAATCAGCATTCACAAGCAATGGTAGAAAACCAGAGAGTAAATAAGCCTTTGTACCCGATAGATGCTTATAAACACTTTTGCACTATCTATACGCTATACAATGTAGTTTTATTTTAAAAGCCTAAAGAAGAGATGCCTAATGACACCTCAGAAGAGATGGACCTTGGATGTGGAATAGGTAAGCCTTGTGCGACTTTCTGCTTTTCTCTTTCCCTTTCTTTTTTTCTCTTAATTTTATTCAGATCCACAATTTTCTTTCCTTCTAATTTTGACGGGATATTTGCCAAACTACAAATTTCCTTTTGCAAATGCATTATACCAGTCAAATTGTGACACCCATACAACCTTCAACTGCTGTCCCCTAGCCATATTTTGTCTTATATAAATAGAACACTTCAGCTTAGTGTAAGGGTACTGGTGGAAAGAGTCTGTCCTTGCAATCTCAGCAGTGTAAACCCTGTGTTTTTACTGAGACTGCCAATAGAGGTGCATCCTGTTGTGACCCTGCAATCTGTAGGACAATCATTAGGTGTCTTCACGCTCTTTATAAAGATGCAGAATGCTCCCTATAGAAATGTATTGGTATAATGTATCTCTAAGACGTAACAGCCCCCAATGCCTCTCTACAGAAAAGCATTGGATTGGCTGCTATCATCGTTTCTGATGATCTCAGGTAGGGAGGAGCAGCGGCCATAATGAGTCGGCAGTGTGTAGTAAAGGTAAGTAAATCTGCTTTCTTTTTTCTTTTTTTATGGTTTTATTACTCGTTCCCATTAAGGTGAAAACAACCAATTGAACCCATCTTTAGTATTATGAAATCAATCCTTAATTTCTGCCAGGCATCATGCAGAAAACTATTGGAAAGTACAGGGCATTGCATAACAATACACACCCCAGCCTACTACCTTGAGTAAATGCCGGGAAGGATCACCTATGTGTGCATTTATAGCTGTTAGTCTTTCATGGTAAGTTTCTTACAACCCTGTGTCTGGAAAGTGCAGTTATTGGTATTTATTCTGGTCAAAATATCTCAAGCTCTGTCAGGTTGGATGGAAACTGAAAGTGACCAGCAACTCTTAAGTCCGAAGATTCTTAATTAGATTGATGTCTAGGATTTTACTGGACCAATCTAAGACACTCTTATTCAGGGGCAGACGGACACAGTGACCCATGGGCAATTAAGAGATCAAAGCCCCCCCCTCCCAGTACAAGGCTACGCAGGTGAAGATGCATGTTGACATGCCCCCTTCACACTCCTCTATCTTCTCCCTTTAGTTGTGTGGTTCTGACACATATTGTACAAATGCCCTGTACAGCACCAAGAATGGCAGTGTGAGAGTCACACAGTCATTACTTACACACCCACAGGGCCTGCAAACAGAGCCAGATTCACATTTACGGGGGTCACTGCTGACCAAAAGCAATGTTTTATTAAAAGACTGTTTTGGGAAGGAATACAATTTTACCACATGACAGGAGGCTTCGTATTTTGCATATCTCTCTTTACTAACTCCATACAGCAGTAAAGAAATACATAGAAAAAAGAACCAATCACAGGAGAGCAGGATGTACATAAGGCAATGTGACCTTATCATTTCCTCTTTCTTTACTGCTCCATCAAGCAGACAGGTCAGAGTATTACTCTCCTCCATTACTTTATGTTTCTGTTGCCTCTTTGAGGTTGTTTCTGTATTATATATTTTTATATACTTTGCTGTATGTTCTTGCTGTGCTTCTGTACTATGTGCAGCTGTGGTTTTTTCTATGTTATTTCATAGATATTATGTAGATTTAATGTTATACATATTTCATAACCTTTAGTTGTGATTAATATCACGTGTAATTTATCAGTTTTAAAGGCATTCCATCCTTTGTTTTGATAAGTATTAAATGTACTTTATATGTATTTAATAGATGTCATATGTATTTTATAACATTTATAGGTGTTAGTTGTAAATGTTATTATTGACTTGATAGATTTTATGTATAGTTATGGTAGATGTACTTTATACCATATGTATCATGACTTTTCTGGCGATTTTCCTGGCCTTCAATACCTGGAGCATCTGGGGACCCTCTTTTCCCGCTTTCCTCCTTCCCCCCAGGGTCTCATGGGGATTCACCCCTTCCCTCCCGCAGTTCCCGTCGGCTCCCACTGGCTCCCGGGCATTAACCCCTTCTTCCGGCCTATCCGTTCGACCCCTTCCTCCTACAACCCTCAGGGGGACGGCCAGACTCACTGCCCTCGCTCTCTCAGGCTGCCCCATACAGTGCACCCGGTAATGTGCTGGATGCTTTCCAACATTCACTACCTTGGTGCAGGGCAGTCTGTGGGGCAACCGAGCATGACGCGGCGGCCATCTTTGATCCCGCATCTACCGAGACTCCAGGGCCCATGTTCCCCCTCCTTTACCCTTGGCGGCCATCTTTAATCTTGCGTCTCGCAAGATTATGGGCGGCCGTTTTGCTACTCTCGCCCACCACGATTTCGGCACTCAAGAGTAACATATACCTGGGCTGTCAGTTAGCCTTGCTGCTCTCGTGGCTCACGATTCTCTAACACAGACGTTGGACCCCAGGGTCCCAAGTTCGAATCCAGGCAAAGGTAAGTATTCTAACTGGCCTATTATTTACAGATTTACAGTCGTACTCATGTATAGTGATTCGAGGTACTGGAACCTTAAAGGGATATCACCCCCAAAAAATCCCTTAAAGGGATAGCACCATTCTTGGACCCTTAGAGGGAACTCCTTAAAAGGATACCACTCTGGAACTGCTTTAAAGGGATACTAAATCCTTAAAGGGATATCACCCTTGAATTCCTTAAAGGGATAGCACCCTTGGACACGGAGTATCAAGATGGTACTGTATAAATACATATCAGTGATGGGAGATTTGAAGGGATATCACCTGGATCAGGGTTCAGGAATCTACAGCAAGACTCTATGTCTGGTGATGGATAACCAAAGGGATGACCCCTATCACTTAAGACTACCTGTCAGAGGTCATTCACTTTTTTCTCATTACTGCCATATTAGGCACTAAAGGGCTTATTACCCTGTGCCTGTCTGGGGTGCTGCCCCTATTACCGTACTTCTTTTTGGAGGTCGCCCTGTGGCCACCTCTGTGATCCTGGGTGAGGCCCAGTTATACAAATCCCAATATTGTGGTTTGCCCTGCTGGACAATTTGACAACAAGTGACAGATACAGAATACCCTACCGGGGTTATTACACCTTACTGTCATTTATACAGACCCTGCTGGGGTCCACTGGCATTATTTACACTACAACACATACCCTGCTGGGGTACCCCATATCACACACCCTGCTGGGGTTGTTTTGATACTTTGAGACAATAAATTGCATACAATAAATTGCACACTACTACACCCTGATGGGGTCTGCATGGTGCATTGCACACAATGAAACGGATTGTGCTCTCATCCAGTCTGTTTTATTTGGCCGCGACCCACGCTGGACGGGTACATACCCCGCGCACCTTAGGTGATCTCTGACTAGGTATAAGTCAATCTATTCGGCAAAAAAGGGGTCGCAAGCTTCAGCGCAGAATATCCCCCATGGCGGTGCATTAATTATTGATAGAGCTGTAGGGACACTCTCTATCAGACTGATGGCCAGCACTGATGGGTTCATACCATGTGCAAGCGGGGTGAGCCCCCTACAGCACTGCTGCTTCTACTCCTACCCCTCTCAAGAGTGAGCTCGAGGATTGAAAATCCGAACTTCAGATCTGGGACCAGCACTTACAGGATCAGACCCGGTGCTCTTGGGGTGAGACCCCTACGATAGGCGAGTCACACTACCCGACCGAAGGAAGTCTTACGGCAACAGCCTCTACCTACAGCTGAAGGAATACCTCCATTGATAATGAATCATGATACGGTACGGGTTTATGCCCTGTACCTATTCTGCGGCCTGCAGATAAAGGCACACGCCCTATGCACCGGGCCTGGCTAGGCGTGCACTGCACTAAAATGCCGAAGAGAAGCATGCGGTTACAACCGCTGAACAGGAGTTCCGAGCCGCCTACTTAAAGATATATATTCCCCTTGAGGTGAATTTAATAATGGATGAGGTGACTGAAACTCTCTATCAGGGCGATGGCCAGCACTTAAGGGTTCATACCCTGTGCACCCGGGGTGAGCCCCCACTATACGTGCGCTGCACGGTGCTGCTGAGCGGAGGCAATGCTATGGCAACCTCTATGTACTGGGTGAGCCCCAGTCTGTTTTATTTGGCCACGATTCGGAATAGACCTGCAAGGGTTTCCGTGAACACTGCCTACTGTCATAGTAGACTGATCTGTTTGCCCTGCATCCTGTGCCTGAATACTGGTTTGTGCCTTACACAAGGGCATCCCTTACTACGATAAACCTACTTGACAACGTTATGCACTCATGGCTTTGCAGCCTCTTGCTTAGAATGTCCATATCCGCTGACATTCGGACAAACCCATGCCCTTCCATGCCGGTCAGAACAGCTCAGACGACTATAGTGACCAATGGAGGAGGTCTTTCAGGATTCACAACCTTACCATGGGCGATGCTGGACGACGCCAAACATCGTCCAGGAACGGGCATACAACTTGGGTATATGGACTCAAAAAACTGTTTCTGCTCCTCGCAGGAAACCCCAGTGTTGGCCTCTCCCATAGGATGCCCGAGATCCACTACCGCTAGCTCTTTTACCCATATAGAGCGAGAGTCAAGCAATGGTGCTCCAGATAAGCGGACAGAGAACACGGTACACACAGATACCATCAATATACCTTCTACTACATCCACAGGGGATTTCACCACATCTAGGTGAAAGGCACTCAATCCTGGGGAAGACCACTTTCATGTAGTCAATCGACTTGCCTTCAGGACCTAAAGACACATCAGGACGGTCTTCTTGCTTCCCGCTCGACCACCTTACCCAGTTTTCAGGGGACATCCACTCCTTCTCGATCCAGTAGCTTGGAGCCTGATGGGCCCTGATAAACTACCGCAAGAAGTAATGAATACAGGCGGGGAAGACGAGACACTCTCTTCCAGGAGAACCTCATTCAGATCACTCCAGGGAACTGAAAACTCGTCAACACCCACGTTCATCCGAGAACCAGCTGGAACCTCATTCATGGCAAACAATTCCTCACAGAGCCGTAGGGTACACACATCTTCTATCCCAGGAGGGTCGGCTACCTGGGGACCTGGACCCGGTTTGTTTGTTTTTTGACAGGTCAGCGGACGATTGCAGGCTGCCGGGGACCTCTTGGGAATCTGGGAACCCAGGGATGCGACGACCCTACCCATACATCTGGACATTCCCAGCCTGTCTGGTTTGGTCCTGCACCTTGATCCCTTATGTGAGGATGGAGACGGAACTGCAGCCCGTATCACTACCTGAGGATTCGCAAGGGACTAGGATCATCTAGGATACCAACTTGCCAATGTCATACCTCTCCAGCTGTGGAGGTCATTCTCCTTTCACTCTACGGGACTAAACATCCTGCTGACAAGCGGTCAGACTTGGTCTTGTATAATTTCCCGTTAGATGGTGTATACATGGGCACTCAACGGGGAAGACCTCCCCACAACGCTGAATACTGGGTCTCTCAGCACACCGTAGGACTCTTATTTAGTTCTATACTCTTTTCTCAGCGTTAAAAATGCAAAATACGAAGCCTCCTGTCATGTGGTAAAATTGAAGATTATGCTAGCTTTAGTGTACTAATAATCTTAATTTTAATAATGACAGGAGGTGAGCATTTCCCCCCCCCCCCGCTTCGCTGCCCACCCTTTCTATTCATTTGCTTTGCAGACATCAGGTTCTAAGGTAGATTTGCCTCTCACATTGGTGCTTATATGATATGTTTGTACTTCCATTAATATGGAATCCTCATTAGAGTTCTCATTACAATTACTCAGTTACCAGATTATAGTTACTATATTATCCAATGGGATGTTAGGTGGTGCGTTAATTGGAGTTACATGTTCGTGGCTATGTCTAAACCTGTCACACATTCTCTTTTCAGTATGATTCGTCTCTGAAGATAATTGGCAGTTCACGTGAAACTATTGGAGATTTTATCCTTCGGATTTGTCTCAACCCTGAACTCTTTTTCGTTAATCGTATAGAATTCTTTAGTTTGCTCCTTCGCACATGGGAACTTGGAGTTATTATTAGTTTTATTGTTTGCTATATATTTACTTCTGCTTGTTGTCGCTTTCTGAAAGAGGAAATGATAAGGTCACATTGCCTTATGTACATCCTGCTCTCCTGTGATTGGTTCTTTTTTCTATGTGTTTCTTTACTGCTGTATGGAGTTAGTAAAGAGATACGCAAAATACAAAGCCTCCTGTCATTATTAAAATTAAGATTATTAGTACACTAAAGCTAGCATAATCTTCAATTTTCTAGCATTACTCCCCCTCCCCCCACCCCCCCCCCCCCCCAAAAAAAAAAACAAGAAGGAAAGAAAGTGAGAAAGAAAAATAAAAACAAGAAAGAAGGGGGGGGGGGGGAAGAAAAAGAAAGTGAATTAAATGAACTGCTTTTGCTGTTTGAGTGATAAACAGTGTTGTACATGTATGGTGTTTTATGTGATTGGAGGTTGCATGTGGGATTGTGTGTGTATAGAAGGGGCAGCAATTGGGAGATTAAGTGTATGGAGGGGGTCTACCTGTGGGATTTCATGTGTAAGGGCT
The DNA here is from genome assembly GCF_036172605.1 of Pelobates fuscus. Taxonomy (NCBI): domain Eukaryota; kingdom Metazoa; phylum Chordata; class Amphibia; order Anura; family Pelobatidae; genus Pelobates; species Pelobates fuscus. The sequence continues at coordinate 47,389,796 of NC_086319.1, read as the reverse complement.
GTTTGTTGTATAAAGTGTGTTGTGTGTATACTGAATATATTCAGTGTATAGGGGTGTAGTGTGTGTATAGTGTTTGTTTGGAAGTGTAGTGTATATGTATGTGGGATGCGCTGTGTGGATAAGCTCACTGTGGGTTAAGTTCACCATAAATATGGGATTGTAGAGATTAAAGTAAGTTCTACTGCATATTGACTACCAGGTTAATTTTGCTGCCATAGCTCACCTATGGCAAGGTCTCACCAGCTGTAGCATTTATGCCAGAAATATTTTTCAGACTCTGGAACCACAAGACCATTAAGCAAATAACAAATTGCATTGTGGTTTCTGTAGTTGCCTATAGCGCATTTGCTCCAGTTAAAACCCTTTACTAAATGACATTCTAACTGTGCTCCAACAATACTTTTTATGATGTTGGGCTGAAAACATCAACATAAAACAATGTATTCTGTTCTCAAAAAAAAAGTCCACATTTGTAAAGATAGATGCATTGTTGTAGAAGGTAGTCACAGATATAAGATTATCAGAATACTCTTTTAAAATGTCTATTTCATTAGTTTTATTGGGGTTTATTTTATCATGCAAAACAAAAAACTGAATTAAAACACTATCTTGCTTACAAACTACTCAGAGTTAAACATTTTTGACCATTGCATGGTATGCATACATTTTTCTAGCAGTCTGACATCCATTTTACAGGAAAGAACAAAAATTAATGACCCTTTGTTTTCCAAGGTCCTCAATAAATTACTTTTTATTGATCCTCTACAGATGATCAGCTTCCTTAATTACAACGTAGGTCGGAAACAGGCTTCCATGAAAACATTTTTAGTGTCCACTTTTATTATTATTATTATCATCACCTTTGTAAATTAGAACACTGATATAAAATAATTAACTGATAGAACATAAAGATATGTTTTATTAATCATTATGAATAGATTCAACAATGTAAAAGCTAAAGGCATAGAGCATGTTGATGTTCGTTTTTAGCGTGAATTGAGTACCGAGACACATTGAGACTTGTAGTGAAGAGACAATATATTTGTATTGCTACTCTATCTTTTTTTGGTAATTACTTTATGCTGATAGGTAGCGGAGTATACAGCACTCCACGTCAAGCTTCGGCCAACGTGTGCTTTGCCCAGATAACACAATTTTGGAACTGGGATGTTAGCTGTGATGGTATATTGGGCTAAAGAAACATTAAATTACATTTACATTTATTCAATCTGGCATATCTTCTGTTTGGATACCTCTTATTGCAAAACAGAGAACCGAGTTTAAATGTTATATAAAAAAGCTAAAGAGAGAAATTGTAAAAATTGGATATTTTATACAACAAAAAAACGTCAAAAGTATTTTAGTAATGTGCATCACTGACTTGATAAAGGTGCATATTACTTCAGCTGTGGCCTCTTTACTCTCTATCCACTTTATGGGCTAATAAGACTTACTATCCATGTACAGTAAGATGTTCATATACCCTAATACACTTTTCTGTTCAGTGTCTCTTCCAAGGAACATGTACACTTATTCATTTTTAACAAAACAGACAAGAATCATTCAGAATTTAGAGGAAAATGTTTGTGAATTGGCAGTTTTAAAGGTTTAAATAAAAATATTCCAAAAAAGTAGGAATTGCATTCTATCCAATTTGTGTATACCTTGTATCCCCACTGTGCAACTATCGACCCAGGGTGTCTAATTGCATTTGAAAAAGACCACATAGCGTGGTCGAAACATTATCTTGTGTATCGATTCCAATTAAAGTCTACATAAGCCTACTTGGAGTGCTTGGATCCTTCCTTTTTTTTTTAAAATAAAAATATTGGCTATTCAATTATCTTGATCAATTATCTGGCAAACCAACAGCTGTTTTTCTCATTGTTTTTTTTTTTTTTTCAGGGACTCAAAACCTGTATACAGCATTAGATCGGAGAGCCATTTTCCAACTATTTTAGAGCAAATACTTACATCAGTTCTGCATGACACCTTCCTTTACAGTCTTTACAGCGCCGAGAGTCTCTGGTACACTGGGGAAGGCAGATCTGGTAAATATCAAGTGCCTGTTCCAAAATAGGTGGGTGGGACGACCCAATAAAAACAGCTTGGTGTCCAAGTTTTGCGTCTTGACCAAAGAATCACTAGTCTATATACATTCCAAAGATATAAGGTGAGAGCGCACACAAAATGAAATAAATATTACCTTAAATACACAGTACACTTTGTAAAAGGTATTATGATTTTCCTATATAAAAATACAAACAAAACACAACATAGTGTAATCTGTATGAGTATTAGGTGAGAAGAGATTTAGAACTCGATACACTCACAGTTTTTTGAGCCCATTAAAGTTGGTTCTGGACTTATAGAGCATATATGTCTCCTTTATGGACATAAACAGCTTTTCTCCATATGATGGGTCCCACAGTTAGTAGTAGGGTTTCCACAGTTGGTAGAAAGTTGAGATCAGGAGCATACAAATTAAAAATATTTGTTTTTAAGTAAATTATTATTATATATATATATTTAAAAAAAACACAAATGCTCAACGTGTTTCAACCACAAAATATGGTCTTCATCAGGTGATGCTGAATGTTATACTGAAGACAAACATGCTTATATATGTTTCAGTAACAATTAAACAATCAAACATAATTGCTAACACATTTTAATGCTAGGATACACCTATTTCCATATATGGTCTGTACCGGATGTACGGTACATCCGCCACCCCCAATATATACATGATTACATCCACTATGTATACAAAAAGACAGTTCCTTGGTTCCCATTCTTATATTGACATAATCTGTGATATCTTTCTATATCTGTACACGTTAAACCATTCTGACAAGTTCACAATGAACCCATTCACTGTTTGAATTTCAATTGAACTATATATAATTTCCACAGCTTTTAGTTTGACTTCGGCATTGAGTATTTTGTTTGTGTTTGCAGTGTCTTTATGTGTTGTGACGAAAAGCAGATACAATGTTGTAACCTTTAGTTGGCAGATGCAATATCAGCCAGTCTGACTTAATTTTCCCTTAAGCTGTTACATACATAATAGATGTATATTTCATAACAGTGATGTATGTGGTGAAAAGCTATTACTAAGCTAATGCTTCTCTGCTTGTACGGCGTCTAATGCATCCACTTGATATATTTAAACAGTTTTATAATGCTTGAAAATAGCACACTGCAAAATATATCGTTTTTTTTCTGTGACTAGTTTAATATCAATGTTTAGCAGCTACACAAGAAGCTGTTATTAACACAACACATTCTCTGCATATATGATGTTCCTAGATCGGCTATGTGAAGAAGATCAAGAAATACAAGAAGAGAAACATGTTCTGTGATTTGACACATCATATTCCAGCTGATAAGAATTAGACACTGGAGCTGAGATAGACGTATCACAAAGGATATCACAGTTTCCCCCAGCTGCATATCCTGTTATTGCCAGACATATGCACAGGGACTGAATAGGAGGGAGAGAAAGAAAAGCAGATTAAGAAGAATAAAGAAGAGAGATGGATGAGAGTCAGTTCCGGGATGATATAAAGGTTAAGAAACGGACATTAGAATGCAGGAATTGAGATATATGAGAAATTGACACAGTTTAGCGAGTGGTTCTAATTTTGTAATATTCTAGATTGCTGATTATTGTCCCCCTACACTAAACAATCTTCTGTATGTTAATGCTCTAGTATAGCCCAGTGGTTCTCAAATTTGCTAGGTCCACACTTCAATGAGTGGAAAATTTCCAGGACAAAGCTATTTTATTTTTTAATTTTTTACCTTAATCATCTGTTTATAAATGTCACATTTACTAGATGCCTTGTTCAATATATATGCATACCTCTTATTAACTTAATTAATTGAAGGATGAGAATCCCAATTTTAATGCTGACAGTTATTTAAAAAAAAAAATGAATTCTAAGAACTGCAACCTATTACAGTGCTGAAGACTATGCCCTTGCCCAATACTTTGAGGTTGCTTGTTTGAAAACCACTGGTATAGACTAACACTCCAGACTGGTTCAACAGTACATTTTCCTCTTCCCTCTGTTCCTGTGCGTCCAACTTGTCCGGTTATAAATATGTGTCTGTTAGTCCACCTATTGTACAGCGCTACGGAACTTGTTGGCGCTTTATAAATAATAATGATAATAATAATAATACCGTCTGTCTACAGTAAATTAAAAAAAAGACGTAGCAAACAATCTCACCTTCTCGTATTAATTCATTTCCTTCAGAAAGGAATATTATCCTAATGAGAAGTCTTTTGATTTTGATTTTTTTTTAAATATTGGATTTCTGGAGCAGGTGGTATGACACTTTTCATTATATGCAAGAAAGAACTGGCTTTTTTCAAAAGAAACAGACACATCAAATCCATTGTACAAGCCAGAATGATACCAGTTTATAACAAAACAGAATCAATGTATCCAATGCGTACTACACACAAGTTTAAAGTACTTTGGAACCCTGTGGAGCGTGGTCTGCAATCCACCAGGAATAGTATAAAAGGAGAAGTCCACAGGCATCACAATGTAGGGGAATGACTGAGGTGCCCAACTGAGCATTGTTCTGCTAATATTGTTATATATTGACTATCTAAATACATAAACTACAGGGATCATACTGCTGCTAAAATTGTTATTGAAATAGCCATTTCAATATAGCACTATAACCTCTACAGCACAAACAATAGTGAACTGGAGTTCAATACAGAAACAAAAACATTTTAAAATGAAGTTGAAGAATTAAATCAAACATTGTTAATGTTCTTTATTTGAAATGTTAAAATAACCAAAACCATCTATTTGCATTCTAGATAGTAGATTAACAAACAAATATCACCTTCTCTGCTCTTAAAAATCCTAATTTGGCATGTACATAAACGTAGAAATTTCACTAAACCTAATGACTTAAAATAGAAAAAAAGCTAATTAATAACCCAGTATACTTTAACCTAAAAATAATTACATGAAAATAGCTTAGCGACGTGGAGTGAAGGGCTGGATTTCCCTTTAGGTATCTGCGATGAGGCCGGACAGGAAGTAGAAGGTATCACTTCCCATCTGCACACTAGTAATCTCTCGCATCAGAATAGCCTTGCATTAAGGAGCAGGGGAAGCTTTATCTGATACACAGTGTTTAACCCAGGGCTGTCCAACCTGCGGCCTCCCAGATGTTGCTGAACTACAACTCCCATGATTCCCTGGCTATCTGTTTCATTGAAAGAATCATGGGAGTTGTAGTTCAGCAACATCTGGGGGGCCACATGTTGGACAGGCCTGGTTTAACCACTCCCGCAGCTTTAATATCAGTCACAGGGGACTAACTGGTCTACAGAAGACATTGGAGGGTAAGTAATTTACAAATAACCCTTTAAACTCCAGCAATCAAACCATAAACCTAAAAATAAACCTTTTACCTGAATTCTATGTTTAAATCCTCTTAACCCCTTAAGGACACAACTTCTGGATTAAAAGGGAATCATGACGGAATATTTCCATCGTTTCCTTAAGTGGTTAAACACTTAACACATCATGTACCCCATTGCTAAATTTAACCCAACTCCAGGCCTCAGCTCAATAATCCTAAACAGACTTTATTCTACAACTGTATCCCCTCTCTGGATGTTAATCATATTAATACTAAACACCCTATGTAATATAACTGACATTAACCCCTCACTAACCTTTAACCCCTTAAGGACACATGACATGTGTGACATGTCATGATTCCCTTTTATTCCAGAAGTTTGGTCCTTAAGGGGTTAAACCCGCTTACAACTAACCACATCTAACATTATTTTTAACCCTGCATGTGTTTGCAAGGTGCATACACTGACAATACTAACAGATTCAAATACAATACAGTACAAGCAGAAATATATACATACCACACATTTATACATCTGTATTTTCTTTTTAAATATGGAGGTTTTTAAGATGTTTTTAGGCCTGTAATGTCTGGTTATTAAATTCATTATACTTACTTTTTTAAAAACGTTATTAGAATGTTGTGCCTATGGGCAGCTGACATGTAAATCAGGCCCTGCAGGTGTGAAAGGTTTTTCAGGTACAATAAAGTAAGTTGCCCAAGAGGAAAGCCACTATTGCTCTCTGACAAAAATCTCAATGAAAAGAACATGTTATGATAGAGTCAGTTTGGGATGCTGGAATTCCAATGATGACAGTCAACAATACATTTTTATTGAAACAATGTCATTCCACTGACTGATTGAAGTCTAAATGCTCCTTAATCTGACAGTACTTACGCCAGTACTGCAGCCAGCATCACTCCTGCTTTTCCTTTTTGTTATTGAATGACATAGACTGACAGCTTGATGTGCAGTTTAAGAGAAGGTCCGTTTTGGGAGATTTTTCACATTGGTTCACCTGCTTTTTCTTTCAGCATACAGGTACATATGTACTGATTAACTATCTGGTCAGAAGCTGAACTCATTATGGAGACCCAGGATCCCATGGATTAGTCACTGATCTTTGTAATGAATCCTGTTACACCTCCCCTGATTTAAGACTGTATGGTAAAGATTAAGTTGAAACTTGTTTTGATTTTTAAACAGTTCCACATTCCAAGAATTGTTTTGGCTCATGGTGATGTGTCAAGGTGAGCATGGTGGAGATTGCACAGTATTAAGATTGTGAATAATTTTGTGTTACAAGATTTACCGATTTTACTCATCCACTCTGATATATTCATTTACATAGAGTACAGAACCAAAAAATGTAGCTCAAACTTCTGTAGCTCAAAGGCTGTCAGATAGTCAAAATATTACCCGGTCCACTTCTGCATTAAAATAAGAGTCACTTCAATTGTCTTGCTGTGTGGTGTCTTCATTACTCTACAATCCCTCACTTAACAGCATATAGGAGAGGAGGTGGGCAACCATGCAAGCTTTCTATTTGAGGAGTGAGGAAAGTGGAAAAAGCCATGGAATTCTCAGCAAGTCTCCTATTTATATTGAAAGGAAAAAGCAATTTGTACGTATGTTTGGAGAGTGAGAAAAAGCGAGAGAGAGATACAACTGTTGTTTAACAATTGCTAAGCTAGATAGCAACTGTTATGATCAAGGCACAAAATACCTGTACTTCAGGTTTTATAGCTATTTTTATATTTGATTTTGCAGGATGAAGTCACATTTAAAGGCCATGACTATAGGAAAGAATTGTGAGCCAAACACTGTACACTAATACTTAAAAGAACATTATAAGCACCAAAACCACTTCATCTTAAATAACAGAAAAAAAATCTCAAGTGGCTGTCAGCCAGATAGCTTCCTCCTTAATACCTTTGATTTTTGAAGGTTTTCACATTTGGCATTATCACACACAGCATTATGACAAGAAACGAGGCTAATACACTAAGTACTGGAGTCTATTTTTCTCTGTGACAGGCACTGACTTGGCAGGTTGCAGCGATGTTCATGCATGCTTTATGTGCCCTCTATGCTTATCTATGAAAATCATCTGATTGGACCAGAAACTGTCAGGATTGATGGCCTTACCGTATTCCGATTTGGCTACCGCCAAGAGATTGTCTGAGAGCTGAATTTCTGAGTTTTAAGAGCTGAGTTTTAAGTTGTTATTTTTTTTTTATTCACATAAGTGGTTATTAACCCCTTAAGGATTGAGCCAAATGTACACGTTGTGATCAAAACAAAACATAAACAAAATCTGGAATTTGACTATATGTCTGTTCAAACGTAATTCACATCTTTCATATTAAGTGCACCCACACTTTTTATATATCATTTTATTCAGGGGAAACAGGGCTTTCATTTAACATCAAATATTTAGGTATGAAACATAATTTAATATGAATAAAATATTTTAAAAAATGGGAGAAAATAAGAAATGTTTTAATTTGTTTTAGTTCTACGTGACATTCTAACTTTGAATGTCATAATACTGTTTGCTTTTACTGCAATAAAATACACATATTTGTATTCAGTGATGTCTCATGTGTAAAACAGTACCCCCTATGTACAGGTTTTATGGTGCTTTGGGAAGTTACAGGGTCAAATATAGCATGTTACATTTTTCAGTTTTTTCACATTAAAATTCGCCAGATTGGTTACGTTGCCTTTGAGACCGTATTGGAATGAGAATTACCCCCATGATGGCATAACAGTTGTAATAGTAGACAACCCAATGTATTGCAAATGGGGTATGTCCAGTCTTTTTTAGCCACTTGATCACAAACACTGTCTAAAATTAGTGTGAATATTTGTTTGTGTGTGAAAAATGCAATACACTAATTTGAACGCCTTGAAGCTTTTTTTAAATACCCTTTCTAATCATAGCCAGATCACAAGAGGCTGTGTAGTGTGTGTACCAATCTCCAAACCTCTTCATTCTTGGGACAACAGTTAGCCATGATCCAGTTCCCTTCTCCTTTTCCATTGGCCCTGTTTCCAGCTCCCCCTTCTCCTTTTCCATTGGCCCTGTTTCCAGCTCCCCCTTCTCCCTTTCCATTGGCCATGTTTCCAGCTCCCCCTTCTCCTTTTCCATTAGTCATGTTTCCAGTTCCCCCTTCTCCTTTTCCATTGGCCATGTTTCCAGCTCCCCCTTCTCATTTTCCATTGGCCATGTGTCTAGCTCCCTGTAATACTTCCTATAGATGTGGAGTGGAACTCAACTGCAGAATTATAATTAGGAGATTATATCTGATAAGGAGGCCCCTTCTGTGAAGTTGGAAGAGGCCGCCGCACCCCAAACCGAGTGCACGCTGAAGGAAGGGTCAATCCCAGTGTCACGAGTACCAGTGTGGTCCAACACGCAAAACTATGTAACATCTACATAGACTATAGAAGATAGACATAACGTAAACCGGTCCTTAGAATGGCCGGGTTAATACGTTGAAAGACAGAGAATGGTCAAGGCAAAGCGAGGTCAAGGAAGCCAAAAATACACTAAATCGATAAGGAAAGCCAAGTCAGGGAAACCAGAGATAAGAATAGTCAGTAACAGCCAAAGTCACCGGGAAGATCAAATAACAAGAACAAGGAAAATGCACTCTGAGGAACCAGGAACTGAAACTATGACAGGGCAATGGGCAAGGGAACTTCAGGGGTTTAAATACCCCTCCTTGTGCTGTTATTTGTCAGAGCTTAGCCTCTAACCCCAGAACATGCGTGTGCATCGACGCTGTGTGACCCTTGGGCAAGGAGATCTGTGGACCAAGGTCGACTCTGCCACCGGCATTTAATAGACAAATTAAATTAATGATTTACTTTGTTTTAAAGCAGACCTGTCATCTCTGTGTATTTTACATTCACATGTAAAACACACATTTTTAATGTCAGCAGTGAAGAGTGGAAGCCGAGTCGGAGTGGGAAGATGTTACATACTATGTTTCCCAACAGCCGTAATCACCCTGCAACACCTAGCAGTCTCACTTATTGTGAGATGTCACCACTTTATTTTCAAGAATACTAAACACACTTTAAGAAGTTCTTGCTAGTGTGACCTTCTACTAATTATCTGGAGAAGGTTCACAAGCTTACAGGAGGTAACTAAGGCACATTATATGATAAGATGTATATAAGTCTATTCATCCTAATGGTCAATCTTAACCAAAATAGAATTTAAAATGATGTTAAAAGTCTTAATAAAGGTTTAATATTTAAGACACACTGCCAAGTGTCTGGGTCATCTTTACTCTAAAAACTGTTCTATATTCCCAGTCTGTTCTATATTCCCTTTTACTGCTCCATTGCTTTAGAATTAGACAAAACATACCGTAATCTAATTAATACCATTGCATACCAAATTCAAATATTCCAATCATCCATAGGTGGGATAAATTAATATCATGTTGGGTCATACAGATGCATATTGAATCGGTTTTCATATAGGCTGGTGGGGGTTATGAAAGGATTGTCAATAGAAAAGCTTGTCAAGGTCCTAAATATAGAGCAATTACCATGGACTGGGAATCAACAGGACATTCTATTGTTTTCCATGGCAACTGGCCCATTAGAACCTTTAGATTGCAGATGTTGAGGACTAGGTCTCCTATAATGCGCTTATAGCTATAATGGTGGCAAAGCATCATGGAAGATGTAGTCTACACCATCAGGAGTGCCAAAGGTTGCCCTCTCCTACACTTTTTTTTCTAGTAGCACCATAGTACCAAAGGATGTGCTTGAGAGTAAATGAGATACAGGGTGAATGTTTACGACCTCTATCATCACAAAAATCTGATACAGTATCTGATTCTTTACTTTCTATCATTTTAGAATAATTCGGTTTAATTTTCCCTTACATTGAAATGTAGTACTTAATACGTTATATCAAATCAAATGAATGCAGTAGATTTGTCGGATTGACAACAAACTGTATTTCTTCATTAAAACGTGCAATAATTATTTTACTGTACTTTTTCTTTAACTCAGCAGTTGTCAGGCTGCAGGCGACATATTCCCTGTTACCGAATATGGATGAAGATTAGATGCTGTGGGAAGGTTTAATGATGTTGTCACTCAATTCCTCTCTTGTGCTGCAGGATGTGAACAAAGGATTTCTCATATGGTTTTATGAAAAATGGAGAAATCCAAACATACTGAAACTGCTCCTTTTTATACTACGGGACAGCGTGATATCGATAGGTGCGTAGAAGCCATACGCACTCTTCAGATATAGTAATAGAGAATTTACTGGTCAGTACTAATATGCCATAATTATTTTTCTATGATTTCACAGAGACTCTGATGAAATTATGGGGAGCAACATTTTAAATCAGGTATTTATTATAGAACTAACTCTATGTGAAGTTACAACATTTCCTTACAAAAAGCCTTTCACACATCTCGCTGATCTATCTGGGAAAACATGAGGCTATCTTAATTTGACTAAACAAGACTTGTGATAACCCTTTCAGTTTGCATTAGTGATGTGTATTAATCAGTTCAAGGCAACGAGTGTAGAATATGATTATGTTAATATTGATATTACTATGAAGTGCTAAAAGGGTTTGTATTAACTTATTCAATGCCAGTAGATTAATTAAAGGGACTCTAGAGGCACCTAGACCACTTCATCTCTTTGAAGTGGTCTGGGTGCAGTGTCCCTGTCCCATTAACCCTGCACTGTAAACATTGTAGTTTTAGAGAAACTCCAATGTTTAAATGTGGTGTTAAGACTGCCTCTAGTGACTGTCTACTAGACAACCGCTAGAGGCGCTTCCTGCTGTTTCACGGAGTTAGACTCTCTGAAATGACGCTAGATATCTTCACGCTTTGCCCAGTGTGTTAAAAATCCAATTGGAAAACATTGATTCAATACACTACAGTGTTCAGTTGAAGGGAAACTATTATCTAGGAATACAAAATTGTGTTCCAAACACTATAGTACCGTATAGTGCCCCCCTCGCTCACATGCACCCCTCTTACAGTGCAGACGGTTTTTGTCACTTATTTGAATCCAGCGCTGATATCCCTCCTTAAGCCAGATCTCCCTCTGCTCCTACCCCCCACGTCGCCCAATGATGGGGACCAAATGTGCATGCACGGCGAGCGCCGCCATCCCATTAGGACAACCCCATGAAAAAGCATTGAATCAATGCTTTCCTAAGGGGTTTTAGCTGATGCTGGATGTCCTCATGCAGAGCGTGACGACGTCCAGCATCATTCAGCCTCTTGTGGCTCTCTGCATTATCCATTTTATGGTATTAACCTTTACTAGCTTTTTTCTTGGGATACAGAAGGGAACAACAGGGGTCTCTTATTAAATGTAGCAATGCAGAAAGAATTTGTGTTGACTTTTACATTTAGTGTGTAAGGGGCTACGTGCAACAATTTATGTGCTGCAACAGACTTCAATTGGCCTTTTTGAGTTCCCGAGGAGAGAGTAAGAGAACAGATTAACACTTTCATGGTTATTCAATAAAATTGTAATTGCCAAGAATCCAAAGTGAATTCAAAGCGAATTGCAAAATTTAACCCAAAATAGATGAGTAGTACAAATTCTCCAATTCAATTGTGTTTTAAGTTTGGACTTAACCCCTTAAGGACCAAACTTCTGGAATAAAAGGGAATCATGGCATGTCACACATGTCATGTGTCCTTCAGGGGTTACATTTCAAATTCGTTTTCAATTTCCAACAATTCTCACTTTGGGAAAAGTTAGATATGGGGTAATAAATACATGCAAGATGAGGTCTGTGTTAATGACTCCTGTGCCAGTGGATGCAGGTGGGATTTGAATTAACTCTTTAAGTGGTAGCAGATAGGATTAGGTATTGGGATATGCAAATGTATATACTGAGTGTGGGGGGACATAATTGGTGTACATTGTGCTTGTTGTTTATTCATCAACAAATGGTGATTGGGGCTGGTAGAAAAGAGGAGAGAAAGAGAAAATCAGGAAAATATACTGTTAATACAATGTATACTATCGAAACAGACAGAATTAGAAATTTGGAAATGTTTAATTGACAGGCTAGACAGATTTTTCCATTGTAATAAAACCTGCAGAGAGAGATTGATTTTACTTTAGAATGTTTTGATGACCTGTGCAACCCTATTGCACCTATAATCTACAGGTAACAACCATGATCACAACACCTGCTTTAGAAAGAGACCCCAAGCTGTCAGTTCCTGCAAGCCATCCCTCCAGGGAAGTTAGAGGGTTACTGGCTGCAGTACCAGCTTTGTTCGGCAGGTAGCACTGTTGGAAACACTGTTCTAGAATCATTCAGGTTATAGATGCATTCCAGATTTCAAGCAGTCCTTGTCACTGAATGCTAGGAGGTATCCAGCTAAAGTTGGTTTCCCCTTGGGAACATGCATGCAGACTTACTGTCAGGAAGAAGGAGGTGGGAGGCTGAGTGTGGCTGCTGAAAGTCCTGGAAGGTCAATAAATCACCCCTGCATATAAAATCCTTAACCATTTCTCCTGCAAAATACAAGCAGTCCCTTTGATGTGACTTACAATCAATAAATAGAAAGTCTGCATTTTTTTTCTTCAAAGCAGATATAGTTATCCGAACTCTCTTCCATACTATTCAACACCTGCAAATAAAACATTTCCCCTCCACATAAATTCTCATTATATAATCTGTATTCATTAACCCTTTCAGTCCCATATAAAGCACCACTTTTTACCATTCTCACATGCTGAAATACATGACCATTTGCCATGACATCTCTATGACTGAAAGGGTTAATATATAGACATTTTCACCAGTGTGTGCCTTTATTAACCCTTCCATTCGCACAGGAATTTCCTAATTCTCGTGGGATTGGAAAGGTTAATACATGTCCTGTCCACTTTACTTGACATTTGTGGAACTGAAAGGGATAATATATACTCACTTTTGATGACATGTGTATTTATTAACCCTTTGTGTGTGGATTTGCAATAGATAGATATGCAATACACACACGCATACACACATATATAAAATGTGATTGAAATGTGTGTCTGTGTGTGTGTGTATTTGTGTATCACATTTTTCCCCACCATACCCTTTTTTTCTTTCTTTCTTTCTTTCTTTCTTTCTTTCTTTCTTTCTTTCTTTCTTTCTTTCTTTCTTTCTTTCTTTCTTTCTTTCTTTCTTTCTTTCTTTCTTCCTTCCTTCCTTCCTTCCTTCCTTTCTTTTCTCTCTCTCTCTCTCTCTCTCTCTCTCTCTCTCTCTCTCATCTGCTGGTATATGAAGAGGGAGGACACAGAGAGTGCTTGTATAACTGGATAATCTAACTTACTCATGGGACCTTTAGGAAACCCAAAATTAAAGGCAACATATTGGCACAGTTCATGCATTGTAAGCCTCTGTATGAATATAATGCAATGATATTTTACCTGTCAAATTGTGTTACTTGGGGCAGTTAGTCCACCCAGCAAGGCATGCACAATGTGTATGAGCAAAATATATGTATAAGTCTGTGGCATATGGGCAGGAGAATAGAGGTAATGAACAATTTACAATCCTTGTGGGATTGAAATGGTTAACAAAGACAAAAATCAGAGAAATTATGCATATATTAACCCTTTCAGTCTCAGTGACAATGTGTGAATTGGTCATGCATTAACCCTTCAAGGGGTTAAATGATTAGATGTGGTGATTCCTCTAGGACTGAAAAGTAAAAAAAAAAAGGCACACATCAATGGAAGAGGAAGAGAGAGAGAGAGAGAGAGAGAGAGAGAGAGAGAGAGAGAGAGAGTTAACCTTTTCAGTCCCAAAGAAGTGGAATAGTCATATATTAATCCTTGTCAGTCCCAAAGGGATTGTAAAAGGTGGTGATTATGCAGGACTGAAAGGGTTAATGAACACACATTCCATAAAAAGAATGCATGAGGAGGGGAAATGTTTCCTACTCAGCTGGTGATTAGAATAGAATAGAAAAGAATAGAAAAAGAGAGCAGACTGATTAAATGTGGTTATAACAGATACAGATACAGTTGCTATTTTATTGCCTGCAGGGGACTGAATGTATTTTGCAGGAGAAAGGGTTAAGGATTTTACAAGCAGGGGAGCTAAGCTTCGGCAGCCACACTCAGCCTCCCTCCTCCTCCCTCCACACAGAGCCTCACACAGCCTCCCTCCCCTCCTCTCAGAGCCTCACACAGCCTGTGAACGTTCCGAGAGATGTAACAAATCTGTACCAGGAACCAACTTTAGCACGACACAGGCAAGATGAGGCGAGTTGGCAAGCTGCAGGTCCAGGAGGGAACCCTGTCTGTGCTGCTTGCTCTGTTGGTACCTTGCTACTCACGGACTTACAGGGTGAGCTCCTATGGCTGTGGACTGTAATAATAAGAAGAAGGAGAATAGAATTCTTTCTCAGCTGTAGGATCAGAGAAGATACCAGGATGAGGAACGGCAGGGGGCTCCAGGATCAGTGGGCTGATACAGTAGCAGTGAGACCCAGGACAACCGAAAGACACATCACTGTGCACAGAAAACTGGTGCTGGGCTTTGCCATCTCTATATTGGCTCTGATTGTGGTGACTATCATAGCTGTCATGCTTAGTGTCAGGTTTGAGGAATGTAGTGATGGCTCAAACAGGGTCATCAATAGTACCCTCCTAGAGGCAGCCAGGTTCAACCAAAACCTGGACACCGGCAAGGATGCCGGGGATGGTCCACACCACTTGCCTGAAAAAGATGCAGAAGAAAGCTGGAAGCCATGGACCTTTTTGAGGCTTCCTACTCACCTGAGACCCCTACACTATAATCTGATGATCACAGCATTCATGGACAACTTTACTTTCTCTGGAGAAGTTAATGTGGAGATTGAGTGCCTGAACGCTAGCAGATACATTGTCCTGCATGCGCACAGGTTAACTGTGGAGAAGGTGCAAGTGGCAGAGGACAGGGTTGCTGGGGATGTGAAAGTTTCCAGCTATTTTGCTTACCCTCCTAATCAAGTGTTGGTGGTGGTTTTAAACAGAACCTTGGATGCACAGAAAAGTTATAATCTAAAAATCATTTACAATGCCATCATAGAGAATGAGCTGCTTGGCTTCTTTCGGAGCTCCTATGTGATACATGGAGAGAGAAGGTACATATTTTGTTTTATTACATGCCCTTTCTGTAGGCTTCTAGTTTCATGGATGTCCTGGGTTCCAGGTGGCACTCTGCAGAGAGGGGAAGGCAAACTCTGAAACTGCAGCTGAGGTGGGCATCCTGTCACTGAGGCTAGATGAGTGTGGAAGGATTTTAAGTCTAGAACTGTTAGGGTACCAAATGATGTTTATCCATGGTCCAGCTCTGACTTTGAGGTGGTGAAAAAAACATTCCTTAGGTTATTGTACATGGTCCATATCAAGGTAACGAGTTTAAAAAGAATATCTTAATCTCAAAATCACATTGTTTGAGTTGCTGGGTGATAAACACAAGCTTATTATAATACACTTTGCTGGAAAATGGAATGCAATGGATTTAAAAAAAAACAACACACATATACATACATCTACTTTAATACAGACAGACAGAGGTAGATACAGACAATCAGACAGACAGACAGATAGATAGATAGATAGATAGATAGATAGATAGATAGATAGATAGATAGATAGATAGATAATGTTTTGCAGTATACTACATGAGCCAGCATACCATGCACTGTGCAGTGCATTGCAGTCCAGAAAGTTTCTAAAACTCAGTGTAGTTGAATATAGATCATTCTTGCAATCATATTGTGATAATAATCCAATTTTTGAGTAATGTATCCTGCTAAGCTTTTGTGGTGAACCTGTGTATAATATTTAACATGCATACCTTTAATATATGCATTTTAGAACAATTACATAGAACATTGTAACAATTAAAATTGGCAATTCTCACAGTATAGCACCTTGTTAAGAGAAAAATATTGATACTTTCCAAAATAGACCAAATGGAATTATTTATTATTATTATTATTATTATTATTATTATTATTGTTTATTATATACAGGGGCTCTGTGACCTCTTTGATTTCAGGTCTCAAATGACCCTGAGTAACAGGCAAACTTATTTCTAGGGAAGCTTATTAATATGCATTCTATTTGCCATGCCGTCGTTTTAATTACTGCACTGGGGTAGACTTTTAAAATCTGCATAAACTACTCCTAATTTGTATAATTTGCATATAATTGAAAAGCCTCCAGCGCAGTGTCACACAGTGCATGCCACAGAGTGTAAAAGTGACAGCTATTGTAAATTGCATTTGACAAACCCAATGAAAATTTACAGCACCTTGCCCTACGTTTGTAGCTAAAGCCCTTCCATACTTAATGTATATCACTGTGATCATGTTTGTTACAGTTAAAATCTAGGGACCATAAAGTGCTGATGACTAACACTTAGTTATGTGCTTTTAACCAGTATGTACTCAGAGTAGATAATATGCAGACATGTACATTGATTTTAAAGCTATGTATTTTTAAGTTGCTCCAGGAAGTACCAGTATTTCAAGTTGTTCCTGGAAGTAATGTAAGAATAGGAGTTGAAATATTAATGCATCGGAGCCAATTACAACTATTTATACAGCACCAACATATTCCACCATGCTGTACAATAGGAAGCAAGAGAAACATTTAATTCTATCAGAACATGTATGACATATGAGAACAGTCAGTGAAGGGGGCCCCGGGAAAGCACCTCACAATCTAAAGCAGGGGTGCCTAAAAGGTAGATCCCCAGATGTTTTAAAACCTCAACTCCAATGATGCCTTGTCATTCTAAAGCCATGCAAAGACACACAAAGCAGCATGGCAGTTGTAGTTCTTCTACAACATCTGGGGATCTACCTTTTTGGAACCATCGATGTAAAGTGTTCCATTCAGTGAGAGCAGATTGTCAAAGTTTAGCTACAATCCCACTGTCAAACCTAAGAATAGTAATGTAACATTTTGCATGGTTTAAAATAATATTTGATCCGTAGCTGAAAATACATTTTTACGAAGGCATTTTTTCATTTCAGTTTTGTGATATAGAAAAAAAAAACATGTTTTTGTTAGCATAAATAACATTTCTGCAAGACATATTAAGTAGAACATTTCCTCCTGGTTTCGCACAGGTATATATCATTTCAAATGCTGTCTGCTTGCCGACTATATTTTTCATGACTATACAAAGTTATTTTTACAGTTCATTGTTTGTGAAGAATAATAGAAACAAAAAAAAAAATGAACTCCCAGCTATGATCAGCCAAACAATGAAACTATGTTTTGCAGTGAGCAAGAGATGGATATTCTGTGTTAACTAGAAAGTTTCAATTGTGTTAAAAATCCTGGCGCTTTTATACTATGTTTTAAGTGTGGAAAAATTGTTAGGGCTTGAGAATAGAGATTAAGTATTCAATGTCAGTTTCTGGAAGTCATCATTACATCTTTAAAGAATTCTCCTAACAGTATGACTCAAATTAAAGGTTCAATGTACAATGATGTTCCCTGTACCAAACACAAACAGGAAGAAATGAGACAACCTATACTCGAGGTGTTGAATTTTGGTCAATGTAACAAAATAGAAAATACACCTACAAAAAACATATCTGTCACTTTAGTGTTTATTCACTGAACAGCGATTTGTAATGAGATGACAACTAATTGCAAAGTTTAGGACAAAATAGTTTAACTGAAAAAAAAGTAACTCTGTTATGGTCACAACTTGACATGTTTGACCTACCTTTTATTTTCCATTTAGTCACAAACTCATTCTTTAGTGAAACTACCTTTAATAATTTATGCACAAATGACCACATTGAAAAAGTTTGAGTTGTATCCAATCCAGCTATCTGAGCCTAATTTTTGCAAATTGGTTATCAAATCGCCAAAACTCACTGCTACATAAATAAATGCCGATTTACAAATTTGCTATCTTTACTTTTTATAACTTTATAATTTTGAAATAGTTTTGGAGATAAGGCAATTTGCATATTGTTTGCTGTAAGTTCTATGTTTGTTGTTCCTAGTTTTTTGAGTATGTGTGTAGTTTAATAGTGTCCTTTTGGGTTTTAGAAGGGATTGCAAAGCCACCCCCCCCCCTCTCTGGCTCTCTATAAATCCTATTCCATTATCTGATGAAAACAGTAGAACAAGTATTACAAATGCTATTACAGAATCTCTAGTTTTTAAATTGGTTAAACATCATCTTACGATGAAATTGTGTCTCTAAAATTGGAAACTTGTGAGTTATATTGACAGAACAGTAATGCTCTGCTTTTATGTCTGTTGACTTTAGGGCTGATTTAGTTTTAAAGGCAAACTAGGTCAAACTGGCTCTTGGTTTGTCTTATTTCTACTTAAATTGTATTGGTTGTATTTCACCCATTCATCGTAATGCAGCAAAGTCAGAAAATGAAACTGTTTAAAGTTCACAATGCAGCACATTAACTTAAATGATGGTCAGACAAACTAAAGCATGCTCAACAAGGCAATCTATCGAATGAGGACGGTAAGGCAGCATCTGCTGTAAAATAGGGCTATAATGAATAATTGGCATGGTCGTTGTAAACACCTTCGCTTTCTAATTTCAGAAACAGACAATGTTCTGGGCATCATATCATATTATATTACTGGACTCTGTGTCTGTGATGCGAGTAACATTTGTACTTACATGTACACACAGATGGACAGACTGAGAGACATGCAGATAGAGAGGCAGGTAGACAGATAGATGTTATTTCTACAAGCAGATTATGTCTTCAAACACTATATTGCAGGGCAGACATCACAGAACACCTTAAAACACAATAACGCATGGTATAAAACATGCCTGAGATCAGTGGCCACTCCTGGTCAGCAGCTGCTAGTAACAGCATTAATTCAGTCTGTCTCTCAACAATGATGTGCTGTGAGAGAGTTTGTGGAGATAGAGCAATCATCTCCTGGCATATAAATATTAAGAGCATGGTTGAACTACTCTCAGCAGCCACAAACAGCATTTGCTGCCCCTGAATAGAACTTACATCAATTTTGGGCAGCGTTCTACATAGCTATACATATGTGTCTCAAGATTAAGAAAAACCTGAACCCTAACTCTAACCCTAACTCTTGTCCTATCCCCTACCCCGGCCTTAACCCTAATTTTAACTTTAGTCCTAGCCATTACTCTAGCCCTATCCCTAACTTTTACTCTAGTCCAGGGCTACCTAACAGCCAGATCCCCAGATGCTGTAGAACTACAACTCCCATGATGCTTTGCATGCCTTTAGAATGCATTTAGAATGACAAAGCATCATGGGAGTTGTAGTTCTACCATATCTGGGGATCTACCTACTGGACAGCCCTGCTCTAGTCCAAGCCACTACCTCAGCCTTAATCCTAACTCAACTCTAGTCCTAGCCATTACACTAGCCCTAACCCTAACTCTTGTCTCACACTAGGCTCACAAAACAGCCATCTTGCAGCCAAAGTATAATGCCTCAATTTAATCACTAGGGTTTCCATTATCACAAAGCTGCAGCATAAGATAAATGTGCTGCAATCTAATAAATCATTTGTCCAATGTATGGTACAAAGGTGTAGTATCCCCACTTCACCTCTGGGAAATTCTGCTTTGATAAGGAAATAATTCAGCAGGGTGTAAAGCGCCTTATTGACCCCATTAGTTAGGGAACTGAGAGGCTCAGAGGCTGAGAGGCTCTTCTAGAGAGGCTGTTCCCTTCACTAGCCTTGGCTAGTAGGCTAAGCAGCACACAATATCTGTATTTATTTGCCAGCCCTCTAGGATATTGAACCAGTAGTTAGACAAACATAAAGAAAATGAAAAAAAGAGTAAAACACAAAAAAATACACAAACTCCACGCGCGTTTCACCCTCTATGCCAGGATCATCAGGAGTGCCACTTCTAATGATCCTGGCATAGCGGGTGAAATGCATGTTGAGTGCTGCTGTCCAGGAATGTAACTCCCACCAATCTTGGGCACATTAAATGTGGATAAAAGGCACCCTAGCCCTAAACCCAGTTCTAAGCCTAGTCCTAACCATAAAATAATCATGTAATATAAAAGATACAATGGTGAAGTGTATATTAACCGAAAATAATTCTCTCTCTCTCTCTCTCTCTCTCTCTCTCTCTCTCTCTCTCTCTCTCTCTCTCTCTATGTCTATCTCCCTCTCAAGCTCTTTTGCATTTATACAAGAAAAATATTTTGGTTCATCAGTCGCATTCACTGTAATAAATATGTATTTCTATGTAGAAGTTGCCATTAGGAATAGGCTCAGGTGTCGTTTCTCTAGAAATATACACCATTCTTTTTGCTACATACTTCCTTTACAAAAAAAAAAAAAAAGAAAACGTTCAGTAAATAAAGCTTTGACTGTTATGGATTTAGACAATTAAAGGTTTACTGGAAATTGTAATAATTGTAATAAAAATATATTTGTTTTGAATAAAAATTACTGACAGCAGGAAGGCTAAAAATATGCTACCAATTTAATGAAAAGTAAACAAAATATGCACAAAACTAAGGCACATTTTAGACTTCTTTCGCTGGAAAGTCTAACAAATGGCAAAAAAAACAAAGATTCTTCTTGTGTTTAAATGTTTGAAAGTTCTCAATTTTCTTTTAAGTTTTTCAGCGAAATAAACTCGTTAAACACACACATGCGCACACACGCACACAAACGCACACACACGCACACACCCCATGTCCCCCTATGTAATACTTTCCAGCATTTGCTAAAATATATAGTTACAAAACATAAAACCACAGACAATGATTTCAAATTGACCTATTTATCCATACAAATGCCTCTTTATATTGCGTGCTCATCACAATAACATAACCCACATCTCAAGCATTCTTGAAATGTATCACTGCGTCTACTGTATGGAAACTCAAGGTATTTATTTAATTCTCGTTTTGTAGGACAACAAACTAAAGTGTTTATTCACTAAACATTATTTTAGTGAATTGAAAACTAAACTGCGAAACCTAGAAAGAAAAAGCTAAATTGGAAAAATAAAATCCTGTTCAGCTAAAGTCACAGCTAGGCTATTTTAGCTGCATTTTATAATTCCTTTTTTAAGCTAGAGATATACTCCGGGTCTTCCAGCATACCTGGATATTGATGCAAAGTTCTATAGTAGTTTATCCCTTATGCAGAACTACTAAAATTGTTTAAAAGACAAAGAAAGAACAAAGTGAGAGGTCATTTCATGAACAGTGAAGGATAACAATATGTTTTGAACAAGTCAGAAACTTAATTGTTACTGCTGTTTATTTGATCCAAGTAGTGGACCTGGCTATGGTGTGTCCTTTCTCTGTACTATTGCGGGTCTTTGGCCAGCCTCAATATGTTGAAACACTGGTGTTGCCGAGATAATTATTATATTTTTCTTGCACTCACAGTGGGTCCTAGAGAGTGATATTCATCCTTGTAAATATCTGGTTGTTGAGTGTATTATGAACACTGGTATTGATTGAACACAGTAAAATAGAAAGGAAGAGAGGACGAGTAGTATACCAGTATGGGGTATAGGGAACATAAAGGAGGTATTTTAATATTAATACCAACAAAGGCTGAGGATACCAATCAAGAATGCCTCAGCCTTTGTTGGTATTAATATTAAAATACCTCCCATGTTCCCAATACCCCATACTGGTATACTACTCGTCCTCTCTTCCATTCTATTTTCACCAAGGGTTACCCCCTTTTTTCCTTAGTATATCAGAGGGAGCTGTACCCAAACAGTTAAATAGAGCTTAGTAAAAAAAAAAAAAAAAAAAAAAATGATTAACATTGTCCAGATTTGTTCCCCTTTTGTCACTTAGAGGCACTGTATGACTCCTCTAAAATCGGAAAAGTGATGTTGTAATATGAAATCTCTGGCACTCTAGCTGCTATCGACTGCACTTCTACAGTAGAGAGGCTGACATTTCCAATTCCAAGACTGTTCTCTACCCAATTCTAGTTCTCAGTTGCTGTCCTAAAGCTCCAAACAGCCTGTCCCTTTTGTTTACCTTCCCTGTCTATAACCAATTCAGTCACAGAGTGCAGTATCTTTAAAATTACTTATTTGTTCCTTGTTCGTACACTAATTATGAAATAAAATATCTGCATAATTGCAATAAACATGCTTTTGAGCCAAGACTCAGGGGTATATTAAAGTAGTGCTGTTTTAATCCACACCTTGAGGGTCAGGGATTTTTGGTAGTACTTACTCATTGCTTAGTGAGGCATAAAATTAATTACATTTTAATTAAATATGTCCTGAATCTTTGGTGGAATTATAACCCTTGAGAATTGATTTAGACATCCCAGAATTACAGCCTTGCACAAAAGCTTTTTAAAATGGAACCTTGACCAGATCTACCAATACTGTAATTACAGAACTGTGCAATTCTACAACAATATTTTGCATGAAAAACTCTAAATAAAAATAGATTAAAATAGAAAAAAATAGATAAAGATATATAAACTGCCATTTAGCAAATTGATCTCTAAAATACTGAGTTGCAAACATATTTTTTATTAATTTGAATACATAATGTCCCAAAAGACAATCAAGGCATATGACACATGTAAAACAGTCTTCCCATCAATAGTGGAACGTTCCCTAAGCCTTTACATTTTAAACCTTATTCTGAACCCTGAGCATTAAAACAGGCACTAACTTTTTAAGACCTCCCAACTCTCCCGATTATGGTGGGACAGTAATTGTTTCAGGGTCGTGTCCTGCAGGGACAACAGGGAACTGTCCCCAATACTTGCTGCAGACCTGAGGAAGAGAGGAAAGCTCTCGAAAGCTTGTCTTTGAAACTTTGAAATATTATGTTAGTCCAATAAAAAAGGTATAATTGCATACTGCAATACTCTGGTATTTTGGCATTTTGTCTAATGGACTATATATATATTAACATCTGTATATGTGCATGTATATGTGCATGCATGTAACATGTTACCAAACTTTAGGAGAAAGGAGGTTGGGACAGTAGACACATATAGTATACATGGTATACATGCTTATATATATATATGCCTTACTAGCCTTTATACAGATAAAATCTTACTGTCAAAAGGAGCTTATAAAATAAGGTTAGGGTTAAGTTGATTTTAGATTTTTCTTCTATTTAAATCAAGGGGTTAGTTTTAAGGCAGTGTAAGGGTGTCCTCGGGCCAGGAATCATGGGTCACCTTAAAGACATGGACCCTCTAACCTTAATTCCTTCTTAAACCTTAGCCACTCTTATCTAACCATAAAACCTCCTAACCTGTAACATGGATCATCCCCAAAACCGACACAGCTATGTAATCCTGTGCTGTAATGATGTGAAGCATTATACATATACATTATACATTTTTCAACATGGTGCCACTATTGACTCTATTTCATAACCAGCAGAGAAAAGATATAGAAAGAGAGAGGGATAAATATTATATTATGTGGGGACCACAGGAAAAAAAGCACAATTAATATATTTCATGAGTGAAGCTAGCTCTTGGAGTTTGTGAGCATAGAATCCACAACAAGGGGATGCTCTGCCTCAACTAGAGTTACATGACGCATATGTCCATTCAGAGGTCAAAAGTGAAGAAAGAGAGATTGGTGGACAGAAGAGGACTGAGGGAGAGGTATAGCATGCCCCTTCACACACTTCATGTCTGCAAGGTTTCTCTGAACAAATCTGGACTGAATATTTTAGAGCATATTTCTGTTCTAATCAAACAATGTCTGCAACATTAAATGTGAGTGCAGAGAGTCTTCACTTTATTGGGACTGAGAGTTCTATCTGAGAGTTCTAGAGTGCACTATACCTAGAACATACCAGGGGTATATAGAGATAATGATTAAAGGCAGATAATGGTTTTGATCCTTTACATTTTAAAATGTATATGGTTTCATGCTCAATGCAGATCCTGATATTCTAATGCCATTGGTTTCTAAAAGTGACAATAGCCCATTGCATTCAACACATAACGTTTTTCCAATATAATCTGTTGCTGAATTAAGTTGATTTACACAATTATTCTAATAACCTAGTGGAACACATTAACTTTGACAACACTAAACGTAAGCACAGTCACTGAATACAAAATGCTTAATATTTTATAGAGAAATTTAAGGCCAAACGAGAATAATAGGTGACATGGCAAAATCGTCCAGTTCAGCTATTTTAGCCTTTAAAGTTAAAAATCCCTTTGAATTCTTGACAATTCTAACAACTTTAGTGAATAATGATTGATAACAGTGATAATGATTATGTATATTATTTTAATTTAATATATACACAACAGTCCTGATTTTGTCACGATTTATGAGTCCTGCCCCACTGTCCCAATTTAGTTTTTTCTTGTCCTGCATCTGGGAACACTATTTAACTCTCTGAAGCAGCATGGTGCAAGTACATCATTAGCTGTGCTGGCACTGTGAATCGGCACATTTGGACCATGCAGAGAGTCCTTCTGCACCGCTCTCTGCATGGTTCTGCATGTTGGCAGCCAGCCAAACAGGCTGTCAGTCACGTGTACTTGATGCCAGGCTAACACGCCCCTTCAGAGGAAGACCTGACCCTTTTTCTTGGACTGGCCTGACCATTATAAGTGTCGTCAGTGATGTGAGCTTGACAAAGACCGTTCAGGTCGAAACGTTGTGAGTGGCGGTGGATTCAATAAATTTGCCTTTTTGTATCCTGGAGTGCCTGGACCTTTTTCTATTTCTGCCTCATCAAGTATTTGGTTCTTGGTACTGCGACCGGCCTGGCTGCACCCAGATACATATCATATTGGGATTGAGTGCATTTCCACACTCCTGTTCTTTAGTGATGTGAGTCATATCACTAGCGACTCCCTCTTCAGGTCCCGCCGTCAGTCCTGATCTCATAACGCCCAATGTTGGGAGGTATGAATACATTTAACTAGTGCGTTTATTTTATTTTTATCTAGATAGCATGCTATATATATACAAGCTTGGAAAGTTCTTTTATGTAACTAAATCCCAACACAAGTACAGCTACAAAGGTGAGACATTTTAAGTTAATTGCCAATTAACAGTATGACATCTAGTAATTAGCACTTGGATTTGTGATGTTTCACTTAAATATAAGGGGAATAACAGAGTTTCAAAGAGGCTAAATAGTGGATGCCCAAACTGCAAACTTATTTTACATGTCAAGGGGAGCAGTCTTAAAAATAATCACGTCATGCGCAACGCATTGTCAAACTGCAATCACATGAAGGAACAGAGGTTGCAAGCTGGAGCTCACTGACAGGCACAATACAGAATGGCTGCTAAATGCACAGCTGCTGTCATCATCTTTCCTTTTCCTACATGTGGGCAGGTCTAAATTTGGAGATAGCTAAATGATACCCTAAGTCCACAATATCCTTTGAAAGCTTTTGAACAGGGGAGGAAGGAATAGAATTCAGGGGCGGCTCTAGACTTTGTGAAGCCTTAGGCGAAACTCAAACATGAGGCCTCCACTAACACCGATAGTGAAACAAAATAGGAGTTGCCTTGTGTGTGTGTAATAAGGGTTACAATTATTTTGAAGGACAGGCTTGAAGCACTGGATACAGCAAGCTAGTCTCTGTATTCATTGTTCAGAGGCTTGCTGTGTCACGGCTCCCTGTGTGGCATCATTGAAAGCTCTCAGATTGTAGTAGTTGTATGACATAATATGCAAACAAAATTAAATTGCAACAAACATTTAATTGGCAATTATGCTAATTGTTTATACACAATTGCAGGGTATAGTTTCATATAGTCTGGCAATCATGTATATATAAGTGCTGGTGTAAAGGGAATATTGGAAACAAAAATTAAAAAATTGGTTAGGCAAAAAAGCTTTTAAAAATGATCTTACCAAATAATAAAGTTACAGATAATAAATCTTCCCCAAATATTCCATAATCATTTTACATATATAATATCTGTGCTTACAATATATATTTTTACATATATATTATGTTCTTAATGTGTTGCCACATACATTTTCCATTTATGTACATTATATATGTTTACATATTACCTGTGCATTGCCCATATCATACCAGCCCTGTACACACACACACACACACACACACACACATACTAACTCATGTATACATATACACACTGTTACACAAACACATATACACACTCTGATACAAACACATTTACATGCACACAAACTTGCTGATGCACAAAGACACACACACTGACAAATACAGAGATTAAGTTACAATGTGTTTTGGGCTGTGTGTATTTCTGAGTATGTTTGACATTGTCTACCTGTTTACATGTCTGAGAGTGTGTGTCTGACAGTGAGTATACTTGTGTGTGAAAGTACGTCTCTGTGAGCATGTGTATGTTTGTTTTTGGAATCGTATGTGTGTGGCGTAGTGCTTGCAGTGTGTTGTGAATGGGGGGTTGCCTGTGCCAATGTGTTTATGGTGGAAGTAGGAGTGACAGGTTTAAGGGGAAATTATCTAACATGGTGAGTGTGGCAGTGTGAGGTGGTGAGTGTGACAGAGTTGGGGGAGTGAGTGTGACAGGATTGTGGCATTAATGTGATAGGGTGGGTGTGGAATGGTTGGAGGAGGGAGTGTGACAAGGCGAGTGGAGGTTAGCATGACAGGATTAGGGGCATTAATATGATAGGGTGAATGCGGTAGACCAAATAGAGGTGAGTGTGACATGGTTGGAGGGGGTGAGTGTGACAGGATTAGGGGGTTAATGTGAATGTGGCAGAGTGAAGAGAGGTGACAGTATGTGGGAGAGTGACAGTGTGAGGGATGGCAACAATATGTGAGGGAGGGTGACATTATACCTTTTTTTCTTCAGTATTCTATTCACAGGTGGTCCAATGGTTTCCCTGGTGGTGTGGTGGTTCGCTCTCTGATCTGCAGAACTGCTGGGTGCAGAGTTACAGACCATGAGGTTGTTGTCCCGCAAGCTCCAGCACTTGAAGTGTCAGATCATTTTGGGGGTAACCAGTGGCAATGTTGTCTTTATCCAGAGCTTGCTGACAGCTCCTTGAAATGTCTGCAGCACTGTACCCAGCAGAGCTGCAGACCAGAGGCTATGCTGGTCTCTGCTCTTTTTCCCCCAGACAGAGTGAAATGGGCAACTGGCAGCACACAGGGTAATCTGCCAGGCCCCCTCCTTGTGTTGGGCCCTGGGTCACAGACTGGGGGACCATCTGATCAGTCTGCCCTTAGGAGACTTAGGCAGCCTTGGGTCCCCAGAGAGCGCGAGGCCTTAGGCGGCCACCAAACTTGACTAATCAGAGAGCCCCCTTATGGTGCAAGCATTGATCCACTGCAATGTTTCAAAACTTTAAATGATAATAATTACATAGACAGCTAAAGAGTAATTTCATGAACACCAGAAAGGAATCATTAAGCTTTAAATTGAATTTCTGGAGTGCAAAGTGCCCAGTAGATTTCAGCTCTGAATCTCTTTTGAGAACAAACTGTTGATCTTCTCAGTAGAGGTTCTTGATTAGAATATTATATTGTTAGGGTTTCTGTTGTCTCCCCAATGAGTACATAAAGTTGTTATAGATGTGAGATGAGATACAATGAAATAAAAATGGAAAACTGTGTTTCAGCTGTCTTTAAGTGGACCTATCCACACAATTTCTTATCTAAATAACCTGCAGTCTCCATACAATCATTAGATTGATTTGATATCACTTTATAAATGAAGTCTGCACTTCCAGCTGAGATTTACAATAAGCCTCTAAGCATAAATGGTTCAAACCAATCAATATTACTGAAATGAAAGCACTCAACCCGAGAACATTTTCTCTGCAATGTTTAAGACCCAATCATATGTTTTTATCCATGTTAAACAAGACCAACAAATACAAATATCTCATTATAAGAATGGTAGTTGTCCATAATTAAATACCCGTAAATGAATAAAGAACTGCAGAACTAGCACTTTCAACCTATGAGAGTTGCTCAATATACATAACCATAATGTAAAATGAAAATTAATTGAATCATTGGTTATTTTGTGGTGTATGTTGGTATCAGATATAGTTATCCCACTGTTTTCTGCAATTTCACTTGTTGCTGTCCATTAGACTGTACATATAAGGTACAGTTGAAAGGTTTTAATTGGGTCATGAGCAGTAAAAATAGTTGCACATGTGGGTTAAAAATTTTTTTTTATAATTCTTTAGAACTGTGGGAATTGCTTGAAAGGTCTTTTATTAATATCTCCCTATGTCTTAAGGGCATACGAAAAATGAGAGAAATCTCACTCGTAGCAGTTTCCATAAAATATATCACTCTTGGTAATTAGCAGCTGCTATAACTTTGCTAACTAACACCAAGTTTCTGTTACAGACAGTACAAAGTACCAACAGATTGGAAGCAGTCCCTCACTCAATGTCAGCTAGGTGCTAAGTACAAGACAAGTTACTGACTGCGCTCTGGCAATATATCCTATAGGAAAAGAGACATTTGTTCCATATATGGACACATCAAGCACTAAAGCCTTTCTATAAGCATGATGAAGGTTACAATAAACAGTGTACTTGTGAAATGTTAGTTGGTGTGAAAAAAAAAAGGTAATTTTAGTGAATTGAAAGACAAATTGCAAAATTGAGACTAAAATAGCCAGGCAGTATGTATGCCTATTTTGGCTTGAATTGACACTATAGTCGCCTAAGCCACTATATCGCATAGTGGTTCATGTATCTATAGCATGTTCCTGCATGCTGTTCAATGTAAAGGCTGCCTTTACATTTAGGAAAGCATTGGATTGGCTGAGATCATCAAGATTGATGATCTCAGTAATGGAGGCAGGGACAGATGTCAGGCATCTAAATAGATAGTGCAGCACTACAATGTTAGGAATACATTTGTGTATTCCTAACACTATAGTGTTCCTTTAAATGTTGTATTTTTATCTTCAATTAACTAGAATTTTCTGTTTAGTGAGTAAACCCATAAGGAAACTTCCTCAGACAATCACAGGTAATGTGCACATGGAAGCAGTTCATTGTATCCTGCTAGAATTGCTATAGCAAAAAAATTATATAACTTGCCTTTTTGTCTAATTTGCAAAATGGTAAATGCTGAGCAGTAGTCGGTATCAGTGGAGGCAGGCGTGAGTAGTGTGCAGACATTAAAGATAAGGGTGGACAATGATACCTATCAAAATCTTGTATCCACAGATATCTACTGGCTGTTGGTTCTAATGATGCTTAACAACTATGTTGTATAGCCAAGCATAGAAGTAGGCCCACAGAGAGCCAGTTACCAAAATGAACATTCTAAATGAATCCAAAGTAATTTTCAAATTAAAGGGACACTCCCTTTAGGCATGTTACATTGCACTTAAGGACACCTCCAAGTGGCCACTCCTTAGATGGGCACTGGAGGGGCTTCCTAGCTAAGGGCTGCACAGTAGGCAGCCCTGCCGTTCACGCTCTGCATGGGGACGCTGAATTTTTCTCATTGATTCAATGCATCTCTATGAGGAGGTGCTGATTGGCAAAACTGTGTTTGGCCCCGCCCCTTGCTGATTTTAGGGGAAGCATTGGATTGGCTAAAAATTGGCAATTGTGATGATGTTACCAAGGCGGCGGGGCCAATGCCGGCGAACCCGTGGAGAGCTGAAAATAAGGTGAGTTTTAACCCATTCTGAGGGGGCTATGGTGGGTTTTCACTATAGGGTCAGGAATACATGTTTGTGTTCCTGACCCTATGGGGATCCTTTAGACCAAAGTTGCTGACTTGGAAGCATAGCTTACTTAGAGAAGTGTTTCAGTTTCAGATATTATCAACTCTTCACTTAGAATTCTCACTTTAGTAAATAACCATATAGTGTGTTATTTTTTGTCCCTGAAACATTTCTGTGTTGATTAAACAAACACATCATGCCAGTCAAATAACTAATTATTTTGAACCAAAGAGAATGGTCAAAACAAAAGCTTGATTTTTGTATATAGCTTCAAGACAGTTTTAGTCAATTAGCCAAGTGTACAAATGTAGAATTTACATGGATACATTAAATTTGTCAGGCTAATTGTGTTTACTATGTGTTTACAATGTCAAAAGCTAAGTTTATTTGGTAAATCGTCAAAAAAAATAAAGAATTAAATCTATGTTAATGTTTATTTTTCAAGCAGTTGAAAAATATAAAGGTGTGTAGGCGCTTTTATATACTTTGTATTGGGACTTTTTATGCCCTCTTGTGGTGTTTACTTAGACTATTTTTTTTTAAATGCTTTATTTTATTTGCGCCTGAAATAACAGCAAGCGTGCAGCGCCACGACAGCTGCTGCAAGCAGTTTCATATACATTACAAATCGTGACAGGTTAAACAGCGCAGTTTTGTTTTTTTTTAAAGATAAGCTATAATACATTCATGGTAAATGTGTGCATGTTAAGATTGATCTCGCTCAATGTTATAAAGCTATTAAAACATATAATGACATTCAAGCTAGGTCTTATGAGACTGTCTTAGCAAAGTTGGTGTTGTCTACAGTGTAAAACAATATACATGCAGTGACAAACAAGAAATTGCTCAATTATTACAAGTATACATCGCTAGTTACGTGAGCAGGCTAGAACATTCTCTAGAATAACATACAAGCTGGGGCAAGATATATCGCTTCAAAAACATAGGGACATGGTTGATCTAACTGTGCCAACAATAGGAGGAGCAGGCAATAGTCGCTTAATAGCTGATGCATAGCAAAATACAAGTTCTGAAACTGTTAGAGATTAGTCGCTTATTTTTTAACTATGTTTGGTCTATCTGTGCTAACGATAGGAAGAACAGGCAATAATAGCTTAACGGCTAGTACATTGCAAAACACAAGGTATGAGACTGTTATAGATTGGTCACACATTTTTGTAGTTAAATGATCTCTAGAAAACAATGTAGACAGGTGGAGTCAGCGGCTAATTCTTAGGTTGTAAAGGCAAACAGGACATGTTACTGCCTCTCTATCTACGTGAAGTGAGGTTCCACTGGGTGGCCTGGTAGGTGATCTGCTATTGCTAAAGTGGGATCTACAAAGGTACAGGGTGTAAGCGTATATGATTGAGCATGTGGTCGTGGGGAGGGAGGGTGCGTGCACCACCGCTTTGGGCCCAATCTAGGGGCTTATTTATGCAGTCCAGGAATCCCTCAACTACTTAGGCTTTTTTGCCCTGTAAATTTACTGTATATTATTTACACTGCTTTATTGTCCCTTACTTTTAATTGTTCACCAATAATTTTTAGTTTAACTATTCTGATTCCTGTGCTTCTCTCAATCCAGGATATTGTTATAGCCTTGTTAGGCACCCTTCTGTGCATCATATAGAGCCTGGGACGGCTCTCCATCCTGTGAATTTTATCCTATATAGGGGTTTATTATGTGTATTTACCGTTTGCACTGTGTTTTATATTTTTGTTTTCTAGACTGATCCTGCTATCTGTATTTTGTTGGCTGGTGCAGTATTTGTTTTACTGTGACAGAAAATCTTAACGTGCTCATTCACATTCACTCGCAATAAAATAGAAATATGATTAAAATGTTATAAAAAAAATGCATCACTTCAAGCTGAAGAAAGTCATTTTCCACCACAGGAAGTCCCTAAACCTGAGATCTCCAATGTTTTATATTTGACTAATCATCACAATTTTTTTGTATTAGCAGAAAAATGTATTTAGGGATTTTTTTTTTCCATAAGCTTAGTACTTAAATCGATACACCTGACATCAACTAACCTGAACTCATTCAAAACTCTGGATCGATGACTTGACCAGCTACCACCAATTTAGTGACCATGTGCCATCTGTAGCTTCATCTTCCTCTTAGTTGACAGAAATGGAACCAAGTATTGTCTTCTGCTTCTGTAGCCCAACTTCATCAAGGATCAAATGATTTAAGCATTTTACAATGTACTTCTAAACACCACAGTAAAAAGCATAATAAATTAAGTTTATATGACTTTTCTGCTAGCTGTCAATTCCCATTGATGATTATAAACAAATCAATCGAGGCTGTAGAACTGCTGCACACTGGATGTTTATTTTATCGCATCATTCTCAATGAGCATACAAATGTTAGGATATGACTCTAAATATTGCAGTGTATACACATCTACTGCAAAGATCTTCCCTGAGATATTGGATGCACCAATTGTACTACTGTCAATCACTTAACACTTGTTCTATGCATCCTAATTAGTGATGTCCCGAACATTTCACCGGGAACCGTTCGCCGGCGAACATAGCGCGATGTTCGGTCCGCCCCCTATTCGTCATCATTGAGTAAACTTTGACCCTTTACCTCACAGTCAGCAGACACATTCCAGCCAATCAGCAGCAGACCCTCCCTCCCAGACTCTCCCACCTCCATGACGAATAGGGGGCGGACCGAACATCGCGCGTGTTCGTGACCGCAAACACGCTATGTTCGCTGGCGAACGGTTCCTGGCGAAATGTTCGGGACATCACTAATCCTAATATATGGGTTAGTAAAACTAAACCTCTTGACCATACCTGAATGTTTATATAATTGCTATATACAATATAATTTTTAGTATACCACACACACATATATATATATATATATATATATATATATATATGTGTGTCGTCTTGCTCAGAAATGTTTTAGACTTGAGAAAGGAAAGGTTCTCCCGAAAACTTGTCATTAAAAAATTCTGTTAGTCCAATAAAAGAGGTATTACAAGATAACAAATTGATCTCTTTTTTACATCTACATCACTGGACTAATACGGCTACAATCTCTACTTCTATCTATCTATCTATCTATCTATCTATGTCATAGCAATTCATCTAGAATCTAAAAAGAAATAATATGTGCTCAATTGTGTGTGTTGTGTGTAGTAGAAATGTAATTTTTCCAAAATACTCTGCAGTTCGCTTGTCTTGTCCTTACATTGTATTTATTTACATTTGCAATATTTTTCCTTTAGCATAGGTTATATTATGTACTCCAGTTCAATATAAAATCAACATGGTTCTTTACTAAAGTGAGACTTCATAGTAAATTAAAAGTGAATTTTAAATTAAAGATCAAAATATGCATTCAGTTCAACTGCTCTGACCTTTTGAAATTCAGTTCAAATTCATTTTGAATTCTCACTTTAGTTAAAAACCCATTATGTTTCCCTTCTCCTCCTGAAAAAAATCCAGAAATGCCCCTGCAGACAGGTTACATATGTATTATTCATCTTGATAATTTGTATACCTGTCCACATATATTATGAATTGTCTAACGTATAATTCAAATGGTTGAAACACATTGTGTGCTATAATTGTGCACTCAATACAAACTGATAATAGCTATTTTACTGTAAAGAAAGTAGATTCACACTGCCATTATTAAAATAATTTATTTCAAGGCCAGGAAGTTATTGTGTTCAAGAGAAAATTCATATATATATATATATATATATTTCCAGGTCCCAGCACTCGATGTTTCCGGGCTTTTTGTGCTCCGGTGCACAATCTCCAACCAAAATATATATACCTAGTAGAGAGCACTCTGGAGTCTTGATAAAGTAAATTCAAACTGCTGCTTTATTAAGAAAACACAATGATAAACACAATAGTCAACGTTTCAGTCTATGCAGACTTTGCTTAATAAAGCAGCAGTTTGAATTTACCTTATCAAGACTCCAGAGTGCCCTCTACTAGGTATATATAATTTTTTTTTTTTTTAAAGCATCACCGTTATTAATTGTTTATCTTTGTATAGCAGTCCCGGTATTTAATCAATGCTGAATTCAAGCAAAATGACAAATAGCTTAAAGTATGTACAGAATAGATTCTATGTATAACCATTCTCATGTTTACAATTACCTGTTTGATTGCTAAAAAAAAAAAAAAAAAAAAAAAGTCATAACATGAACACTTTATTTTCAGTATTTTGTGGGAAAAAAAAATGTGAGATGCGCTGGGAGTTTTATCCACAGGCTTGAGAAAGCGAATTACTAATAGTATAACTAAATAAACTTCACATACAACCCCTATGGCACCAGAGAGTTTTCCTCTTAAAAAAAAATAAAAATTGAGTGATATTTATATGCAATCGTAGCCTCACACTGTAGGACAAAAATCGCAATCTTTGTATAATTTGCTGTCCAGGGATACCTAGAAGAATTGCATTTGGTTGATTTACAGAATTATATTTCTGTTATTTATTCCTGCATTACAG
This sequence comes from Pelobates fuscus, assembly GCF_036172605.1. Lineage (NCBI taxonomy): Eukaryota > Metazoa > Chordata > Amphibia > Anura > Pelobatidae > Pelobates > Pelobates fuscus. The sequence continues at coordinate 47,355,196 of NC_086319.1, read as the reverse complement.
AAATTGTGCAAGAATAAAATGATTTACACCTTATATAGCAATCCGTATCTTGTAATCATTTGGAGAAATTTGAAATAAATAAATAAATACAAATAATCAAATAGCTTGTACAAAAATAGGGGTAATTCTGTCAGGGAAGAAATGACAAAACACAGTGCAAAAGCATACCGCAAGGTAATAGTTAATTATATACGTCAATTGGCCACTCACAATTTAAATATGGATAAAGAGCCTTCAATGTAAGAGGTGTGGATCTGTTCCAGGTCTTGAGCTCTATTTATCTAAAAATGAGAATAGACAAAGTGCAATCCAATAAAATAGCAACCAAGTAAAGTGCACAATGCAAATTTTACACTTTGCATTGTTACTTGGTTGCTAATACCCCTATTTTTGTACATTGATGTTTGTTGAAGATCACTTTTGAGGAGATCTTCAGGGTCTCTACAAGGGTAGTCATTCATTTAATTGCTATCAAAACTGTACTTTTATCACTGGACACTTTATAATATTGAGAAGTCCCTTTCTATATTTTTCGTAATCACATAGCTTAGTTAGGGGCATTTGCAATGAGATGTATAGTATAGTAAAAGAAAGGTATGCGCTTTTTAATGTCATAGATCTTGAAGAATCAGTCCAGTTGGCCGAATACATTTTAAACTTGATCACGTCTTTAAAGTGTCTCTGTCATCAAAATAAACTTTGTGTCATCTGCTTATATGTAGGTCGCTGTTCCTGAATCTCTCTTTTTTAATCTTTTTCCTGATTGTTCAAGTTCTCATAAAATACTTAGGGATGTTATGTTCTACTCATCAATAGCAGTCAAGTTCACAGAGTTTAAAGGTATACTGTAGCGTTAGGACTATCTGTATTCCTAACGCTACAGTTCTGGTTCCCCTTATCATTCTTACCCCATCTAGGCAAAAATAAAATAAAACGACAAAATAAAATAATAAGCAAGTTACTCACCTTATTTATAGTGCAGAGTCTCCCTTTTTACTCCTGCTACTTCCTCCTTGGGTTGTGTCATCGTGGAGGCATGCCACCAGGCTGATGGGCCAATCCAGGGCTTCTCATGGAGAAGAATTAGGGAATGTAGGGGCATGTGCAGTGCTTTCCATAAAGGGCCTATGATTCCTCCATAGAGAATCACTGAATACACTGCGCTTGCGACGCCATGCTATGTTACGGTATGAGAGTCAGGAAGTAAGATTTCAGGCTCTCATGCCCAGAGGGCTTGAAGGCATGGCTTGAGGCCACACTTCCAAGACTTCTAATTAGTATAATATTTGGTTTTTTTTCGGGGTAGGATGTGGGCAGGACTGAAGACACAATAACAACTTCAATATGATGATGATGTTAACGTGCCTACAGTTTCCCTTTAAACAACAACTGTCACATCAAAATGTATGTTTATTTTTAATACAAGAATCCTTTTAAACAAGATTTTTAAAATTAAGTATATGTTTATAAAAATAAAATTAGAAACCCTCACCCCTACTTTTAGTATACGACATGATCTTTCAGCCATATGCATTTAAACAGTTAGTCTCCCTGGTCTTCCCTGCGTCCCTCCCTGCAACTATCGGTTTTAACCACTTCTTGACCCAATGTTCATGAATATGGTAAATGACCCCTTCACGTACTAACAGTAGCGGTGAGTTTTTCAATTTTTTTTAAAACATAATTGATTTAAAAATAATAATTTCATCTTCATTAATCTTCATTCGTTTATTATATTAAAATAGTTTTGAGTTGACAGTTTTCCTTTGAGCTGGATTCTATATCAGCTGCCAAACAAATTTAGTCACAATCCACTAGTAAAAATAAAATCCCACAAAAGGGCAAATGGCAGACATCATAGCCAGAAGACAACACTATCGCTGTGCCCAAATATTGAGATTTGTCAAGAGGAAGGAAGAAAGGATGTTAAATATAAGGTAAGAGCCATACACAACTGTACACTTAAGCTATCTTGGAAGCTTAAGTTTGGTTATTTGGTATTTAAAAATGATAGTTAAATTTAGTGGGTTTATTCGTATCAGTGAGCTGACTACCCTGAAAAAAGTCCTCATTAAGCTCTGCTAAAATAAGAAAATGAATTTCAAGGTTATGTGCCCATTATTTTTCAAACTGTGTATTGATATGTTCTTGAAAGTCCATGAAAAGTAAGATATTTTTATTTTAAAGTTGATACTAAAACATTTGTAATGTGACGAGGGACTCAAAATAAAGACCCCAATTAGTAGATTAAAGATGCATTTTTTTGCATTGTTTGCTTTAAATGGTATTTTAACATTACAATTATTTTATTTAATCTGTAACCTTGATTTAACATTTTAGTCTTCGTATTTCTCCATAGAATTAAATTATTACACGTAGAAGATACCTTGAAAACTGTAGCTAACAACTATCTGAGTTTGCCAAGAAAAAGGCTTATAAAAATATTTTTTGTTATTCAGAAGGCTGAAATGTTAAGCATTTTGAATAAAAATACTGCAGGCAAGGTTTTATAAATTGCTAAAATGATCTTTCCACATGGAATTTAAGGATGGGCACAGAGTAAACATAAGCACTGCTTAAAAAATAGTCAAAACCTGTTCAATCATATTGATATTCATTTACAATATGAATTCCATGACAAAAGTCAATTTTAAATGCTATCTCGGGCTGACATAGTATTACTTAAACTACTCCCTAGAGAGCACACCAATAATTCATACACAGTTTGATTGAATAGAGTGTCAACAACGCAAACCTTAGGTTAAACAAATATTTTATTTTAGTTCAACTAACAGCAAAAAATGTTAATCGGCAGAAGGAGATATTCTATCATTTTCTGGATTCTGTGTGAATATAAATGTAACCCTTCTACTGTCAGTTAATCTATATATTTAAGTATGCAGACCCCCGCAGGTTTGAGTAGAGTCACATCTAAGATGGAAATTGTTACAGAGCCTCCAGTTATGTAAAAATTGCAAGGTAGGTCACATGAGTCCACCTATGTGCGATGATAATACATAATTGGAGTTACAGTCACATCATTTCAGGATCTAAATCTGTAGGAACATGTAATGCTTATACATGTACCGAATGAATTTCTTCATTTCTTGAATCCTACCATTAGAACATGGTCATGCACGCTAACTGTGGGAAGAAAACATTGTAACTGCGTGAAATGTATTGACAGCTTACAGTGTGGCTCCTTTTTGAATATAATTGATGAAAAGGATTCTTGACTTTAGATGGAATTAGACTGGGTGTGAAACTCACAAGACATAACTGAGGCTACTATAAAGAAGGGAATCCAATAATAATGCAAATTAATGCAAACGTCTGTTTTCTGCTGGTGTTGCTGATAAGGGTAGATCACGTACAAGACATCTTTAAAAAAATAAGCCACTTAAAGCAAAGAGGTGAGTTGTTCTAGGTTTTATCCTCAAGTTTTGTCCTTCGACTTTGTCTAATTAGATTTTTGGGGAATTTAGGGCAGACACTTAACAAAAGGGAACTTGGAATCATAACATGTTATGTGCATAGTTGGTATGGATCTCTTCACCATCCCCAATACATTAAGCCTAATTCAAAATCAGACTTGAATTGAGAGAAGACTTTGGATACGTTAATTTTAAACTGTGGATACGTCCTTATCAAACATCATTATTCTCATTAAATACGTCATTAAATACATGAAATTCTCATTAAAGTTGCAAAGGCATTTTATTGAGCTGCACTGTGAAGACTGTGATTGGACAGCCACACAAAGTCTGGGCTGGGTTAGAAGGGGAGGACCTCAATGGCTTCATACAAGACGTTCAGCATTGCGAGCTGTTTTTAGAAATACTTCCAAATAAAAAAAATGCATAATTAAATGCATGCTTGTTTTCATACATGACCCATCAAGTGACTGCTGTCTGAGTAACTTAATATAAGATCTAGGTTCACAATAGAAGGAAAGTACGTGACTTTTATTCTCTGGCCAAACTAAAGTATGAGTACAGTGAGACCATTTACATGAATTTATAGTACTTTTTAATTAGCCCGAAAGACATACACCATAACTCCATACCATAAAACCCAAGAATAGGTAACAGTGAACAATTACCTTAGAGAAATTATGTATTTTGAAAAAACCTGTTTTAAATGCACAGTAGCTATATTCTTAATATAATCATAGCCAGCACCATACAAAGGCAGTTTTACATCTTCAACTGATAGCATTGAAAATAAAGAATAAATGTACTACCACCCTCCTTAATAAAACTCTATTCCATATTCGTTAACAAATTAGGCAATCCATGTGAATGAAATACATTATTAATATTACTTGTAAATTACTAGAAGCTACACAAACATTTAGTACCAATGCTGGCAAAAAATGGAAAAACTGGAATGTTAAATCCAAGACAAGCAAATTAAAGATATTGCTACGGTGGTATGGGTTTTCAGACCTTCATAAATCATCAGCCTCCATATGCTCCAGGCACACAAAAAAGCAGAAACAATCTGTTACTTCAAAAAGCTTTTCCTATATGACCATCAAAAGCGAATATCGCAAAACAGGTTTGACTTTTTCTGGATTTTAATCTTGTGGACCTAAGTAAAACAACATAACATGTTCAGCATATGCTATTGCTTTACCTCATCTGAAATTGGAAACACCTTTTACCTGACCTAAAAGAATGAAAGAACAGGTAACCACTCTTGGGAGAACTTGTCACATCACCACTTAATCATCTTGGAAATAATACATGGCTTATTACATAAAACAGCTTTAATCTTCAAAATCTGACTATTGAAGAACAAGACAACAAAAATAATAGAAACAGTACTTACAGTAAGCTTACAGTACTCTTGTGCACAGCAAACAAAAAATGTGTTTACATCAATTACCAAAAATTATTTTGGGAAAACATCCAGAAGAATGAACAAAAATACTCCTATTAGTGCACGCCGATAACCAAATGTTGTGCCATTCGGATCACAGATTAAGTGAGAATAAGTCACCAATAGAGTGATAAACAGGAGGGAAAGTACTGAAATCTATGTTTACAGTCATGGGAAAAAGAAAGTACACCATATTTAATTCTATGGTTTTACACATCAGGACATGATAACAATCATCTGTTCTGTGTTGTGTTTTATTTAACGAATAAAGCCAAACTGTAGAAGCCATGTGTAAAAAACTAAGTACACCCTCACTAGTTCCATAGGAATTAAGAGGCTAAGTAGCAAAGAGGTGCTGCTATTCAAATGCCCTTGATTAATTGATCTTCACCAAGTGTGACCATCTCTATAAAAGCCAAAGTTTTAGCAGTTTGCTGGTCTAGAGCATTCTGGTATGTTAACACAATGCCCATGAAACTGGGAAGGGTTATAAACAATTTAAACTTCATCATTCTGCAGTGAGAAAGATTATTAAAAAGTGGAGAACATTTAAGACAGTTGCCAGTCTTTCCAGGAGTGGACATCCCAGCAAATTCAATCCAAGTTTAAACCATGCAATGCTCAGAATAATTGCAAAAGAACCCAAGAGTTTACGCAACTGGCCTCAGTTAGCATGTTAAATGTTAAAGTTCAGGACAGTACAATTATAAAAAGACTAAACAAGTATGGTTTGCTAGGATAAATAATCTTGTCTCTAAAAAGAGCATACCAGCACGGCTTACGTTTGCAAAGTTGCATCTGAACAAACCACAAGACTTCTGAAACAATGTCCCTTGGACAGACGAGACCAAAATGGAGATGTTTGGCCATAAAGTACAGCACCACATTTGGCAAAAACCAAACACTGCATATCAGAACAAATAATTCATACCAACTGTCAAGGACGGTGGTGGAGTCGTGATGAATTGGGCTTGTTTTGCAGCCACAGGACCTGGGACCTTTGCAGTCGTTGAGTCAATTATAAACTTCTCTGCATATCAAAGTATTCTAGAGTCAAATGTGAGCCCATCTATCTAACAGCTAAAGCTTGGCCAAATGTGGATCATGCAACAGGACAATGATCCTAAGCACACTAGCAAATCTACAACTGAATGGCTGAAATAGAAAAGAATCAATGAGTTGCAATGGCCCAATCAAAGTCCAAACTTCAACCCGATTAAAATGCTGTGGAGGTATATTAAGAGAGCTGTGCATAAACAAATACCAGCAAACCTCAAGGAACTGAAGCAGCGTTGTAAAGAAGAGTGGGCCAAACATATCAATATAGATGCTCTATTGCACCTCCTTTTTATTCTTATTGTCCACTCCTTACTTAATCTGTGAATAAAATAAACATTTAGTGGCCGCTCCCTAACCATCAATCATCTATTATTCATCAATTGTCTTTTTTTATGCACCACTGATGCATCTATCATTGAAAGTTAAATCTCTAGAAGGATCTTTAAAGAGGCGATCTAGGCACCAAAACAACCATATCCCATTATAGTAGACTGCATGCACCATCCTTGGGTTCTTTGTGAAACTATTTTCAAGCAGTTTAACCAAGGTGCTCACAACCTGTTTCATCAGTCACTGTAATTAGTTTAGGGATAAAGTGGCTGTTTTATCCTTAATTAAAGTAACCCTACAGACCCGTAAAACAGTTTAGCTTCCCGATGTGTGCCCTCTTTTTTATTTTACAAAAAGTGCAGATTTCAATAGAAATTGGCACTTTTATAAATTAACCTTGTAACATCCCCTGACTGTCAATCAGACAACTGGTACTTCCTGGTTATTTAGATTAGTGGAGCTAATTTCATTGAGCTGCACTGTGAAGACTGTGATTGGACAGCCACAGAAAGTCTGGGCTGGGTTAGAAGGGGAGGACTTGCAAAGGCTTCCGACAAGACGTGCAGCATTGCAAGCTGGTTTTAGATAGACTTCCAATTAAAAAAATGCATAATTAAATGCATGCTTGTTTTCATTGGAGATAGATCTACCGAACAGTGATTTGTGTTTATGTTTGTATTTGGACAATGGAGTATCCCTTTAACCCCTTAAGGACACATGACATGTGTGACATGTCATGATTCCCTTTTATTCCAGAAGTTTGGTCCTTAAGGGGTTAATGAGTTTGCTATCCATTTAATGTTTTGAGAAAAATAAATGACAACCTTTTGTTGTTAAAAAATGGAGTAAACCAATTTCTTCCAGAGAAAAAAAACTGCAGTGAAATGGTTAAAAGATTTTTATGTTGTTGTGTACAGATTCCCTTGTGTATTGTTTAGAATATTTGTTAATGTTAACATTGCCATTCATTGTGTGTGAGGGCTTGCCTTTTTTCCTTTTAAATATAGATGTTTGTGTTGGCTGAATTCTTTATTGCATTCGGCATAGTGCTTCTTATTTATTTTTTGCCTTTTCAAATGGAAAGATTAAGCAGTTCCTTAGAGCACAGCATCTAAGAAAAGCATCCAAGATCAGACTCTAGAAGCATGCTTACTTATTCAAGATTAATGAAGGTGTTTACATTTCCTTTGCTACCTTCTTACAAAAGTGATTCTGCCTACTAAGAATGATCAGCTGATAGCAATTATTAATAATGAACACATAGAAAGGAATATGCCATAGTAGTCATTGCCATAGTAGTTGATAATTTAGCAGCAACCCATGTAAAAATATACATTGTAAATATATATATATTTGTAGTCAGGGACAAAAGCCGTATACATGATAAGTTAGATATATAAGCAAGTCGGTTGTGGTGTGCCGAAACCGACGTATCGGGTAGGCCTGTAATAAAAGAGGGCAAAAAGTTGAATAAGATACCTTATTACACATCTTTACGTTGCAAGATTCGTAAAGGCTTGTCCTACTCAAATCTAGCTCTGGTTGTGGAATGTATCTAGTAATATACTGTGGATTTCCAGCGTCCTAATGTTTATGGTGTGAGCAGGGACATTTGTCTGGAAGCAGCTGATGCTGCCCTGATTCTGGAGGAATGTCCCAAAAAGGCAATGGGGTTGAGTCCCAGCCCCTTAAGAGGGTTCTGAGGTACATTATAAATTTAGCTGTAGTGAGTGGTTTGCCCTGCAGTTAAATAGGGGCATATTGAGATTTGGTCCAGTGAGTGATAACCTGTAAAGGTCTGACATTTTGACCGGCACCTTATTGTCCATAGGATAGTCCTTATGTCCCTACGTATTACATATGGTAAGAGGATGTGAACTGTTTGGTACTAGGATAGGCACTTCAGATATGGTGTTGTATTCCAGCCAGGTAAGTTTTGTAGTGTTAAGAGAGATTTTTTAAATTGTGTGGGCAAAAAGGAGAGGAGTGTCGCAATGGCGACTAGTGAACAAATATCGGTATTATGGTAATCGGTGGTAAACTTGTTGTAAAGGTGAAATCTCTATTGTATGCTCGTGATGTATAATCAGAGAGTGCAGCTCAATCCAGAAATCTGCCAAATGCCATGAGGCGAGTTAGTGCAGGATTAAGCCATTGAATGTGGGTATAGCCAGCTGCTTTATTGTCAGAAAAGCACTTGACAGGTTCCCCTACCCACTCATACCTCCCCAGGCCTTTTAGGTGGCCACTATGGGGTAGATTCCAAAGAAATGCTGACGAGGAATGGAAAGGTTTTTTATTTTTGTTTTTCCCCCAAGAGTCTCAACTGGCTAGGCATCTCAGAACCAAAAGTCACCAAATTGGGTGGGAAATCAGTGTGTGCATTGATCCATGTAATTGATTACATTGATCCATGTAACTGGGAAATTATGAGAAATGGCGGGAATAACCTGGCCTCCTATTCCAGTGTGGTATGAACCGGAGCCATATGTGTAGGTCTGCTTACAACTAGTGCCAGAATGCAACTGTCGGTGGGAAGAAGACTCAGCAGTCGGGAAATAAATGTGCAGAATAATTCTCATGGCGAACTTCAATGTGCCTAGTAGGACTGTAGATCCATCCTCTCCCCCTCCCCCCTGCGTGTTTTTCAGAAGGAAAGGTTCCCAGGACTCGGATGCCCTGTACCTTCTCTGTAGGTGGACATGTTCTTTAGCGTATTAGTGACAAGATGAATGCCTAAGAAGGTCAGTTTGTGAAAGTGGAACCCATAGTGAGGAAAAGTGCCATTGTCTTGTGAATACTAACCAGAGCGGAGTGAGGGCGTTCTATCGCGAGGAAGTTATCTAAGATAACGGGTGACTGCAGGACATTCGCTAATATTGAGTGTTAGTCAAGTGTGTTAGCAAATAAGACTAACAACTTGGGGTTACTCTTTGCTCTAAAAGTTACACGTGTGGGAAAGTCATGACAATCCCTCCATAAAATGCCACGAGCATGCCCTCGGGATGGCTGAATAGGTAGAAGCTTGGAGGCATAGGAAATGTCTGTCTTGCCCACCCAAGCTCCAGTCAACCCCTTTGGCATAGTGCTGGGATAATTCCTTAGAGAAAATCAATGAGTTGAGGCTAGGGGTGGGTAGTTAATATGGTTATCAAATACCTTCTTAATCAACGTGATTGTGTTGCGGGGTCTATTAATGCGGACTGAAGGTTCTGACACTCTTGAATACCTGAAAGGAGTGTGACCAGACCTGTGTGGAACTGGTGTGTGGAAACCTTGATGTAGAAGTCGACTGAGTGACGGAAAGGGTGTGCTTAGAGGTAAAACTCCAGGTTGTCGATGCAAACCTTCTCTATGGTGAGGAGAAGTGGAGCCACTTCAGTCACGAAAGTCTGAAGGCTAGGATGAATTCTGGGATAGTGAGTTTCTGATTGAGTCTGGGATTCTGGTATATAGAACGATGTACAGATCGTCGTAGTAGTAAGACTTGTACTCTAAGACATCGTGGGAGGCAATCAGTAAGGAGACTAAAATTAACCTTTCCGGATGTCTTTGCGTATGGTCACAGACACAAAGTACGAGGAAGTAATAATGTAAACTAGGGGCGATGTGCTAGGGGCGGGATTTGAAAGGATAACATAACCATGAGAGGGATTTGGGAGTCCTGTGGCTGGGATGTGCGTCAGTGCCTGTGGAGATTCCAGTCTCTGTAGTCCATCGTTGAGGTTATGTATGGAGGCAAGTAGAGTGGATATCAACTGTTTGACTGTTTGTTTCATGTGATTTGGCCTTGTGGGCAGGGGCCACTGAAAGGTGTGGCAAGAATGTTGGCCTCTTGGGAACTGTAAAAAGAGTCAATATAAGAGGCCATGCTGGGTGAGGCCCTAACTCGTCACCTGGAGAAGTTGATGTGAGGCGTTGGGCCGAGGTGGCGTATACCTCCATATGCGGATGAAGATGGGTGTTGGCCTTACGGAATTGATAATGATGAGGCTAGTTACTGGCATAGCTGGGAACCAGGCCGCCAGTTGACATACCAGATCCATGAATGGGACGGGTGATGGGTAGTAGCGAGGTGTGTAAACATACCTTGCTTTGGGTAGAATGTGGTTTCCTTGCCAGAGGAATGATATATTGGAGAACCTAAAGGGAAATGATGGTTGGAGGCAAGTTGGAACTGGAATTGGGCTTGACTTACTGTGAACGAAATACGCCTGTATAATCAGGGTGGTTGTTCTTGAGGCTGGTCTATGAATTGGTAACCTGAGGACATAGTTGTTAGAATCCTGACCCTACGATAGTGCGTACAAGATTTATAGGACGTGGGGTGTATGTGTGGGGAATTAAGGATCCCCGGGCGTGGGCCTGTGTACGGCCTGGCAGAGGAATTGCATGCCAGCATTGGCTGATGTAACATAGAACAGTTAGAGTGGAGTTGCTGTAGGTTTGGTGATACTATGCCTGAATAGTTTGGGTCGGTTACGATGATAAACTTGCTTGAGTAGAATATAGCAGTTCGTGGATTTGACTGGTACAGGAAACAAACGACTTGACCCGGAAGCTTGCGGTGAGGTGAGAGGTCAGCTATGTCTGTGGAGAGTACCCAGACTTGGTGGACACAGAGGTTTGGTCCAGGAAAAGGCCCGGGAAGCCGGTAAGGGGTTTCATAGCGCCGGCGGGAACGAACAGCCAGTTCTGGAGAGGAGATGAGTAGTCTCTGACTGCGTGTGGCTGGAACAGCGCGATGGGAGTTGTTGGAGCAGGGAGAACTTGGTCTGATCGGCGTGAGAGTCTCTGACCGCATGTGGCTGGAACAGCGTGATGGGAGTTGTTGGAGCAGGGAGAACTTGGTCCAATCGGCTTGGGAGTCTCTGACAGCATGTGCCTGGAACAGCGTGATGGGAGTTGTTGGAGCAGGGAGAACTTTATCCGATCGTCGTGGGAGTCTCTGACCGCATGTGGCTGGAACAGCATGATGGGAGTTGTTGGAGCAGGGAGAACTTGGACCAATGAGCGTGGGAGTCTCTGACCGCATGTGGCTGGAACAGCATGATGGGAGTTGTTGAAGCAGGAAGAACTTGGACCAATTGGCGTGGGAGTCTTTGACCGCATGTGGCTGGAACAGCAGGATGGGAGTTGTTGGAGCAGGGAAAAACTTGGTCCGATCGGCATGGGAGCCACAGTAGGCCCAGACCAGCTTGTTTGGAGTTTTAGGCAGTCTGTGTTGATGACCTTTGAACCGGAAGTAGAAATGAACCAGGCAGCATCAGCCCTGTGGTGTAGGGGGCCTGAGTTTAAATAGCCGGGTAACCCCTCCCACAACTTCAGGCTACGCCTTCCAATATATATATATATATATATATATATATATATATATCTCAAATGAAACACAGTTCCATATAAGTTTACATTTTATTCAAAACTAGGTTATCAATTAAGGTTGCTAGACCCTCTATATTTACTTGAATATATTCCACTTCTATAAGATGTTTCATTGTGTCACAGCTACCCTATCTGACTTACATGTATAGGTCAGGAACAAATAGACAGAAAGGCCAAATTACCGGACCTTGGAATGGACCTTGGAATGAGAGAAAGCCTAGATCAGAATAACAGAAATAGAGATATACAATATATTTAGCCAAATCAGGATTCCAAAAGCCAGAAGATTCAGTATAACAAGTTAAAATCGAAGGACCAGGAAACCAGGGAACAATATAACGCACTATACGAGGAACCAAGAGAATATCATAAATGGTCTAAAACTTCATTAAACCCTATGGTGGACACTGATGGTCCATGCCACCCCTGCAACCCTAAAAAGAGTAGGAAAAGGGTCGTATTGAAGACGTGGCACTGCAAGGCATCATTTTATTATTAATAGAGAGGTGCCGCAAGTGTCCCTCTTTCTATTACACTGTAGAATAGCATTCACTTCCTGATTGGCATACTCGGCATGTTCAGTTAGCCCGAATGCAAGCGTCGATCTGGCGAGCCGAAGGAGCAGTGCGTCGACCGGGTAAGTACTGTGACACATAGTACATGAAAAGTGCTGCCCTGCATTATGTATAAATAGTTAATCAAGGCGTGATCTTGAAGGTGTACTTAATGAGTTATTTGATTTTTCTATAGCTGCTTATAATTATTACATACTAATGGCATAAAGGAGTCATATGGGTCCAGGAAAGCACGTTAGATCTGGCAACTGAAATGAAAAATGTATATTTAGCTTTTTTTTATCCAGTTGACATAGAGTTAGGAAGTCCTACACACATAGGATCAAGCAGTCCAATAAGCCTTATTCTGATAACCTATTTCACTACAGAGAGCGGTTTTTGCCATATTTTTAAGAGGAACAGTTAAGGTATAATTAACAGTCTATAGTGAATGTGGCCTACAATTTGTGAACTATGCGGAAACATCAATATAAAACTCAATCAGCACAGTTCATTTTAAATTCAGTCTATGTTGTCATGGTTACAAAGATTTTTAAACCAAATGATGTTTGAAATTCAGCCAGAGATTTTATTTAATTTATGTAGCTCCTTATACTTCTTGTTGAATTAATATTGAGTGACACAAGTAACAAGTGCTCCGGGTTCTTTAAAGGAGTATTATTACTTGCGGGGTTTAAGCATTTTTGAAATGTCTGTCTTGTGGTGACCAGCGATAGAGCAAGGGCAGGTATATCTCCCTCCCAAGACTTCTTTGTGTCCTAGTTAACAGATTATTGGAATGCCAAGATGCAACTAAATAAAGCTATAGCTCTGTCTTTTGCTGCAATTCACTAAAATTCTCCAGAATTCATCTTTATCTTAAGAATTATATATTTTGATTGCGTTGGGATTTCCATCAAATTCCAGTGTACACAGTGACAGTTGTATGTAAAATTATCCTCAATTATGAGGATATTTGGAATTGGTTTGACTAATATTTTTAAACGCAAAGCAAGTTCAATTATTTGGATGAGGGTGTAGTGTAAGATTCCAAGCTGCAATCTTGCTCCAGTAGAGGATTCAGAAAGGAATGGACAGTATATGAATCATTAAAACACCCAATTGTATGCATCACTTGTATTTAAAAATTTTCATTTTAAAAATATGCACATGTACACATATCAGGATTATGGATACCAAGTTATCAAAAATGTCCTGTACATCATCATACAGCGCTTTAAGATCAATATGTGACAATAATGATAATCTTAAATCTCTTCAGCAGTTCTCTTTTAAATAAAATAAAATATTAATAAATTATTTTTTTTAAATCTGTTTTGGCCTGTTTGCTTCTAGACCGTCCTGATTAGCTGCAGGCATCTTGTGCTCCCAGTTGCCCTCTTTTTTTTTTTAATCAATTACTGTCTTTGGGGTTACAAATTGTGATGCAGTTCCAATATGACCAACTTCAACTAAATATCAGAATCAGAAATAGTGAGCATAGGGAAATTTCATGTAGTTTGGCCATGAGAAAAATGCAATTTGTGATTAACTAATATTGATTCAAAGAATTTCACGAATTTTTCAAACTATTTCAAAATGGTCAGTCCAAATACCGCAGCCAACTATGTTCTTTTTTAAGTTCTAGTGCATTAAGCTCCTGTGCCTGTCTCCCTTCATTCTGTTAATTGTGGTTGCATTGGTTAAATAGATGCTGCTTCTATAACCTATAGACCCATCTACGGTTCAATGATATGAGAGGTACAAGGCAAGCTCCCCCCATTGATACACAATATTCACAGAACATACATGTCTTAGTAACTAACTTGTGTTGGCTATGTTGTATCTTAAAGTGACAGAGTCTGAGCATGAAAGGCAATGAGCTTCATTCATGAAAACCATGAATCAAGCTATTTGGCAAGAGGATAGAAGACTTACTTAGCTTATGAATACAATTAGAGGATCCGTATTAGCTGCAAATTCCCAACTGCTCTTGATCTCTGATACAGAACATTTACACTAAATAAGGACAATTCAGAACTGAGTACATCATACCTTTTTTTTGTATTTTTAAATACACTTTACAATATCCTTTTAAGTAAAAGAGTGTAAGAATTCAGCTTCAAGTTGAAATGGTTTTATATCACTGGTATTGTAATTTACATTTTTTTTTAAATTGTTCTACAATAAACTGTGGACATATTTTCTTTCTGTGCTGCACTCTCAGGATTATTTATGATGTGCACACTATACCGTTAAAAATAATAAACAATTGTATTTGAAAGTAGGACGGCAAGTATTCAACAACACACAACTGATCTCCCTTTCATATCTTTGTTTTATGTTATTATACATTTTTAAAGATGGACTTAGCAACTTAAAAAAATAGAACACATGGCGGCTGGACGTGCCTCGTGTGAGCTCCGAGCTCAATCTTCTTTCCTAGCCGGAATAATTGCACTCCAGCCAGCCAGAACCCGCAAAAACGCCTGAAGCCTGATCGTACCTACCTCAGGAGCCAGCCGAGGTGCCCCGGGTCTGCCGCCCACGGGTGCACGGAGCGTCCGCCGAGGGTGTCGGGAGTGAGGCCTAGCAGTATCGCCGGACGGGTGAGGCGGCCGATCCCCTGCTCCGCGCGACCTAGTGCCCTCCTAAGCCTGAAATAGAGCCCTGTTCCCCCCCCCCGGACCGGTGGGGGTTATCCTGGTCCACCCTAGCCTGTACCTGGAACCAAGCAACTTAAGTTTATCGCCCTGTCTAGTCATTGCCACAGCAGAAACACAAGATGGCGGCCCAACATACCCTACAAGTAAATGACTCCCAGCAATCCGAACCGGAACCTCTAAGCCCGGCACAGATCACTCAGAGGAGGCTGGATGACATTTTTACCCGCTTCTGGGCAGGATTGGAGGCACGCCAAAAAGCAGCAAAGGCCCAACACAGGGAGGACGACCGGGAAGCTGAGAGCCGGATGGTGAGGGGGCTCCCTATGCAAGTCCACAGCTCTAAAGCACATAAACCTCCTCCCATTACGAGATCACTTAAGCCGAGGGCCACGAGGGGCAGAACCCCACGACATCGTCCACACAGGTGGAGGATCACCCGCTACAAGCAGCCACCTTCCACCAAATCCTCTTGCTTACCCCTCAGAGGGGAGGAAAGGGACCCCAGGAGCCCAAAAGTCCGTGGCATGAAGATGTCGGCCTATCAACCGGCCTGGGGCAGGAGAGATACCCAACAGAGCCATCGGACCGCAACAGCCACCCTCGCCCTCAGCCCACAGGACTCACACTTCCCATCCTTGGGAATAGGCTGAATCAAAGCCCGCTGCCTAAAGCTGTACCGCCAATATGGGACTAACCGCTTACACAAATTACCACCGCCGGGACTTCCATATAGGTCTCACATGGGCCAGCCAGACTGGGTTCATGCAGACAGCAAGCACACACACTCAGCCTGTTAATGCTACATGTGACTTACCCATATTCAGCAGCTAGGCCTAGCCTGTATCAATCAGTTCATATGCTATCTTTTGGTATTCGCAGTAACTTTAGCGAGGATGCACTCAGTTATAGCTGTTATGACTTTCGATAAGCTACTTTTTCATCTTTATTTTGTTGAGATCTGTGTTCTTTGTATAAGGTTGTAGCCCAGGCTCTATGATCAAATACTTAACTATATTGCAGCATAACTTCGTTAAGATTAAGCTTGTGTAGAGCCTATCTAGCATGTATATTAAGCCTACTGTTTATATTACACTAGCACAACGAGCCTAGCATGTGTCATACACCCATGCACATACATCCAACCCTACAACCCATTAAAGCTACTATACAGGATGCTACTAGGACACCACAGGTAGACTTCACGTGTTACAAGCCTGATCCACTTAACTTGCATTACTTGCAGCATATCGCTAGTACACCGAACACAGGTCTCACTAGCCCTGCTACATAGGATACTCCAGCATCAGACATATCAGACGAGATGCATAAGTGTTTTTATAACTGAAATGTGCACCTTTACCGAGCCACTGTTTATTGTACCCAAGTTTATATATACCTGTACGCGGTTGTGGCGTTTGCAGACACTACTCGAAATATAAATTTTGCTTCACTTAGTTACCAGCCTGAATTAACCTAAAGCTACAGATTGTTTTACCAAGCCTGACTTCTCTTGTTTTAAAACACAAAATGTGCTGATAATGTTTGCCATGTTGTCAATACTCTTGTTTCATCCCATCGGCTTGTATTTGCTGTCGTGGCAATATAAGCGTGTTTTGTTACTCTAAGCACAATAAAAATAAAGAATTAAAAAAAAAAAAATAGAACACGGGGCGGAGCCTGACGACCAGCCTGAATAGATGCCATCTTACCCAGCTCGCTGAATATAATCCTGGAAAAATCACCCTACACAGGGGCCATCCACTAAAACAAAGTGCATACCCAGCACCATGACATCGGGGCGAACAGATTGATGCCCTTTTTCCAAGCCGCCAACCAATCCAGGCAGCGGCGCCAAACCGTGGCCTATGTGCCTCACCAATCCTCAGCCTCAAGGCACTCCTCGGCGGACAGAGAGCGGGTCACGATTATCCGGTCTACCCCCTGCAGGACGCACCTACCATGGGCCGACATACCCCCCAAACCTACGGCTGGAGACCGTATCCAAGGTAGGGACATTGGGGAAATGTTGCTCCGACCAGCGCAGACCGCGCCAGCACATGCAGACCCCCCGCCAAACATGGCCCCCGTCCAGGAGATAGAGAGAGGGGAGGCTTCACACACAGAGAAACGCCAGGGGGGACCCACAAAACCCCCGGCCTCGCCAGAGGACTCAGCCCTCACTACTAAAGGGGACCTGAAAGCTCTCCTGGTAGACATCTAGAAGCTACTGGCTGCAGATGTAGCCCTAATTAAAAGGGACATGCAACAGGTCACAGACCATATCACAAACACAGAAAAGGACATAGCTGGAATACACAATACTATAACTACCCTGAAAGATTCAGTCCAACAGCTACACATAGAACAACATGTCCTAGCAACCCAAATAATGTCCCTTGAAGACAAGCAACGCCGAACACACATAAAGATCCGTGGCATACCCAACACCATCACCACTGAAGAACTGCCGCACTACACGCGACGACTCTTAAATACCATCCTACCACAACCAATAGCTAAGAAAATCACACTGGATGGTATATACCGTGTAACAAGCTCAGTACGCATCGCACCTGACACCTCCAGAGATGTCATCCTACGTTGTGTAACCATACATGACAAGATTCAAATAATGACTGCCCTGAAAGGCAAAACACCACTAGAATTTGAGGACGCAAAGTTATTATTTTTTCAAGACCTCACCAGAGCCACATTACTGGCCCAGTGACGTCCACCCTACGCAAAGCAAACATACCATACATATGGGGCCCCAACCTTCCTGTCTGCATTGGGAATGCAACCGAGTCAACCTCCTAATACAGAAGATAATCAAAATTTAACCCAGAACCAAGCAGCCAGCACCTCAGCCGGACAAATGGCGAACTGCCTTCAGCGCCCGCACACCCGACCCTAATCTGGGACTGAGCCAGCCTTGCCTCCGAGCAACCATCTGGCTATCTAAACCACACTGACCAACTACTCGCTTGGACTTAGATCCAAACCGATTAAGAGTCTTTAATGTTATGCTACCATGCATATCTCATATTATATTTTTATTAAGTTACTTATATATATATATTTTTTTATTATTATTCCTACCCTACCTTTCACTTTTATTTTCTAGTATGCTCATGCAGACAACACACCCCAACCCCTGGGAAAGGTACCACAACCCCCAAACAAAACAGGGTCTACACACCTCTCTCACTCAGCAAGCCACTGGCCTTCAAGACCCAGGCAATCTGGCGACAAGATGCGCCTTAAATAGCGCCCCCCCCCGCCACTCCCCTAGGGCAGGGGCAACACTAAGCATGCCAGACAACCACCAGGACATCAAACGGTCAAACATCCACACAAACATGACCATCGCATAGTACCCAGAAGGTACGCACACCCTGGCACTATCTACGCATATAGATACCAACCTGAGACCACGCAAGCTTAGGATCCTACGCAACACTGCAGCCTCATGCAACACAAAGGAGCATACTTCACACCTCAAGCCTGTAGTACCCCGGGAGTGCAACACACACCAATCACTAGCCTGCCGAAATCTAACTAAACCCGGGCTTGTCCCCAAACACGGTTAAAATTAAAAAGTGCTTGACAAACGCATTTCACTGTATATCCTGAAACTAACCTCAAATGCTATGGGAACACTTATTACCGCAGAATACTTGCAAACTAATGATCTCATGAAATGCTGAATGTAACTTCATGTACAACTGTGCACAGAAAAATTAAGAATTATAAAAAAAACAATAGAACACTTCAATCAGAAACATAACCCTGATTAGAAAACCATTGCCCAACATGAATATATTTATATGTATTAATTTAGCCCTGCGCTTAAACTTCCACTACTCCTGTGCGGGAGCAATGACATCAATGACATCAGCATCAATACATACAATAAAAATCAAACCAAAACAAAAAAGTTACTTGCGCACTATTCCAAATCCCTATGCACATTTAAATAACTGGTGGGGTTTTTTTGTATCACGCCAATGGCCATTTAATTGTAAGCTCATCTGCCACGTCAGGGAAAAACCTCTTAGGTGAGTTCTACACTAACAATTCACCTTGCTTCTTTAAACTGAAAGGTAAAATTTATAAAGAGACAGAGATGGGTATTTTTCTAAACCCTTATACAATAATTAAAACCTAAATAGGGAACACATGGGGTGGGCAGCAGCACTGTAAATGGTTGTGTAATACAAAACCTATACAAAGACACACAATTAAACCCTGTTCTCAAACTCTCACTACTCCTGGGTGGCACCAATGGCTATAGTATACATCATCCCCAATACATACAATAAAAAAAAAACTAAAAAAGTAACTATCCAAACTCACTATGAATTTATTCACAATTTGACTGTTTTAGCATGAAGTGTAAATTAATTATACATGTACTGCTTTGTAAATAAACCCAAATTGTGAGCCAGGAGAACTTGGTATTCTCTGAGTGGCCAATTTCCTTATGAATATAATGTATTAAATGCAAAATCATTCTATAATTATTATAATGCCATTTATGAGAACAAGCTGAACATGTATCCAGTAGCATCCTAACTGAAATCCCATTAAAGTGATGTAAAATTATTATTTTTTGGCTGTTTGTTTAAACAATTTTCATAATGCTACATGAATCATAGGATGCACAACTAGCACATAACTATAGAATGTTGAAATGGTGAGGTGGAGAATCGCATAAATACATCTATGATAGCTGCAGGTATAGAAACATCACACATTAAGAAGTGTTCCCAAAATATTTGTCTTTTGTAGAGTTCTCTACTAAAGCCCTGAATTGTAGATCATTTGTATAAATAGTTTTGAAGGATATTCTTTAATTTGTGCCTGTGTTATTTTAACTAGCAAAAATAGATTGCTAAAAATGTGAGACAAAAGAGAAACGTTCAAATAATGTTTACAGTGACCCCTGAAATAATATTAGTATTGGAAGAAATAACTTTCTTTTGTTCATAATTTAGAATTGACTCTGGGAAATTAACTTCAACCTTCACATACATGAATTTAATTGTTGACTTATTTTTCCTTTTGTTAATATCTGTGTTCTCAGTTTTCTAGGAAACTGTGTATGAAGCATATGGTCGGTGAATGGTTTAATTCTTAAGCTAAACAATCTTCTTTTCATAACTTTTCATTAACCCCTTAGCGACCGAGGACGGTTCAGGACCGTCATCGGCATCTTTGCATTGCCGACCGATGACGGTCCTGAACCGTCCTAACGGTGCAATGTACTGTAATGTGCAGTCTCCCCACACCGGGAGGTGCTCCCGGTGTGGGGAGACTGCCTACAGCCCAGACAGTCTCCCCATGGCGGATTAAGACCCCTGTGGCCATGTGGTCGCTCAACAGGGCGATCACATGGCCACAATAGGTGTCCATGTGTCTGCCTGCAGGGGGACTGTCTGTGCTGACAGGCAGTCTCCCTGCTAGTGTAAAATCAGAAAAAATAAATAAAGGTACATGCTAATAAAAATAAAAATTATTATATATGTGTGTATATATATGATATATAGACATATATTATATTTTATAATATATGTCTATATATCATATATATATATATATATATACTGTCATACTAAGTGTATTTTTTATTATATGTACATATATTAATATAAAAATACACTTATAATTAAATTACACAAGTATATATATAATATATATAATAACTATATATATATTGTATATATATATATATATATATATATTATAAAAAACAAATAATAAGTAAATTAAATTAAATTAAAAAAATTAAAAATAATAATACAAATTTTAAAATAAATTACATATCTATATGAAATTTTATTCTAACTGTATTTTGATATTAAAATATATATATCAAAATACACTTAGAATGAAATTGTATATATATCTATGTATATATAAATAAATAAAACTAATACGAAATATACATATGTCCATATACAAAATTACATAAATAATTATATAAATATACACGTAGACTTCAAATATATAAATATGCATATATATTTAAATTCTACGTGCATATTTATGTAATATTTTTACATAATTAAGTAATTTTATTAATTGCAATTTGAGGGACCTGCCTGCCAACCCAGGCTGAAATTCCAGAGAATTTAATTTGCTAGCACTGTATTTTACCCTGTAACTTTCTATGACACCCTAAAACCTGTACATGGGGTGTACCGTTTTACTCGGGAGACTTCAATGAACACAAATATTAGTGATTCAAAACAGTAAAACCTATCACAGCGATGGTATTGTCAGTGAACGTGACTTTTTTCCGCATTTTTCACACACAAACAGCACTTTTACTGATGATATAATTGTTGTGATATGTTTTCCTGTTTTGAAACACTAATATTTGTGTTCAAGAAAGTCTCCCGAGTATAACAGTACCCCCCATGTACAGATTTTTTAGCGTTTTGAAAGTTACAGGGTCAAATATATAGGTCAAATATTTTTACATTGAAAATGGCCAGGTTGGTTACGTTGCCTTTGAGAGCGTATGGTAGCCCAGGAATGAGAATTACCCCCATACTGGCATACAATTTGCAAAAGAAGACACCAAGGTATTGCAAATGGGGTATGTCCAGTCTTTTTTAGTATCCACTTAGTCACAAACACTGGCCAAAATTAGCGTTCAATTTAGTTTTTTACTTTTTTCACACAGAAAACAAATATGAACGCTAACTTTTACCAGTGTTTGCGACTAGGTGGCTACTAAAAAAGACTGGACATACCCTATATTGAATACCCTGGGTTGTCTACTTTAAAAACAAATGTACATGTGGGGTGTTATTCAGAGACTTTTGACAGATAATAGTGTTACAATGTCACTATTGATACATTTTAAAAAATGTATGTTTTGAAGCCGCAATATCCTACTTGTACCTATAACCTTATAACTTGCAAAAAAAAAAAGCAAAAAAGCATGTAAACACTGGGTATTTTAAAACTCAGGACAAAATTTTGAATCTATTTAGCAGTTTTTTTTATTCGCTTTTGTAGATGAGTAAAAGATTTTTCAAGTAAAAGTCCAAAAAACATGTATTTTTTTAAATTTTTCATCATATTTGTTTGTTTTTTTTAAATTAAATTACTTGAGATTATATAAATAATGGTATGTAAAGAAAGCCTTTTTTGTCCTGAAAAAAACAATATTTAATTTGTATAGGAACAGTAAATGAGAGAGCGGAAAATTACAGCTGAACAGAAACACCACAAAAGTGTAAAAAGAGGCCTGGTCGCAAATGTACAACATCGCAAAAAAAAAAAAGTCCAGTCCTTAAGGGGTTAAAGAGACACTATAGGCACTTTAACTGCTTTATTTCTTTGAAGTGGTTGCAGTATCTGAAGTCTTCTGGCACGGTCCTTTTATGCAATGTTTTGATATTTTAATACTAAATTATACCAATTTAGTGAGGTGAAATGTTTATAGTGCCTACAGGGTCCCTACAGGATTCCGTGCCATATAATGAACCAACGTATAATTCATTGTTACAGTGATCCAAATGGGAGTAGATGGCTTGATCCTCACTGCCAATTAAGGCTATATAATCTTAACAGCCACTTTTGTCTGCATGTTGGACACATGATCTTTTGACAGTGATTGGGTGCTTGGAATGTCATGGATACTGTATTTTTTTTAGATCAGCTAGGGTCTCGAATGGAGGAGGGAGCAGGTAAGGAAAAGGAAGAGCTGGAAAATGAATGCCAACTGGACATAGCCAGGCAATTCTGTGCTAGAATAAATGCTAAAGCCTGACTAGGGAAGGTGTATTAGAGTCATATGGACTAAAACATTTTTAGAGTTACAGAATAACTAAATGAAAGATGCTTTGGACCATAGATCCAAAATATCAATCATCAATAAACATTAGGTGTACATTTGTATACTGGGCATGGTAGTGATGCACAGCATTTTTAAACTGAGTTGTAATCAGGCCAAGATGTGTAATTGCTCAAACCGAGCTAATGCCCAGTGGACACTATGACCAGGGGTCGAGGCAGACAGGGAAGATCAAAGGTCTCCTTCACAGCCATTTAGGGCTGTACTTTTTCATTGGCTGGTGGGAAGACCAAAGATCTCCCTCATTGGCCCTAGGGAGGCTTGTTGTAGTCTGCATCACTGCCACGTACAGACTGAGTATATTATTCCCTCATGCCACATCCAATCAGAGCATTGCTGCGGCTTACCAAGAAAAGTATACTTAGTCTGCACTCACTGGGCCACCAGGGAATGTTCCCCCTTCCTGGCCCAGGTAAGAATGAGGGAAAGGGGATTCATTAATAAAAAGAGACCACCACCCTGGCATTTAAAGTCCCCCCCAATGGACTGAAAGTCCATAACTTAACCCCAACAATAAGGTCCCTACCCCACCACACTCCTTCCATTCACACACAAGTCATTGTACAGTCAAGTTGCATCCTTTACACACACAAACACACACCTCATCCCCTGTACACATCCCCTATGCACACTCAGTATATTCCCTATACACACATCGCTGCCTGTAAACACACACACTCTGTACACCCTTTACTCTGGCTATTTCCTATCTGACTGGGCCATTATGGCTTGAAATGTCTTGAATTAATTTTTGTCCTAGTCCAGCCCTGACTATAATAGTGCTATGCTCAATTCCAACATTAGCATTTTAACATCAAAGGAACACTAAAGCGTTAGGAATACAAACCTATATTCATAACACATTATTGTCCCTGTCCCTAGTTATAGAGATTTTTGTGCCTTTAAAGTAATAAACATAAGGTTTTTACTTACCTTTTTCAGGCTCTGTTGGTGTTGCTTACCTGTCCTCTTCCAATGGAAGAGGTTCCGCATCACATGACTGAGTTTCACTCAGTCAGCATTACAGAAAGACAGCCATTAGATGGGGATTTAACCCTGGAATGTAAACATTACAGTTTCTAAAAACCTTTACATTGCAGGGATAAAAGGACAGGACCACCACACCAGCTCCACTTCATTGAGATGAAGTGGTTTAGGTGAATATAGCAATCATTCAATAAGTTTAAAGAAAATCTGAAAAAAGCTCTAAATCTAAATAGAGAACTAAAATCCAAATAGCTCAATTTAAGCAAAATTAGTCAAGCTCTGACTACAGCTATTTTAACCAAAACTGTACTTTTCAGATTCCCATTTGCTATGGAGTTTAGTAAATAATTCTCAGTTGGTTCCACCTTGTATTTAAAGACAGAGCGTGCCGGGAGTTGCACTTGACTAATCAAATCAAGT
Organism: Pelobates fuscus; assembly: GCF_036172605.1. NCBI lineage: Eukaryota > Metazoa > Chordata > Amphibia > Anura > Pelobatidae > Pelobates > Pelobates fuscus. The sequence continues at coordinate 47,331,044 of NC_086319.1, read as the reverse complement.
CTCATCCTGGATTTTCATAAGACAGTTCATGTTGTATCAGTTGAATCACCATAGAAAATATAATAAAGAAAATGTTTGACTCTTATGCATGGTAAAATAAATAGTTACATACACGCTTTAAGCATGGAACTCTTGTGATAGCTAATGTAAAATCAATGAAGTGGTGTAAATCAATTGAATGGTTTGCTCATACGAGATTCTGTTTCATTCTAAAACATAAGTGCTAAGGAAGGATTCAATTTTTCAATAATAATGATAGATCATGCATTTCTGTTTTGCAAATGTATATAGCGTGTCTTATATTTGGAGCAGAAAGGCACTGTAGCTTGGAAATAGTGAATTTCCTTTTGGCAGTAAGAGTTATATCAGTGATAACCACACTCTGATATTTGCTTAGTTCATACATGATAAAACCTACGTACAAGGCTAATTGTCCTCCTCTGGCAGTAAGAACTATTTTAGAAACATTGTGTTGATAAATAGAATGTCATATAGCTATGGGATTGTTACTGGGAAATTTATACCATGCTCTAAAGGTGAAATGTAAAATAATCATAAACTCTTGCATCTCAACTGTAACATAAAAAAATAACTCCAAGTGACAAAAGACAAAATAAAAATAAATAAGTATTCCATCGTCCCAAATTCAGTTTATGAGATCATTAAAAGTAATGTTTCCCAAAATATAAATTCATTAGTTTGATTTCATAATATTGGATAAGCTTTTAAAATGATTTATCAAAAAAAAAATACTATATTTCCATCGACTTTAATGGGGACTTCTGTAGATAAATAATTTGAAAATATTTTGATCATTTGAAACATTTATCAAAAATATTAAATTGAGTCTATTATTGGTGCAAGCCAACCAACAACAATGGCTGTAGCTGACAAAAAAAATACGATTTAAAAACAAAAAATCAAACAAATTTACACTTAAATGATCATTTATATTCCTAATGGTTTGTTTTTCAAGAATCAGAGACTTACGCATATGGAATTAAATGCACCTATTCAATTTAATGTATGTATGTATTTAATAAAAGTACAAGTCAAAATAAAAATGCAGCCAGGTAAATGTTGTGACACAGAGCACAAAATTATATCTGATCAGGATTAGGATCAAATTAAAAATTATCAAAAAATGAAATGAGTTCCTGTGTCTGATGAAGACATGCAATTTTAGGGGGAATGATAAGTGGACTGAAAAATAAACGTAACTTTGAATAATTTTGCAATAAAACAAAATTTTTCATGTGTGTAATTGAGGGTGGGAAGGAATTTGTTAACTGCATCATCACTTGTCTACTCGAAATCTGGACAAATGTGAAGATTACTTACTGCAAAAAAAAAAAAAAAACATCCACTTAGCCTAGAATGATGAAGTGCACCAAGCTCAATCACTACTACTTTTTGTGACCTTGTTGAGTGTTCTTGGTTACTGTAGAAAGCTGCATCTCCAAGGATTGGTTTGACAAAATAGCTTCTAGCCAGTGATATGAATTCCATTTGCTTTACTCAAAATTGGCCCCAAGGAGAAATGAACCGAGGCCTCAGTGTGTAAGGAAAATAAATTATATATTCATAACAAATGATATTATCAGAACAATTTAATCCATTGCAGAATACTGTGACATGCAGTGAGATACATTATATCAGGAGCGACCTCATCACCTCCTAGGTTTAAGAATTTGCCTTTCATACTGTAAATATTGCTTCCCTATCTCGTTGGAAAATCCTCTAATCTCAGTAAGACACAGAGTGATAACACCTTTTATGTAAGTCCTTTTCAAATCCCACTTATCTTTAACATTCATATGTAAGTCGAGTACAGAACCTCATCTGTATTTCTCAATATCATCTTTCCCAACATGTTTGAGCTGTCATACAAGATAGTGGATTTTGTTTCAGCAAATCAGTAAGTCAGAACATTTTTCAATTATATTTGATGCCTCTAGAGCAATACACAGTAGGATTTTTTTTTATTTTATTTGTTATGAATTTCTTTTAGTAATTTTAAATAAACATAAAAACACAAAAAAAAATTGTAGTAATTTAGTGTTAATGGTCTTGAATTACATGGAATGATTTGTTGTTAGAACCCAGCAAGGATGCACAGCATTTGCTAAGAGTGATTAGTTCAGCTTGACACATATTGCTTGTTTACCGTACCTAACTGCTCCAGAAATAAGAATACATCAGTTTTCTGCTTCTTCTAAACACAGAAATTGTGTTTTTTAATCTTTAGAAATTGTTTTATGTGCTTTTGTCCTGTTTAACAACAAAAAAAAATATTTTTTATCGCAAAATATATATATTCAGTTAGGGTCACTGGTTTACTGCTTCTTGTTACAACCAAGTGATGGAGGCTGGGGGCATATGTAGGTGTTGTGGGTACTGAGTTCTATGCTGGATCTCGGGGTGAGGAATAAGGGGCCTTTACAGTATGGGTTGTTTTTCATCTTTTACTTCTGGTAATACACGGGTTAAAGTATTTCACAGCTGTCAGGAGATTTGGGGACTAAGAGGGGGAGTAAGAGGGGACTTACACACTTCAAACCCATGTTTCTGTTTCTTGGTATTGCATCGTGATGCTAAACCATATCAGCTGAAATTTTTAGGAAAACTAAAAATCGACTGGACCAGACACCTCAGAGGTTAATCAAATGCATTACTTGCAAGCCAGCCAGCACATAAATAATTCATTTAAAAAAGCCTCAGTTTGACCTCTACATTTGAACCAAGGGGGGTTAAAACTCCCTTATGTCTCCACTTGCCATGTTGTTGGCTGCTCTCTGAATTAAAAGATTAGAAACTAGGTAGATATTGCTGCTCAGTCAGTAGCAAGGCATCGGATAGGGCTTCAATTTAAACAATGGGCAGTGGACAGAACACCGTGGGGATGTCAATAAACTAAATAATACAGGATGACATAGTGGGGCTCTAATTAAATTACAATGTGGGGGAAACATAAAGGCTAAAATGAAAATAACCAGGGGGAATTAGTATACGCACGGGCCCCTCCCATGGCCAGTGGTTGGGGGCTCTCATTAATACCTAATGTTCCCCTAGACACTAGCCATTGGCAGCAGGTTTGGCAGCATTGGCAGCAGGTGAGGGCTATTCTTAAATATACTGGGGGTTAGACAATAGAATTGCGTCCACTCCCTATAAAAAAAGGTGGGACAATAAATTTTATTTTTTCAGCTGCATTAAAGGCCAAAAATAAAAGTCAACTATAACTGAAGCTACTATTAGAAATAATAAAACAGACTTATTTGCGAAAGAAAAGCTGCAAAAACATTAAAATGAAAATAAAAATTGTGACAAAATAAAACCTTCTTCCTTCCCTATTACGGCATAGCGTCAGAACCCTGCTCGGAGTTTATTTTTTCAGCAGAATTGTTGATTGACTGCAATTCAGCCGAATCACAATTCTTCCAATACCAATTCTCCAAGTGCATTCAGCCTCTCTGCAGCATCCCAAGGATACAAATACACTGCAAAATGAAATATATCAGGCAAAATGTGTTTTTTATGCCTTATCACACTTATCAAGTACTTACCGTTATATATGCACAGACGGCATGATACTTAAGCGATCTCATCTTGCCTTCCAAACACTGCAGGTTTCTAGTGCTAGAGGATGCAAAGCATCCCCAGAACATTGCCAAGCCATTACCATGCTTAACTGTACAGAGAGTGTTCTTTTCAGCATTTGCTTCATTCTTCTTCCTCCAGACATATTGCTACACAGAAAACCAAAACTTTTGTGTCTTATTTATATGATTTTGAGCATATTGGAGCTGATTTTTCATTTTGTTCTGGCATGGAAACGTTCTGCATTTAGTACGCGCCTTACTGTGCTCACTGAAACCTCAGTGCCTGTTGCCACCAAGTCTTGCTGCAGGCCTTTTACATACGCTTGAGGTTTATTTTTTTACATCCTGCCTTCTCAATCCAGGTAGTGTAGCCACTGTTCCTTCAACTTTGAACTTGCAAGCTATGCATCCAGAGGTGTCTCTAGGAACATCCAGTGCCTTCGCTATCTTTTTGTATCCTGTTCCTTGTTTGTGAAGGGCGATGATCTCTTTTCTTAAACTTATGGACCATTTTTTTGACTTAGCCACATTTCTAACATGCAATCAAATGTGACACTCAACAAACCCCTACCACAAGCACACCTGGTGCAACAAATGAAGCCCTTTTTTAGTTGCATCATATGTGCTTAAGACAAAGAGTCATTATAAGTTGTATTTTAAGTTGAATTTGGGGAAACTACTTGAACTATTTATTGTGTTGAAATATTTAAATTACCTTTGATTTGTTCATTACAAACCTGATTTTAAATGAGGGATGAATATTTTGGCTACAACTGTATATATATAGAATTCACATTAGTGGATGAATGAGTGATACACATTAAAAACAATACCTGTTAAGACTGTATATGTTCTCTACTGCATTTGTTTTTATTAGAAATTTGTACTTCTGCAACTTGGAAAAAAAATCTGTTTATGTTTAGATTTTAAATTTACTAATGAGGTGAAGGTTTAAATCAAGTAATGAGGTGAAGGTTAAAATTAATTAATGAGGTGAAGGTTAAATACTTTAGGTACTTGTTTGGTCAAGATTATTCACTAATTAATACATTGTGTGGTGTTGTAAACGCATATAATGCATGATAAAATGTTAGAGTAAAAGACAAATTCTTGTTAGCCTGAGGTTGTTTATTCAGTATCAGTTATTGAGGCATATATTTTGCATACTTATCCCTCTTCATTCCCTCTTTCTCAAAAATTTCTGAATTTTGTTTGTATATGGTTGTTAAATGTCAACATAGCAGTAGTTGCAACTACTGAAGGCATTGTTGTTGTCTCACTGTTGTGACAAACATTTGACACCAACAAAGGCTACAGGAGAGGCATGACAAATGGCTTACATTTCTTGCTGGAATAACAGTGACAGATCAAAAAAACTTACCATTTCTTTTTCTTTTTGTTATTGGTGTTTTTTTGCTATATTTTGCTTATATCATATTTTGCAACTGTAATTCGGAGGGGTTTTCTGTCAATTTTACATATCATGAATGGATTTAACTTGTTCTGAATCTTTTTAATTTCAACAGAATTATTTGACCGATGACAATATCATCCTTATCTCTGTTATTATTTTAATTTTGATTGTCATCTTATACTTGTATGTTTAATTTACCAATTAGACAGAGCTTCATGGGTATGTCACTTTTTAATCAATTAAATTTATTTATTTTGTGTTGTTTTCTGCATCACATGTAGATGTAGTGCTTTCTTTATGCCCACTGTATTGCTGAACAGATACTGTTTTTATACTATTCAAAAGTGAATACTAGTTTATTGGCTTTTGCAATAGCAAAATCTCTGTTTTCATTCATTTCATCAACCTATATGTATGTTTTTGCTACTGAATATGTCAGATTAATGAAATGACTAATATTTTTAAATTGGTAATTTTGTCTGGATTATGGAATCATAAAGTGTAACCCACACACTATTTGTAAACTGTGTCAATCTTGTAAAAATGATCATTGTTCAAGAGTGGGGCACTCTGAAATTCCTTTGGTATAAAGACTTTATTAAAGAGATACTATAATGCTAGGAATTCAAAGGTGTATTCCTAGCACTATACTTCCCTCTGCCACCTCCCCCTCCCCTTGCCCCTCCCTCACACTACCTCCCCCAGCAGTGTAAGGGTTAGTAAACCATTACTATACTTGATCTCCCTCGCTGCTGGGATGGAACTCTGCCACCTCCAACCTCACGTGATGGGGGAACGCTAATGCGAGCACATTAAGCCCACCCATAGGAGAGTATTGCTTCAATGCTTTCCTATGGGGATTTCACTTATGCAGGAAACCCTCATGCAGAGTGGGAGGTGACCATAAGTTGCCTAGCAAGCAGAAAGTGCCTCTAGTGGCTGTCTGTTTGACAGCCACTGGAGGCAGTCTTAGTCCTACAATGTTAATATTGTGTTTTCTCATAGACCGCAATAATTAACATTGCAGGGTTAAGGGGATACGGCCACTGCACCCAGACCACTTCCATGAGTTGAAGTGGTCTGGGTGCCTATAGTGTTCCTTTAAAAGGACATACCCATACCCCCCACACATAATGGTGGGATTAAGAATTACAAATTAAGTGAAGATTATGCTAAAACATCTCCTGCGATCCCGCATGTATTATCGATTGTATAATGTTCTATATAAGGTAGTAGAAAGGAAGGTACAGATCTGACTATACTCGTAGTCCAGCGTTTAGAGTTTTTTACTTGTCGATGCTTTACACATAGAAAATAGTGAATTAAGATTCTGGTGGCATGTTCATATCTGCATTCACTTTCATGGTCTGGACAGCACAAAAGTAGAATAGATAGGATGGAGTCTAGTCTATCAGAGAAGTGACCCACAAATGGGGTCTAGTTGTTGCTACAACTATTGCCAAACTTAATGTTGTGCCAGTAGTTGCTATTGTAAAAATATAGTAAACAGTGCTCAAAATTCCAGCTTTTTTTACTTTATATAAAATAGAATTGTAAATGTTAATTTTAGTAAGTCTGAAACAAGCATAGTTTACAATTTTATGCACCATTTTGCCACACCCACAAAATTCATGAAAACAGTAGATTTGTTGTAAAAATGCAGTGGAAAAATTACACTACTGATTAAAAATGATGAGCAAATTAACTGTAACCTACTATCAAAAAACACACACAAATAATGCATTAAAAAAATTGTACAATCCCTACTTGTACTAATTCAGAAAAATGATGTGTGTCTTGACACAATAAGTGTAAGTGATAACAACAAAATAGCCTACCATTCCATTGCAGTTCCATTGAACTCAATTTTGAGGAGTAGTGATGGGCAGGTCATTTGACCCAGTCAGCATTAATTTGCATAAGTAAATTTAGAAATTTAATGCAAAGAACTAGATCAATTCATATATTTGCTTAAATTATTTGCTTAATTGCTTACTTTGTTTAAAAATGGCTGCTGTTCATTATTGCCAGCGTTCAGATGATTCACTGTGTTTTGTTCTTCTCAAAACTCTTTATTTAAACATTGCTGTGCAAGTATATGAATATCTCATGAATTTACCCCAATTGGTAACAGACCACACTGCAATGTACAAACATGCTTTATATGCACATACACATACTAAGACTATAATTCACAATTAATTTAGAAATTAAAGGGACACAGATCTTTTTAAAACTCTATCCCCTAAAAGATCTTAACTAATTTGATTTTATTAATTTATTAGGTCTTAAAGGCACCTATTGTATTTTATAACATATTGCTGAAATACACTAAACATTAAATTGTTCTAAAATTATTTACAAATGTACATTCTAATATTTACTCCCGTTGTTTTAATTAGTTATGTTGGGTACATTGGAATAATCTAGTGTTTTCCTAAATTAAGTTTTAATGTTTTTTTTCTCAACTATAATCTTCCAAGTTTCAGTGGAGCACTTATCTAAGTTGAACGAACCTATTTCTGAAAATGAGGTAAAACACGCAATAAAAAAATCTAAAGGCAAAAACAGCACCTGGTCCAGATGGATTTGATAATTTCCTCTATTCTGTTTTGAAAATCCTAAGGATCCTAAGTGTTCTCTTACAAAGACATTTAATCATTTAACCTGTAAAGTGCCAGGTGAGATGCTCAAAGCTCATATCATACCAATCCTTAAACAAAATAAAAATCCTGAAAATATTGCAAACTACAGACCAATTTCCCTACTTAATGTAGATATTACAATATTTTCCTCTATTTTAGCTGCCAGATTAAATATAGTTATGCCATCAATCATACATCTGTTTCATGAGTAGTGGATCTGTATTGTTTAATGTGAGAAGGCTTATCAATGTGGTTGATTTGGTCTCCCAAGAGGGAATGATTCTCCTGAATCTGTGTTTGGATGCTGAGAAAGCCTTCTACAGAGTTAGGTGGGAATTCCTCGGGAGTGCCCTGCAGGTGTTTGACCTCCGGAGATTTACATTTATGCAATAATGGCCCTTTACTCCAACTTTTCTGTATGGGTAGTTGGGAGTGGTTTTGTATCTGACAGGTTCACCTTGAAAAACGGCACCAGTCAAGGTTGCCCACTTTTGCGCTTGGTGTATGTAATGGTAATCAAACCACTTGCAACTGCAATTAGAACAGATCAAAAGGTTAGGGGCTACAGGAATCTTTCTGATAGTATAAAGACTACAATGTATGCAGATGACATGGTTTTAATTATATGTGTCCCAATCGTATGACTTTATGTATTTATTAACAACTTATGATATTTACTGATGAGTTTTCACTTCTGTCCGGCTATAAGTTAAAGAAAAATCAGCTGCTTTCGTGTTAAATTTAATCTAGAAGTAACTGTTAGACAAATTTGTACATGTTTGCTCTATTTGTTCATTCACCTATTTGGGAGTTGAATTAAATAACGACCCCTATAATCTGAGGGAGCTTAATTTCATGCCTCTATTGAATTATACTAGAGAAAAGCTAAAAGAATAAAGAGTTCTCGTGTTGGGGGGAGAATAAATGTAATATTATTATATTTATATTATTATAAGTGGTATATTTTCCCCAAGTGGGTCTATCTATTTAGAATTATTCCAGTGTTTTGTTAAGATAGTTGGTTGAAGTTTGCACAATCTATCTTCGATTTATTTATTTGGCATGGTAAACAGCCTCGTATTAGTGCAAATCATTTTGCATTAAAAACAAATCAGCTGGGTAAGAGTACCTTAGTTCAAAGTAATCTGGAAGGCCTGTTGCTTAGCACGTGCTATTACTACCCAATTAGACTGTGTTAGAAATGGGGCTGTAAAATAGAGTCAGCACTGACAAAATCCATTGGAATAATGGCGCTAGAATAAATTTTTTGGCCGGTAGGGGAAAAAAATAAATGATATTCAGAAAGAAGGATGTCTAAAAGCATTATAATTAAAAAATCTCCTATCTGGAACAAATTTAGAAGAGATTGTCACCTAAAATGAAAAAATATATAGCTGTATTACCATTAATTCATCTAATGAATAACATAGATTATTTAGATCTGCATAATTGGATTTCTTCTGGAATAGCTATAATTGAAAATGTATTAAAGATAACATATCCAGGAATTTACACCTCTCTCTATAAACTATCGACTGCAGACGAGAGAACTTTTTAGTTACCGTAGGGTAAAGAGTTATCTAGATGATCACTTAGACATTAATAGGTCAAATAAGATTATTAAGTTAGAGACAATGCTTACACCAATTCATTGAAAAGATTAGTGTGTGACTCTATAACACTGATAAGTAAAGAGGCAGACAACATCTGCCAACACGTTTAAAAAAAAAATGGGAACAAGAATTGAATATCAAAATTGATAAAAAGGTTATTTTATTTTATGTGCTATTTTGTTAATCATATTCATATGTTTGGTCATGTAGTTGATTTTTGTTGTCTACGGTGCAATATATAAAAAAAAATAGACAATAAATATTACCAGATACCTGATTTTCTCACCCCTCCTGGGTGGTATGTTTATTCCTCATTCTCGGGTCATTGTCTTGGGCAATAAAACAATTATAATTGTCTTTAATTATTCTTCAAACCCATGGCTAGAATTGCCAATACTTTTACTTCTGTTTATTTTTAGAATTAAATGTACAACATTTGACCACACTTTTACAAATAAAATCACAGTTTCTTAATATCCTCCTGCAAATGCCATAGGGCTCACATTAATGAGGTTCCCTTTGGCCAATTTGTGCAAATGCCAAAATGTTTTAGACAAAGTCTTTAATAAAGCCAGTAGGCTTAATAGGGGCTTAATGGGGACTATTAAAAGGAGTAAATCAAAAACTGACACAAGTATTCTACTTTGGTAGAGGTTTATATTTCAGCAGACAATGGGATGACAACAATTAAGGTAAGAACTAAAATCTCAGTTCATTTGATCCTCTTTTAAGTTCAGCTTTATGGTCTGAGTTTCATAATGTGCTTACAGAATTACGTATTTTAAAAACATGTTAGAATCTTGTGGATTTTACAGCCAAACCAGGCGATTTATCACATAGAAACTAACCAAGTTCAAGAGACTAACAGGGTTATTTGCTAAAGTAAGTAGTGCAGGGACTTCAAAGTAAATTTTAAATTGAAGGCCAAAGTAGGCGAACTGAAAGTTCAGCTATTTTGACCTTATTTTTATTTATGTATTTATTACTGGTATTTATAACGGGCCAAACATATTTCGCAGCGCTGTACAACTGGGAAAAAGACAATACAATAAGAACAGACCAATACAATAGTTAGAGGACCCTCCCCGTGAGCTTACAATCTAAAGGTTAAACTGTGGAGATGAGACAAAAGGTAACAGAGGAATTTGCATGAGATGGCAGAGAGAGTTAATGGCATAACTGCAGCAGCTGATAGCAAGTGAAGGTAATAAGGAGGTGATTGGCTCTGGTTCCAAACAGCTGGAAGAGCATGCTATATAGGTACAAGGAACAAGGGTGGGTTGAGCTGAGTAAAATTAAATAGGCTTATTGCAGGGGTGGATGTAAAACTAGCCCCAAAAAGTAGAGAAACACAGTTATTTAAAGGAATTTATGGCGTGCAGTGGCAGGGGGGAGGGGGAATGGTTGAGCAGACCTGCCATTTGTTTAATACAATTACAATGTTTGCCAACCAGAATACTATCAGCCAGATTATTAATAATTACATGTAACTGCAAGTACAAAATTATACAGTACTGTAGTATACTACAGGTACAAATAGTAACATTGTTATAGTAAAATAATAATGTAGTAACTAAGATGAAGGATATCCGGTAGAATAGTTTCTGGTTCTCGGTCTGTACCTTTAAGCTGCAGTCTTTAAATTAAATGGGGCTTCTTGCAGGGCTGGATGTAAAACTGGCCCTTTAGACTGCAGTCTTCAAATTAAAATGAACCTTAAATTTGAAATTCACTTGGAATCCCCTGCAATTCTCACGTTTGTGAATAACCCTGTTAGGATTTATCTTGCATGGGAAAATGTTGCATACATAACCTTTACACAGAATAAATATTTTACGAAATTACTATAGTTCACAAATTGTGGATTATGAGTAAATTGAGTCACTATAACCTTTGTTTTACTGCACACTGATGGTATTGGGATCCTCAAGTTTTTCAATCGGAGGGTCTTTGCGGGAGCTTGTGCCTCCTCAATATAAATTTGGATGCTTTTTACTTCTTCAAACAAACTTCTTCATACGAACAATGCTTACACCGAGCATCCTTATGTCTCAAGTGATCAACTACCCCAAGACAATGAGATTCTTAGTATTCAGTTACCACACGTTTTGATAAAAGACGCAAATGTAAAATGTAAATCATGGGCTAAATGCATTTTCCCAATTTCTCTATTTGAAACTTGTAAGCACTTTGAGAGCAGGTTCAGTTGCTATATATATAAATTTAGAGTTGAGGCTAATTTTTTCCTGTGTTATTAGGATATTGGAATAATTGTATGAAACTATTTAAATTGGAAGATAGATCCAATTAAAACATTTAATCATTTGAATATAATTCATTCCATCCCCGTTTAGAAGTCAATTGAAGAGTATGCTAGCTTCTGTGTACTAATAATCTTAATTTTAATAATGACAGTAGGCAAGTATTTTGCATAAATAAGCTTAAAAGACACAAAGAGATCCTCTACATCAAGCGTACAAGGATATTCGTTGTTCCCAGTTTTAAATGAATCCAGCCGTTCTTCATCGTTCCCGGAATTTGAACTGTCCTCATTATTCCGTTGATCGTGTGACTTGTGATGTTGCCATTATCAAGAGGAAATGACTCAGTGGAAGGCATATTTTATACTCTCTGCCCGTCTCTGATTGGTTCGTTTTTTTCTCTATATGTCTTTGCTGCTATGGAGTAGTAAAGCTAAGATAATGCAAAATATGAAGCCTCCTGTCATGTGATGAAATTACAATTGATTAAAATCTCTTGATATATGTGAAGCATTTACAAACCTAGCAATTTGAATTAGATTTTATAACATTTTAACCGTCTAGATTCTATCTAATATATTCACTCTGTAAAACAAAGCACTGTTTCTATCCATTTCTATCCATTGCATGTACCATGTTATACCTTTTAGTGCACTAGTTTGGGCTTTTTATCATTAAAGTTAGAACTACACTAAGGTAGTATCTCACTGCATGCCCCTATAATGTTGTAGTTACTGTTTAAGCAGAATATTGTAGCATCTATAAAAATATACTTCAGAGTATTCCGTTCAGCATGCCTTATACAACTTGAACCATTCTGTCCAGATACACTGTATATCCCAACTGATAAGCACAGATATATAATTCTTTCTCAGTTATTTCCATCTTATAATCTTGAAGTGGGCATTGAAAGTCATGTGTCGGTGTTTGCAGATGACACAAACCTATTTAAGAAAATACCATCTGAACATAATATAACTTCTCTACAAAGGGATTTGAATAAATTGGGGACTGTCAAGGGCAGTCAAGTGAGAGGTCAAGTGGTAGATGTGATTCAATATGGATAAATGCATTTTGCAATAAGTGACCCACAAGCCCCTTTACTAACAAGCTGGAAGAAGCTATATGTGTTATCAGATAAGCTGTCACTCTAAAAAAAAAAAAAAAAAAACTGAGCCAGATATGGTAGCACACACTTATAAAAGATATAGGGAGGTAATAAAAGATTTACATTAACATAGCAACATATTACAGGAAAATATTTTTCTATTATGCTGATTTCAAATTATCATCAAACACCTTGTTGTTACAAACCTTTTCTAAATAAAAGTGTTTATTTTTAGTGTACTAAAAATATTGTATACTAGTATAATGTTACTAAAAAAATTATAAAAATAAAATAAAAAATGCATGGCAATTCCATCAATGTGTCTTAAAATGATTCACATAAGAAAAAAAAAGAACAAAAAAATGTTTTAATAGTATTGTGCACATGAATTAAAAAACACATTTCCAATTAACATAGTAGGAAGTAGATGCTTTTCATGTTCGAACGTCAAGTAAAAATCTTGCCAGAATTCTCATTGTGCGAAATTGAGGAGAGTGCAACACTGCTATAAAATAACAATTTAGTCTAGTTTTGCTCCTCCTTCCTAATGTCGCCTTTTATCCCTTTCTTGTGGCCTCTGCTCCAGTTGGTCTTTTTTCTTTAGTGAGCTGGCAATGCTCATCATTCTGTTGTAGTCGTCTCCTCCCTTCAATTTTGTTCACAAAATTGCGCTGTTTTTTTGTTTTCACTCTAACTAACATTCTTCAGAATGAGTTTAAACCTGGTTTTCGAGCTAATAAAATATAATCTCCACCAACTTAAACAGCTGTTCACTTAACTGTTTTCTGCTTTCGCACAATATAGGTCCAACAACAGAATGTAGTGTTTGATATTTATTTCCTCTGTTGGTCTCTTTCTTTCTCTGTATTATTCAGGAACCTGTATGTTACCTAGGAATATTATAGAATATTATGTAGCCACATGAACCCATTTTATATCTACGTTTAAAGATAACCTTATCATTTATTTAAGAAATAAACATTTAAGATGCTGCTGGCAATGTTATTAGCTTTAGTAAGTGTATGTGCTGGTTACAGACATATGGAAACTGGGATAAGGTTGAGGAAAGAGGGCAGGTAAACATATATTTATATTATTACTTTTTTAGATTATTTAAACCTCAATGCATATTTGTGAAATAAACATATTTTCCAATAACCTAGAGAAGTACGTGTAAATACAGCCGTATTATATATTATCATATTATCATATTATTCCAAAAATGCTCATAGAAATATATGCAAACAGGAATCTGCAATCACCTTTATATGATTTTATTGATACAGTGAATAGTTTAACCCCTTAAGGACACATGTCACGATTCCCTTTTACTCCAGAAGTTTGGTCCTTAAGGGGTTAAAGGATTTGGGGATATATACACTGATTTCCTGAGAAGGAACAAAATATGAAAACAGCATGTGGTTTTTAGGTGGGAAATAAAGAACCTCAATGGACAATGTGGCTTTTATCTCTAATGAAATATTGAACTGACATCCAACATTGATCTAAACTACTATCTAATTCATTGTTTGGTAACAAATTAATAACACACGGACCATAAAGACCATGGAAAATAAAATCTAGTGAACTTCTAATTCCCCCCATGCCCTTCCCCAAAAAACTTTTCCAATGATATTTGTAGCATTTACCTCCTTAACACACGATACAGTTCAAGTACTTCTCTGTGCAAATTATCACCCACTGAAAACCACAGCCTGCTTCTCAACCTCCTGGCCTCCTTTTCTTCCCAAACCTCATGTCTCAGCCAGTCCTTACACTTACGCCTATAACTTTTCAGGATTCATTAAAAATCTTAGTGCTTATGAATAAAATAAAACAGTGTTTCCAAATACAAACCTATCAATACATTATATTTGGGAGCCATTGATGATTGATAATCATGATGCAAGTCATTTCTCATTGTGTTAATATTTTTTACAGGATAACAGTCAGGCAAAGGAAAAACATCAGGGTAACAAAGGGACCTATGTTTTTTCTGGCTCTCAAGCCCTTATATTAGACAAAGCTGCACTAAAAGAATTTAAAACATACACAGCAATAAGAACTGAAAATATCTACAGAAGGGAATAGATTATATCCATGCATGTCCTACTGTAATAAGCAATTTAACAAGTTAACTACTTCTCCCTGCGATGTGTACCCAATGTTTTAGATAATTCCAGTTTCTTCTGAGTTGATGGGGTTGATCACAAACCAGCATTCATTTTCGATAGCTTTTCTTAACTTTGGCTGAATTTTCGTGTATATTTTCATTGCAATCCCAATCCCAACATGTAAAACTTTTTTTTTCTGCTAAGGACAAAAGGTTAGGGAGTGCTTTCAACTCAAACCTGGGCATGACTTCACTTGTTATCATTAATAAATTGATATCTCGAGACCGATGCTCTAAGATTGTTACATGTATTTAATTGGGAAATACCAGCCTTTTTTGATCTCTTTCATAGCGTTCTGGTGATGATAATAGGTAAATCGTGTACAAAATCAACACTGATATGTTGATAACATTAAACATGGTTAAAATCAGACATTTGGGGTATTGTGTGTCTTGTGTTATTTGTGTATTTGTTAGACTGGTGCATTCAGTTTTAAACTGTATTTAAGCCAAATTTTGGGTGATCGCTGGATTGTCCACTTTCTGTAACTCTGAAGTGCTATATGGACATATCACGATAACATGAAACAAATAAGGGATGAGCATGTTTGCTGTATCATGATTCAGAATTCCATCCATGGGGCCAAGAAATTAGATAATTGATGGAAAAAATATGATTGATCTCTAGGGCACAGCCACTAAATGTTGCCTTTATTCACAGAGAAGTAAGAAGTGACCAATAGAGGGAAAAATAGGAGAATCAGTAAAAAAAAAATAAAAAATATGGAATTGATTACATCTCCTTCTTTTCCCCCTCTGTTGGTTATGTTTTCTCACTTGATTTGTGAACCATATATATATATACACATTACATTTTTATTACACACATACATATATATATATATATATATATATATATATTTTTTTTTTTTTTTTTGCAGTATACCGATTGGTCCTTTTGATTTGTCTAAATAGTTTTTCCTGAAAATACACATGGGCAAACTGATTTTTTTTCACTGTACACTAGTCTTGTATTTGTTATGTTATTGATGTTATACGTTATATCAGTGTAACAGTGCATACACCATGCAGTGTTATTTGTGGTGCTTTTTCTGGGATATAGGTTAATTGTTTAACAACTATGTTCAGTGGTATATCAAGCCCTCTTAAGTGTTTTATTTGATACACAGATTACAGTTAGCTGGACTGCTTAATGTATGGTATAGGACTCCCTTTCACCAAAGAGATGATGTCAAAAGTGATGTTTAAAAGAACATTGGAGTAGTGAGAGAGGCATTTGCTTTAAGAATACAAAACATTTTTTTTATATATTAGTCATTTTAGTTGAGCTTGCCATTGATTTGATAATGACCACCACCTCTACCACCAGTAAAACTACCCCAGGCAATGAGTGATGATTTTAACAACATGGATCATTTGTATTATAGCAAAATACAAGTATATGAAATGGAACACAATGATTCTTTTTTGGTTACTGACTAGTTTGGTTTTGGTGGAGACCACAGCTTCAAATAACTGCTTGAGTGAGTGCCTGTCTCCTTATTGCGTTTTGATTACCTTAATTTTCTGTCTATCGATCTCTTCTCTTTTCTGCTCTTGCGATTTGAATATCATTACATATATTTCCATTTCATTTGTTATTTGTATAAATTATCATGTTTAATTTAATAGTCAAGCTAGGGAATGTGTTGATGTACTTTTTATTGACCTATGCACATTGTGTATGCTCCAGGTAAATATGGAGTTCTGACGCTGCTGAGTGGCTGGCTACCCTGTTTTCTCTTGAATGAGTCAATGGTCTCAGTTGTATTCTATTGCTTTATAATGAGTAAGCGGTGTATATAATAAATATGCATTCCAGGACTAAGCCCTGATGTTTAAAATTAGCATTTAGCCCATGCCTGTAGGGAATGTGTTGACTCAGCTGTAGCCTATTACTACCGCTCTCTCTCTGGTCACATATGCACAGAATCAATAATAACTAAGCAAATAAGAAGTATACATAGCCATTTCAAGCCTTCATTCCACAATATTATACTGCGTAAAAGAGTAAATTATTTGTAGTTCCGTGAAAGGCTGCCATCATTCTGATAATACCCCTGTGTGACCATATAACCATTGGAAGTGACATTACTGGTCTGTTCACTAAAACTCTAGTTATAGTGAATTGCAAAGTGATTTTCCAAATGTGAATTAAAATACTAAGTTTCGAATAGGTCTTTAGTTTGGTGTAGTACTTTAGTTGGACCTAAAGTCACACATCAAATCACCAGAACTCACTACTAAGTATAGAAGAAATCACTAGCTTTTAAAAAAAAAAAATGTTATAAGAATACCGTAGTTTATTTTTATGTGAAATGAGCAAACAATTTAACCCCTTAAGGACCAAACTTCTGGAATAAAAGGGAATCATGACATGTCACACACGTCATGTGTCCTTAAGGGGTTAAGATAATCTGCAATATGCTTATAGAGTGTTGTTTATGTTTATGCAAGGTAAGAAGTTGTATCAAAGTTATTTTACAATTCGCCACAAGCGTAAAATAAGAATATATCATATCATAACAAGAGTTTTTTCTCCCGGACTCACACATTAGTTTAAAAAATCAAAACCAATTTATATCTCATCTTTGAGATACAGAATCCTTTTTTTGAAATTGATTAGTTTTGAAAGAAAGACAGAACACAGAGAAATGTTCAACATGAGAGACGATAGGAATTACAAGGTCTTATGCAAAGAAAAATATATTCTGAAATACCATTTACATTATACATACTTTTTTCATATTTCACAGAAATTCTATAATATGAAAAAGAATGGCAAATGCACAGGGATCCATATGGAGTATTCTGTATGATAGCAAATACTTTAAAAATGTAATTCCCTGAGGTTGGTTTTCGGGGATATTATAATGTTTCCTACTTTATTTAGATGAAGGAAATATTATACTGTGTCATTGATATAAATATATATTTTGGTTTTCTGTAAAAATGTGAACTTAAAATTGTCATAAATCTCCCTTTTCACCCACAAAAGAAATGCAAATTGTGTTTAAAATAGATACACTGAAAAATCATTGAATAAGAGACATTTCGAATTTGTATTTTAAGATATGCAGAATTTATGAAATGTCTGCTATTTTAGTATTGTTTAAGATATCATACAATTCTTTTATTAAAAATTTTGTCAGAAGAAGTTATGAAAACAAACTTTACATACATGTGTGTTTTAATATATTTCATTTTAAATGCACCATTTTTTTTCCAATTGATGTTTTATTAAGGTTTGCATATAAAAAAATACATCTGTTTCTTTGTATGACAATGAGAGTAATAGTACAAAGAGACACATTTCTCAACAGTGAGACAGATATCTCAAATGGTTGGAGTTGGGACAGCATAGAGTATAATCACAGGGAAAGAGATCAGCTGTAGGCAGTGCCAAAGCATGTCCTCTTTAAGCGTATTCCTCCATGTGTGGAAGCATGAGCAGGTCATTTTGCAGAGTCCATCAGCAAGTTATTGCCGCTGGGCAGGGATCACTTCTAAATGACAGTCTCTCCTGGTAAGTCAGCAGGTGGCTGCTGGTTATCCCCTCTTGAGTTTCTTTTCTTAGTAGATTTCCCCCCGGATGGTGCTTCAGTGTCTGGCGTGATCGTCTGACCCAGTGTCTGGAAGAACGTCTCCAGGTCCCCGGAAGACGTTAATGTAAGTGTCTCCGCACCATTGGGAACCAGTAGTGAGCCTTTCACTCCCCACCTGTATTTGATTGATTGGTCCCTCAGTCTCCTGGCGACTGGTACTAGCTGCCTTTTCTCCATAAAAAGCTGAGATTGGGAGATCCCCATATATGGACAACATGCATCCTTCTTAGCTGACATTCCCCAGTACTCTGGAGTGGTTTATTTTTGTGGTCCTCACCACTATATCTCTAGTGGTATCTCTAGGCGTGTTGGCTGGTGCTGTGGTGGACTTGCGGACTCTAAACACAGCTGATATCTGTGGAGTGCCATCACAGCCCTTAATGCCCATGGAGGTTGTCAGTCCCTGGACAAATGGCAGCAGTGCTTCTCCTCCCACCATTTCTGGGATACCTCGGACATTTCGGCGTCTATGGGGAGTCTTCATTGCAGCCACTGTGAGGTTCAGTCGGTGGACCTGCTGGGTGAGATCCATAATCTGTCTCTTTGCCACCCGTAGCTAGCTGTCTCTGGCTGTCTCCCTTGTTTCCACAGCTGTGATTTTTTGATGGATCATGTCGATTTCGGTCTTTGCTTCCCGAAGGTCGGCCTTCCAGAACTCTCTCAGATTGATCAGGAGCCTCTTAATGTCTCCATTGGTAGATGGGGTTGAGTCTTTGTCCGACTCAGAGGACTGGTATACCCTGCTGGTTCGTGGAGAGGTAAGTATTTCCTCCTCCTCGTGGGAGACCTCCGAGGCCTGTAGTTCACTCCGGGCCTCGGGTGCCATCTTAGGTGTTGCTGGCTGTGCGGGCCTCTCGAAGGAGAGTCTGATTTCAGGTAGGGGATGGCCTCCCAGACGGTTTGTCTTCTTATTCTTGACCCCATTGTGTCATCTGGGGGGGATTGTAAGTATTGTAACCAGAATCGGTTTGTTGTGGGGTCTCATCAGAGCCCCGTGGATAGTTGTCTGGGTAGGTGCTCAGCTGGTCACGCCCTCAAATGCCCCATTTTTCAATGCAAAATGTTTTGGATTAAATAGTCACTCCACTGCTCAAATACAAAATAATTAAATGTCACTGTTTAGTAGAGACACACCCAATGAAAACATCCATGCATTTTTTTTAGTTGGATGTATATCTAAAAACAGCTTGCAAAATCTGCAGATCGCTTGTCTGCTGCCTTTGCAATCCCTCCCTTTCTAACTTCGGTCAGACTTCCTATATCTATCCAATCACAGACTTCCCATTGCAGCTCAATGAGAGGTCATACAAGGTAGGTGTCAGGGGTAATTGATGCATCTTGAGTTTAGCTCAAGTGAGTTACACAAACCAGGAAGTAACAGGACCGGTTGTCTCATTGACAGTTGGGAGGGTGTAACAAGGTTTATTTATGGAATTGTCTGTTTCTATTGAAATCTTCATTTTTTTTTAAATAAAAAAGAGGACTTTTCACACGTAAATCACTTCAGCAAGCTAGGGGCTGTGTCTATTTAAATGTAAATAACATATATATTATGTTGTCTGTTGGTTACAAAAAAAGCATTAAGATATAAAATTAGACAAAGATGTTTTTCTTTTTGCAATTAAAGTCAACTATATAAAAAGTATAAGAATCACTCAAGGGTCCATGTTCTCATGTACAATACATTTACAGTGTCTTACAATGGAAAAGTAAATGCACGCCACAGATGCAATCACCAAGTCTGAGCACTGAGCTAGGGAATTTCCAGTAATACCTAGGACTTATGTCCAAAAAGAGACTTGGTGACCTTTACAATAACAGACGGGTTGCTGGATATGTCATGACATATCCCTGCCTTGCTTTGTTTTGTCCCGTCCTTACCACTCTTAAACAGCCTGCAGTTGATGCTCTCCGGTATCTCAATAAAAGCATAGCCAGAAATAGGCACATGTTATACAGCTAGATATTCAATACAATCCCACCAAACTAACTAACTAACTAACTAACTAACCAACTAACTGACTACCAGAGGGATGTACAACAAAAGTCCTATTCCACAGCACACCTCCTAGCAGCCACCTGTTAGGCACCCCCATAGTAGCCTTAAAAAACTCTATGTAAATATGTGGATGCTTTGAGAAGCAGCTGCCTTAAGAAAAACTAAGAATAATAGAACAACAAACTACTATCTTCATGACCCCTGCACTACCTGTATAGATACAGGGCTAAATAGTCGCACATTTGGTGATTCAGCTTCTCAAGTCACCTCAAAGTTTTTCAGCAATGCCTATGACACTGAGTTAGAGGAATACAGCAATTTATAGTATGTTGGGGGAAGGAGTAGGGGATAACAAAGCTAAATAGTGGCAACAGGTGGACTTCTCAACCCATGGCACACCACCATAGTTATACAAAGAATAGTTTTAAGTTTTGAAATGCACCCATGGGGACCAAGTGAGGGTGTGAGTATCAAATGAGTTTCCCATACTATGTCTTATCTTGCTTAAAAGTAGTAGGGAATATGCGATCTAGAGCCTGTGGAGTGAGGTGCCACCTGCTCAGTAATTTATAGTTTATTAATTGCATTAATGAATCCACTGAAGATGCATGTATGTGTGTGCACACCTTGCCACATTCTCTGTGAGTAATAAATTGATATAGATCATTAACTTAAACAATTGTGAAGAATGGGTGTCCCTTTGTTGCTGCTACCCCAACTAGAGTACAGCAGAGGTGAGAGGTGCTTAAGGATACATTTGGGCCAAACAAAAGATGTTTAAAATATATGCAGGGTTTGCCATATGTGTAATATAAGGTTTTAGAAAGTGACACAGTTGGAAGTATTGATAGTGCAGTAGTTGTGTTATATCCCTAGAGTGTGCTAGTTGCTCCAAGGGGGTATTTGTGCATTCTGTATGATATCTTGCAGCTTGTGGTAGGGGTTTCCATCTGATGTTAGTAACAGAAGTCCCACATTCCCAGTAGAAAGAGGGACTTATGAGAAACTGGGAATACAGGTGTTGCTGGTGTGGATAAGTCCAAGTCAATCCATCTCCAGAGTGCGACAGTCGGGATGATAGATGAATGGGATAGTGGACAAATATCTGTAAAGAGTGCCATGGTATCAAATAGAGGTGTTACCGTTTTTTAAGATCTAACCACTGTTTAGTCATATCTGACCCAGTCCACATGAAGATTTGTGTTAACCTATAGTAGTGGTACAGGTCGGGTAATTCAAGTCCACCCTTTGCCAGAGGCGGGCAGTGTGTTGGATAGTTGATATGCGATGTTTTGTGTGTCCGTATACATTTTGCAAAAACAGCTTGCATTGAGCTAAAGAATGCCTGTGAGATCTTGAACCTGCAGTCCTGCATCCTTTCTGAGCAGCGCCGTCCCTTTAGGAGAAACCAGCTGCACAATCGCGTGACTGGCCTGCCCCAGTTACCCCCTTCCCACTAGTGTCCGGCTTCTTGGACTATTGGAGTTGTATGTGTAATGCACAGGGAAAACTGCATTAATGCTGTAGTTTAGAGGCCATAATCTTTGTTCGAATCAAAACATACATGACCCATTCTACCGAGATTAGTTGGAGTTACACTCCTGAGTGGCAGCAGCCTCCATGTTACCTTAGCTTGTTCCAGAACAGCAGCTGGTATAATCATTTCATTGCCACTAAAATCTAATCTCAGCAACAATGGGACATGTATATCTCAGTGCTGCCCTAATAATAGGGAAAAAACCCTCCTTAATCATGACACTATCATAATACGTACACAAACACTGACCTTTAACCCACTACATTCTCATATCCCTAACCCTTAAACACTACACTATCTTAATACTATTCATAATCTCTCTGTCTGTCCATCTGTATTCTCTCTCTCTCTCTATCTCTCTCTCTCTGTTAATATTATTGTTTATTGAGGAATATAACTATAATTAGGTGCCCAAAACTATTGCACACAACAATCTGGGATATCATTTTTGACCTTACAGTTGCTCTATGCAATTATCTGTTAATGCCCCGTGCAGTGATACATTACTCTACAGGTCATGGATTTAGGAATGAATAATGAATGAATTAGGCAGTACTGCTGGAAACACATAACTCTCCTGTCAATCTTGACTGAACAGTATTTGCTCTAGGATAACTCCACATCATAGCATTGTACAGGTTGATTTGGTTCAGAAGACATTATTTATCTTCTGGCCTGAGGCAGTAGAATGATTGGGACAATACTATAGATATCAGTCATCACGATCCTAAGGTGCTTAAGAGTTATGTTTAATAACTAATAACCTAAAAAATATTATAATCTATCACTTGCATAGTTTTAATATTAATGGAATTCACAGATTCTATAGCTGTACAGACATGATTCAACTTCTGAGATTGAATTAGTATTCTAATAAGTAGTCACTGCAAAGATAAGTCGACTTCTTGCATTACAGCGGCAGATTCCACATTTACATATAAAGGCTCGGTATTGGTGGGCCTACATGCACTCAATTTTAACATGTGAGATTAACATGCTAACTTTAATACTTACTGCTTAAATACTTCCAGAGACTTCTCAAGTTATGCTTTCCTGTGGTCACCACCATAGGTGGCACTGATAGTTGATGGGTCAGGTGTTCAATCCAGTAAGAATCTGGTCTGGATTCCAAATATATATATAGAAAATAGTAGAATTGGGGAACACATGGTACATGTATTTCTTAGTATTGTTACTGCCATAATTAGGACTAAAACAACATTTCAATGTGAAGTAGTGATGTCGCGAACATAAAATTTTCGGTTCGCGAACGGCGGACGCGAACGTCCGCAAATGTTCGCGAACCGGCGAACCGTGCGAACCGCCATAGCCTTCAATAGGCAGGCGAATTTTAAAACCCACAATAGTGGTTGAAGGGGGGGGGAGGAGACCTACTCTCCTCCCCCCCCGGCCCCCACCCCTGGGTTCGGGTGGGGGCCATAATGATAATGAGGGGGGGGGGACCTACTGTCCTCCGCCCCCCGGCCCCCACCCCTGTGCGGCGGGTGGGGGCCATAATAATAATGAGGGGGGGTTACTGTCCCCCCCCCCCCGGCCCCCACCCCTGGGCGGCGGGTGGGGGCCATAAAGATAATGAGGGGGGACCTACTGTCCTCCCCCTCTCCGGCCCCCACCCCTGTGAAAATTGATCTTTCCCACGCTGTGTAAAATGACACAGAGCACTGTGATTGGATGGCTTGAAATCCATCCAATCACAGTGCTCTGTGTCATTTTACACAGCGTAAAATAGACAATAGGCCCCCCCCCTTATTGTTAATTTTAGGGCCCCCACCCACCGCTCAGGGGTGGGGGCTGGGGGGGGGACAATAGGTCCCCTCCTTATTGTTAATTTTAGGGCCCCCACCCACCGCTCAGGGGTGGGGGCCAGGGGGGGACAATAGGTCCCCCCCTTATTGTTAATTTTAGGGCCCCCACCCACCGCTCAGGGGTGGGGGCCGGGGGGGGGACAATAGGTCCCCCCCTTATTATTAATTTTAGGGCCCCCACCCACCGCTCAGGGGTGGGGGCGGGGGGGGACAATAGGTCCCCCCTTATTATTAATTTTAGGGCCCCACCCACTGCTCAGGGGTGGGGGCCGGGGGGGGGGACAATAGGTCCCCCCTTATTGTTAATTTTAGGGCCCCCACCCGCCGCTCAGGGGTTGGGGCCGGGGGGGGACAATAGGTCCCCCCTAATTGTTATTTTTAGGGCCCCCACCCGCCGCTCAGGGGTGGGGGCCAGGGGGGGACAATAGGTCCCCCTCTTATTGTGATTTTTAGGACCCCCCCTTTTTTTTTTTTACATACATGTTGCATTTTTGCACTTGATATGTGCCCCTGTCATAAAACCCCCCAAATTATGCTCAGTTACATCTGCTGAGTAAAACAATAAGCCCAATGTATGATCTAGACACTATTTTGTGAAGTTACAGTGCTGTAAAAGAGATGTGACAAGTTCAGGTTTTTGTGAATTTTCATGGAAGGTTTTGATGGCTCCGTGTTTCATTCTGGAGCACTTCAGAAAGCAACATATTGCAACTACACCATAAAGGCATACCATTTCTTAAAGAAGACATCCCAGGGTATTTTAAAAAGGCATATTTTGAACCTTAGCGTGGGATGATTTTTTCGCTAGCTTGTACCAAGTGTAGTGATGATAAGCATTTTTTCTGCCTTTTTGACACTAAAGTGAGTTTGCACAGTATATTTTGCAAACCTTATGTGTGCTACGACTGTATAATACTTCATATGTTGCTCAGCTATGTCATCTGAGTACAGCAATACCGCCATATGTACCTTTGCCAGGTATATGTGGATATTGAAGGGGCACATTTAAGACACAGCCATTCCAGTTTTTTTCAAACTTTGAATTTTTACGCTGTGTCCTGGTCCCATTTTTGAGTATTTTTGCAGGCTATATATTCCAACTATCCCATAAAGGCATATCATTTCTTAAAGACAACATCCTAGGTCATTTCAAAAGGCATATTTTGAACCATAGCTTGGGATCATTTTTCCGCTAGCTTGTACCAAGTGTAGTGACAATAAGCATTTTCTCTGCCTTTTTCACACACAAAGTGAGTTTGCACAGTATATTTTGCAAATCTTATGTGTGCAATGGCTGTATAATATTTCATATGTTGCCCTGAGCGGCGGGTGGGGGCCCTGAATACCAATTGGGGGACCTAATGTCCTCCCCCCCTGCCCCCACCCATGAGCGGCAGGTGGGGGCCCTAAATACCAATAGGGGGGGACCTATTGTCCTCCCCCCGGCCCCCACCCCTGAGCGGCGGGTGGGGGCCCTAAATACCAATGGGGGGACCTATTGTCCTCCCCCCCGGCCCCCACCCCTGAGCGGCGGGTGGGGGCCCTAAATACCAATAGTGGGGGGGACCTATTGTCCTCCCCCTGGCCCCCACCCCTGAGCGGTGGGTGGGGGCCCTAAATACCAATAGGGGGGGACCTAATGTCCTCCCCCCTGGCCCCCACCCATGAGCGGCGGGTGGGGGCCGTAAATACCAATGGGGGGACCTAATGTCCTCCCCCTCGGCCCCCACCCCTGAGCAGTGGGTAGGGGCCCTAAAAAAAAGTCCCCCCAGGTGACTAGGGGTTCCAAACCCCTAGTCACCCCCTCCCCACCAAAAAAATGGTCCCCCTACCTACCCCCCTCACCCTAAAAACAATGAGGGGGAGTCAATAAAGCTAAAAACCTGTAAATAAATAAAAAATAAACTTACCATTAGATGTCTTCTTTTTTCTAAAATCTTCTTTCTTCAGCCCCCAAAAAGGCCAAATAAAAAGCCAATATAACCGTCGCACTTGAAAAAAAAAAAAAAAAAGAGCGCAAAACAAATTAATCCTTCTTCACCCTTCGAGGGCACGCCGCGTACTGAGCTACGCAGGGCGAGTCAAGGCTTATAAAGTCTTGCCACGCCCTGCAATTAGGCTTAGAACACTCTGATTGGTTGGTTTAAGCCAATCAGAGTGCTCTGTGTCATTTTACACAGCGTGGGAATTTTTTTTTTTTTTTAACAGCCACAGGCTGCTCACTGTATTGCGAGTAGGTATTGCGAGTAGGGGCACAATTTACTAATACTAAGTCATTTTTACTTAGTATTAGTAAATTTGGCTGAAAGACCACACAAAAAAAATAGGGGGCGGACCGAACATCGCATATGTTCGCCGTTCGTGGTGAATGCGAACACGCTATGTTCACCAGGAACTATTCGCCAGCGAACCGTTCGGGACATCACTATACCTAACTAGCAGTAAGCAGCACTAACATTAAGTTCCCCAATATCCCATAACTCCCACCCACCCCAGCTAGCAAAATCTATCATTTAAAAATGTTTAAATTAATTAATGAAATAAATTGAACCCCTGAGGGTTAATAGAAATAATAACAGTTAACCATCAGGGGTTAAAAAAAGTCAGATCAAAATACAGATCACAGTATTATACTGTGATCACCATAAGCAGTGATCAACTGGCAGGGAAGGGGTTATTTTTTATTATGACCGGATAAAGGGGGGTTGGGATTTTTTGTACTTTTTTAAAACGTTATTAAAACTTTTAAAAAACTTTTTAAAGCTTTTTAAAAAAACATTTTGAATGTTAACCCCTAGCTAGCCTAACACCAAATTCCCCAATTCCCCACTAACTTCCACCCACCCCAGCTAGATATATGTATAATTTTAAAATATTTAAATTCATTAATAAAATAAGTTAAATAAAAAAAATTAGATCATAGTAAAATACCCTGATCTGTATTTTGATCACTGTAGTCAGTTATCAAATGGCAGTGAAGGGGTTAATTTTATTAAAACAGGGGAAAGGGGGTGGGATTTAACTTTAACTTTTGTTTGTTTTTTATGCAGGCAGAAGATCAGCACTGATTCATCTCCCTGCATGTCACACAGAATGCGGAGGCGCAGGGAGCTGGACCAGTAGTCCATGCAGCACATGTGCTCACTCTGACAGCCTGTCAGAGCGATCACAGCTGCAGGGACAGTGTGATCGGGTGCTCCCGGTCTGCCTCGAATACCGAAGCAGACCGGAGGAGCGTTAACCCCGCTATCAGCTTGATAGCGGTGATCTGGGGTTAATTTGGGCGCATGATGGACCGGGTCCGTCATCCGTCATTAAAGGGTTAAAGGCTCCAGGCACCAAAACAACATAATCTAAACAAAGTTGTTACGGGGCCAGGAGCCCCATAGAAGTACTCATACCTCAAGGGGTTAAACCGTTCTCAAAGAACAAAAACGGTTTAACCCCTTAAGGTAGAAGTGCCTCCAAGGCCTCCTGGCACCATGTCAATTTAATTTAGATTAAGTTGTTTTGGTACCTGGAGTGTCTCTTTAAAATCACCTATCTTAGCAAACAAATATGCATATTTAGTTACACCATATGGCCGTTTTATGTCAAGCCCATCACTACCTCACAGTACCCCTCTTCCCACGACTATGGGTCCTAACTTCAGCAAGCTAAAGATCTTTAGTTCCTTGGAGTATACCTTTGAGCAACAACACAAATGAGCTACCTATAATTAAATTAGGTATTTCACAAGAGACTCACTGATTTAAGTAATAATTTAAAATAGCTATTTTTCAAACAAAAGAATAAACGTATTGCTTTGTTTTTTTGGACATCTGTCTAGACCATTTTGCATTGTTGCCTAGTTACAAATCTGCCTTTTGACATCAGATGCCGTAGCTCTGGAGAAAAGCGGGATATGTGCAAAAGCCCAGGGAAAGACTATTATTACAGTGTGTAACAAAACTTAATTAATTAGGTAAAACATGAACAACCTACAAAAAAAGATTGCTATTATTGTTTGGGGATCTCTTCTAGCTTCAGAAGTCCATTTTGCTAATGATCAAAGATTTGCTTTCAAATTTTAATTGTGAGTTAAACTCTAAGCTGACACTTCTCAGGCAACACATTCTGCTCAATGTGTGGGAATAAAAGGGGTCATTTGCAACACAGATTAATAGTAGTATATTGTAATTGATATGGCAATACAATCTGTAAATAAAAAATGTTGGGGAGGGTCTATTCTTTAGCACGTGATTTTTCATTAGAGAATCGCTGTCTTGCAAAACTAAAGTCTCACTTCCCTCAAATCCTCAGCATTTTCTCTAAATTCTAGCTAGTTCATTTGTTCTATTTACTAAAAAGTGTATTATGGCAAGTTGAAAATGTATTTAAAAAATTGTAGACTGAAGAATGTTAAATTTGACATTTTATTTCAGTTTCCATGCATTAGTTTATCCTTTTCAAGATGGTTCTCAAAGCTTAATATGATATCTTTCAGTTGCATAAACTTTAGCATTTTAAACGTTGGTGTTGCTTATCCAGCTGCAATTCATCTAGAACTTGTAAAATGTATTTTTCAACTCATTATAGTCTGCAAAGGTGCACACTCTTAATGGAAAACAGTTTTATCATTCGCTCGTATTTTAGATATATATTTTAGAGGTGTTTTAACATATAACAACTAATACCAAATTGTTAATCAAAGAGCAATGTGAATTGGTAACATTTGTCATATATATTAGAAACAATTATTGTATTTAATAATTTTTTACATGGAGAGATACATTTTATTAACTTAGATAAGCTTATCTCTTATGAGTATCATTTTTACCTTAGGATGTTAAAACTGTTATTCACTTACAAGAGATAACCTTTTCTCATTAATAGAATCTAGTTAGCCTAAAATATTTTTTTTGTGTGCCATTTTAATTCACGGTATTATGCATCCCATTGTTTTGTAGCGTTACTGTCAGCAGACTTTAAAAGGTGTGATAGCGATAAAGTAATTTAGGGTACTTTTCAGTGAGCATATGGCATGATATTTAGAGGATGACAGAACATGTCTTTAGATTAATTATTGTGATATACCATGAGTAACAATGAACACAGATATATGACCTTGCTCTTTCTGTTTCTTTTTGCCTTTCTTCTAAAAAACAAACAATTTGCATGCGCATGCAATGATAATGACTAACACCTTCCTTAATTATTTGTTATGCTTTTCATCACAATAGTCTTTTGTTATTTTAAAAAAAAATGCAAATTATGACACTAATAAATGGCTTAATAATAACTGTTTTTTTTAAATTTGTTAATTTTATATTTATATTTTTATCAGATATGTTAAAGATACAGATACAATTTAGGTATTTTTTCTAACTCAGAACAGAATAAATAAGAGGTGTAGAAAGCTCCACCAGACAATGATGTTCAGCTTGCCAAAGTTAATGCTAAATGTATAGGGTCTCTGTATAATGTAACCTAGATTCACTATAAAATAGTTTATTTTTAACATCTGTCCTGAATGGGTTAATTTATAAGAGCAAATTATCAATCAAAGTGGGATACAAAAGGAAAAAAAATAAAATAAAATGTTCAGGCAAAGATTAAAGTAAATTATAAATGTTCTGACAATGTACACATGTGAAATGATTAAAGAACAAGTTATTAAACCCAGAATTAACCATTCTTCTAAACCAGTGGTTCCAAACCCAGTCCTCAAGTACTCCCCACCAATCCATGATTTAGGGATTACCCAGTTGTGTCTAAGGTGTATTTAGAAAGAAAAGAAACACAAAACTTTAGACACAACAGGGTAATCTCTAAATCCTGGACTGGTAGGCAGTACTTGAGGACTGGGTTGAGAAACCATGCTGTAAACTATTGTTACGTGAGAGTTTTAAATTGATCACTGTCAGGATACGACAATTCTCAGCAATATATAAATTAAAGTCAGCAACCCAACACATTTAGGAAGGATAGAAAGGTATATTACCAGACCTCAGAGTGGCCAGTCTTAAAGGGTTACTCCAAGCACCACAACCACTTCAGTGATCTGAAGTGATCATGGTACCTTGAGTCTTTATGTGCAGCATTTCACTGTCAAATGCTGCACATACACAGTTTAACTGTCCTGTTTTTGAAGGTGTGACTCCACCTCTGGCAGCGTCATTGGGGTGTCAATAGACAGCCAGAACAAGAGTTCTGGAATGGCTTATGTCAAATATGTGCATCAATGCACAGGATTGCATTCATTAGATGAGAGTGGTCAGCCAATGAATGGCTGCCAGATTTGAGGTGCAGCATGAATCCACGGGGTTCTACCTGTTTGATTTACTATATGGGAGGAGGGTGAGGGACCCAGGGAACACTGGGAAGAGATCAGGGTGGAATGGACTCAGATCATGCCCTATGTGTTGGAGCTGAGGGACCACCTGGAGCAGCTCATCCAGAATGTTCAGGAGAATCAGTTAGTCCAGTGGCAGAAGTGTGTATGGTATGATTGGGGCACTGGTAACCAGAGCCTTCGGGTCAGACAAAAGGTTCTGGTTCTGAAGTTGGTCTGCCATGATAAACTGCAGGCTGTCTCATAAGGGCTCTATAAGGTGGTGGAGCAGGTGTATGACACAACCTTTGTGGTCACAAATTGTGCCTATGAAAAAGAGAGGAACACTTTACACATGAACATGCTAAAAGAGTACAAGGAAAGAGACTAAGAGGTGGCCGCTCTATGTGCCCCCATTTCAGAGGACCTAGAGAGCTTACCCCAACCTTCTAGGGGAAGAAGCACAGGCAGGATCCCTATAACAGTTAGGGGAAGTGTAAGGGATACTGGCAGACTCCCTGGACAAGAGACTGTCCCCAAGTCAGCCATCGTCACCATATTCGGCTTGTACCAGTTTCGGGTCATGCTGTTCAGGATGAAGAATGCCCCAGCTACCTCCAGCGCATGGTGGAAAGACTCTTCGATGGCCTCCAGGACTACACATGTGTGTATCTGGATAACATAGCGGTCTGTAGTGATGCCTGGGAGGACCACATGGAACATGCAGGGATGGTCTTGGAAAGGATTAGGGACAATGGCTAACCTTAAAGGGCACTGGGTAGGGTGTGGGAAGCAGCAGCCGGAGCCAGCTAAGATCGTGGCCATAGTTAATTGGTCCACCCCCGTACCAAGACACAAGTCATGGCTTTCTTGGGAACAGCTATTACCAGCGTTTTGTTCCCGACTACAGCTTAAGTGCAAAGCTGCTGACAGATTGAACTAGGAAGAGTCTCTCTAGGCAGGTGACGAATTGACACCAAAGATTTGAGGGAGCTCAATGTATCAGCAGAAAGTGCAGTCATCAAAAGTGAACAGGACTTTTCTACCCTATGAAACTCTGCACCAGATCGGAGGATGCTTGCAGTCTGGTCAAACCTCCGCATCCAGACTATTTGGGCTAGACACCTCAGAGCACTTTTTGGATTGAAAATTGGGCTTGACGAGAGCTATTCTGTAGTGACACTTGTTTGGGGATACAGGCTTAGGAACCCATGGTTTTAGGGTGAATTTTTGGTGTAGTGCTGAGGTGTCTAGCTGTTAATAATGTTTTCTAGTCAGGTACAGACACCAAGGTGACTAATGCTGCAAAATGTTGTTGTTCTCATAAAGACCCCCAGATGGGGATCCAGGTATAAGTGTGACATTTATGACAATAAGGCTGTCTTTTGCTCACCCTGACATTAAGCCTTGGGTAATGATTAGGGAATGGAGAATAGACACTTCAGAGCTAATCACTAAAGGGGAAAGGTAGTCCTTGGCATCGATGTCCAGGTTACCTGTGGATAGAACACCACAGTTTACTCGCACAATAAAACAATATTAATAATAATAGTATAGGAGGATTACTGAGTATCAAAAAAGTAATGGAAAATGATATTAATATAGTGATATTGATGTGAGTGGAAAGATACGTAATTCAGTCAGGAAATGACTGAATAATAAATAAATAAATAAGACTTAACCTTTAATAAATTCTTGTTTAAAAAGTGGGATTTACTAAAGTGAAATAAGCACTCACCAACTGGAGAAACCACACAAACAAAAATAAATAATTGATAGATCACAAAGGGAGGATTTACTAGATATAGACGGCTAGCCTACCTATATTCCTATGGATAAAGGAAATATAGAGTAGGAATGGTAGTTCTACTAAATAAACCTACAAGCCTCCAGATAAATATGGTCTAAAGAGGTTAATGTGTTTAAAAAACTCTAAAACAATCTAGGTAAATAATAGAAACTGACAGGCGCTGGAAACCACTGACACTAAACTACAGTAAAAAGTAGGACTGGGCAGTTTAAAGTGCATCAATGTTTCAGTAGGGAATAGTAAAATACAAACTGATACATGTAGCGAGTGGTGTGGTAGCTGTACTGAAATAACAGAGCACAAAACTCGCAAATAGCGTCTAAATACCGTGAGGTAATGGCTGCTAAATATTCCCTAATGTGCCTTTAAGGGCAACCCTTAGTAAAAAATCTGTCCCTAATCTGTAAATAATAAATATACCACCCAGACAACCAACCTCCTAAAAACCAGTGTGGTATCTAAATAGGTAAGGAGTGTGTGGAGCAAAACCACAATGTGTTCGGTAACTAAGTCAGCATCTTAATAGCTCAGGTGGATTGCAGCATCTATACCCCTGACGTGCGTTTCATCTTTCGGCTCATCAAAGTTAATCTAAAATGGAATCTGTAAATATGATTTAAGTTGTAAATAATATCTTTTCTTGATCAAATAGAAACCTTAGTTACCACGGTTTGTAGGTAGTGCAAAAATCAAAAGTAAACTATAACAGTATGTTAAAATCAAAAGAAATGCTTAGCTTGAAAACACAAATATACATTAAATTAAATTCAAATAAATATTTTCCCCATGCTTTAATAGACTGATTACATCACTGGTATCCTATTATGATGTAAATGTAGCTGTTTAGCAAATCCATACAGATCTTCAGTACTCCATTGATTCTTTCTGTGTCTGTTCCGATTAATGTGGTCACTCTCAATTTTAAAAGAAAACTAATTCTAAAAAGCATAGCAGGAGTGGTTTTGTTGAAACATATTTCCCTATTGAGGATACTTAGCTGTCTATGTAAGTACACTGCGTAGGCTGATACATGTAACACAGAAAAAATCCTTCTCTGTCTGCCAAAATTAACAGCATGAGAGTAAATGCTGTACACTTGGAGACTTGTTTTGGTTTAAAATGCAATTATTAGTCGATTTTCTGAGGTTGAAATGTACCCGAATTTCAAACTAACCAAAATACACGATGGGTGAGCATGTTCATATTATGTCATGATTCTGAATTTCGCCGTGGCACCAAAAAAAACAAAAAAAGAAATATTTGTAAAAAAAATTATGAATGATAGTTAGGGAAGAGTTACTAAATGTTTATTTTATTAACAGATCAAGTGGTTCGCAATAGAGAGAAAAAGAGGAGCAGCGTGATAATCTGTATTTATATATAATATAATTTAATAAATATATCATATATAAATGATAAATATTGAATTATTTTTACTGCTTCTCCTGTTTTTTCCTTATTGGTTATTTTTTCTCACTTGATTTGTGAACCAGATGGCAGGAAAATACTCATATCAGTGTACTGCAATATACAGTATCTTACAAAAGTGAGTACACCCCTCACATTTTTGTAAATATTTTATTATATTTTTTCATGTGACAACACTGAAGAAATGACACTCTTCTACAATGTAAAGTAGTAAGTGTACAGCCAGTATAACAGTGTAAATTTGCTGTCCCCTCAAAATAACTCAACACACAGCCATTAATGTCTAAATCATTGGAAACTAAATTTAGTACACCCCTAAATGAAAATGTCCAAATTGGGCCCAAAGTGTCAATATTTTGTGTGGCCGCCATTATTTTCCTGGACTGCTTTAACCCTCATGGGCATGGAGTTCACCAGAGTTTCACAGGTTGCTACTGGAGTCCTCTTTCACTCCTCCATGACAACATCACGTAGCTGGTGGATGTTAGAGACCTTACCATCCATTTGAGAATGCCCCACAGATGCTCAATAGGGTTTAGGTCTGGAGACATGCTTGGCCAGTCCATCATCTTTACCTTCAGTTTCTTTATCAAGGCAGTTGTCATCTTGGAGGTGTGTTTGGAGGTGTGTTCTGTACAATGGCATGAGCACTCTCCTTTTTCTACTGCTAATACATCTCCCTATACAACCAAACATTCTGTTAGCATTTCCTGCTGCTCTATTACATTGTCTGCCTACCTTTAAGTCATCAGAAATAATTACCCCTATCAAATATTCTGTACTCTTCCCTTGGGTTTTTACGTCCAAGATGCATTATCTTGCACTTATCCACATTAAATGTCAGTTTCCACAACTCTGACAATTTTTTCTAGTTTACCTAAATCATTTGCCCTTTGGCTTATCCCTCCTGGAACATCAACCCTGTTACATACCTTAGTATCATCAGAAAAAAAGACATACCTTACCATCAAGACCTTCTGCAATATCACTAATAAAATATTAAAGAGAATGGGTCCAAGTACAGATCCCTGAGGTACCCCACTGGTGACAAGCCCATGCTTCGAATATACTCAATTGACTACAACCCTCTGTTGTCTGTCACACAGCCACTGCCTTACCAATTCAACAATATTGGAATCCAAACTTACAGATTGCAGTTTATTGATAAGCCTTCAATGTGCAACAGTGTCAAAAGTCTTACTAATATCTAGGTAAGCAATGTCTACTGCACCACCATGATCTATTATTTTAGTTACCCAATCAAAAAAATCAAAATGATTAGTTTGGCATGATCTCCCTGAAGTAAACACATGTTGTCACTGATTTTGAAATCCATGTGATTTTAGATGTTCAACGATCCTTTCCTTTAACATGGTTTCCATTACTTTCCCCACTACTGAAGTAAGGCTTACTGGCCTGTAGTTGCCCGACTCCTCCCTTCTACCTTTCTTGTGAATGGGAACTGTAGCGGAACCCTATTGTGGCTGTCCTCCCTGTATTATGGATTGCCCTCATCTACCCTACCCTGGCCCTAAAGACAAACACTGTGCCTGGCCCTTGGATTACCTCAGGGCAGTGGTGCTATTTCAAATGGGCACTTCGGATACCGTCGAAGTGCCGAAGTAACCGTCGAAGCTGTCGAAGTCGTCGAAGTGCACGGCATCGAACAAAGGACCACGTGGCGGCGGCCATTTTAACTCCGAACATCGCCGACCCGTACCATCGACTCCACTTCGACTAACGTTGAAGTACCGGCCGCACTTCGAACGGGACTTAGACATTTTTATGCCAGGAATTGACCGACCGCACAGCTCAAATCTATGGAACTATTTTGGGCAGGAAAATGTGTGTGCGGTCGGTCATAAAGGGACCTCCAGCTAACTTTTGATCTGCTGGAGGGATTGGGACGATTTTTGAGAGGATTACTAATTAAAGGCTGCTGAGTCTGAAAATGCATGTTTTATGTTTGTAGCACAAATATTATAGAAGTTATGAATATGGTGTAAAAGTTATGTTTGAAACTGTACAATAATGGGATTATGTGTCACACTAAGGGGAGGGGATGTGTCGGTTGTACCCAAGATACCATTGGTTGTTTTATGCCTCCCCCTGGGTGTGGCTTGTCTGTGTACAGTTGTAATAAAAGGCAGGCTGGATGTACCAGCCAGCAGTTCTGTTCCTGAAACTGTGTGTCGTCCAGTTATTGGGATTGCTGTGGGGATATCGCTGTGTTACTTTGCCTGCTGGAAACTCTGCCTATGGATCTACTATTGCCTTGTTCCTGAGCCTTCCTGGGATCGTCAGTGGAGAATAGCTGTGGGATATCAGCTCTCCGCTACAGGAACAACATTTGCTAACTTCCAATCTCCTGGGACTACTCCTGTTAACAATGATTTTAACACTAACGAGTCACATGACACGGTGAGGGAAAATAACGAATTGGGTACAGGGGTGTACTCACTTTTGTTGCCAAAGGTTTATACAATAATGGCTGTGTGTTGAGTTATTTTAATGGGACAGCAAATTTACACTGTTTTACAGGCTGTACAGTTACTACTTTACATTGTAACAGAGTGTCATTTCTTCAGTGTTGTCACATGAAAAGATATAATAAAATATTTACAAAAATGTGAGGGGTGTACTCACTATTGTTTATTATATTTGGTTTCAGGGTTTTCGATAGGAAATTCTGCTGAGCAGAACTGACATTTGGCTGAAATTACGGTGTTCAAAACATTTTTCTGTTTTGGGGGAAAAAGGTTTGGCTGAAGAGATTTTTATCACCTTTTATGATATGCCATAAGAAATTGAGAGCAACTTTAGCTTAATGAAGCATTTTTGATGTATAGCTCATGCCCCTTGCAGTCTCACTGCTAAATTCTCTGTCATTTAGGAGTTAAACAATTTTGTTTATACAGCCCTAGTTACACCTCCTTGCATGTGACTTGCACAGCCTTCCCAAACACTTCTTGTAAAGTAAACTCTAATGTTTAAACGTCCTTTATTTCACAGTCTGTTTAATTCAGAATGTCTTGTCTCCTGTTCTGTTAAATCCTGCAGGAGCCTCTTGTGTGTGATTAAAGTTCAATTTAGCAGGAGATATAAACTTCTAAAGTAAGTTAACATCCGATTTTAATGAAACCATTTTTTTTCATGCAGGCTTTGTCAGTCACAGCCAGTGGAGGTGTGGCTAATGCTGAATGGAAGACACAAAATTGATTTTACTCCTAAATGGCAGATAACTGAGCCTTTTAAATGTATTTTTTATACAAAGTATTGATACTACTACAGAGTGTAAATTTATATATGAAATATCTAATCATTGTCATTTTTGTTTTTAGGTCACTAGGTGTTACCCAGTTTTCTCCTATTCATGCAAGAAAAGCCTTCCCTTGTTTTGATGAACCGATCTACAAAGCCACATTTAAAATAAGCATTAGGCATCAAACTTCTTACTTGTCTTTATCGAATATGCCAGTGGAGACATCAGTTTTTGAAGAAGGTGGATGGGTTACAGATCATTTTTCACAGACTCCTCTAATGTCGACATATTACCTTGCCTGGGCTGTGTGCAACTTCACCTATCGAGAGGCTAGAACAAGGAGTGGCATTTTAGTAAGTACATTTGCAAATTCTCTTTGATATTTAAACTATTTAGAAATATGTTCTGAGCCAAAAAAAAGGGATTACAATAACAGAATTGTTTAGTAAGTTGACTATTAAAAAATAACTAGTTTCTGGGAACAACTACTAGCAGCTATCTTAATTTGTAAATTGTATTGCGTTAGGACAATATTAATAATTTCGATTCAGATTCCAGTTATCCTGCAGCTTTTGGCCAAGCTTAACTCTGTACCAAATTCAGGCTCATTCGGACCTAGTTTGCAAAATCCTGACATACCGTATATACTCGAGTATAAGCCGACCCGAATATAAGCCGAGGCCCCTAATTTTACCCCAAAAAACTGGGAAAACTTATTGACTCGAGTATAAGACTAGGGTGGGAAATGCAGCAGCTGCTGGTAAATTTCTAAATAAAATTAGATCCTTAAAAAATTATATTAATTGAATATTTATTTACAGTGTGTGTATATAATGAATGCACTGTGTGTATGAGAATGCAGTGTGTGTGTATGATAATGCAGTGTGTGTGTATGAGAATGCAGTGTGTGTGTATGAGAATGCAGTGTGTGTGTGTATGAGAATGCAGTGTGTGTATGAGAGCAGTGTGTGTATATGAATGCAGTGTGTGTGTATGAGAATGCTGTGTGTATGAGTGCAGTGTGTGTGTATGAGAATGCTGTGTATGAGTGCAGTGTGCGTATGAGTGCAGTGTGCGCGTATGAGTGTAGTGTGCGCGTATGAGTGCAGTGTGCGCGTATGAGTGCAGTGTGCGCGTATGAGTGCAGTGTGCGCGTATGAGTGCAGTGTGCGCGTATGAGTGCAGTGTGCGCGTATGAGTGCAGTGTGCGCGTATGAGTGCAGTGTGCGCGTATGAGTGCAGTGTGTGCGTATAAGTGCAGTGTGTGCGTATGAGTGCAGTGTGTGCGTATGAGTGCAGTGTGTGCGTATGAGTGCAGTGTGTGCGTATGAGTGCAGTGTGTGCGTATGAGTGCAGTGTGTGTGTATGAGTGCAGTGTGTGTGTATGAGTGCAGTGTGTGTGTATGAGTGCAGTGTGTGTGTATGAGTGCAGTGTGTGTGTATGAGTGCAGTGTGTGTGTGTATGAATGATGTGTGTAAGAGTGCAGTGTGTGTGTATGAGAATGCTGTGTGTGTGTATGAATGCAGTGTGTGTGTATGAATGCAGTGTGTGTGTATGAATGCAGTGTGTGTGCATGAATGCAGTGTGTGTGTATGAGTGCAGTGTGTGTGTATGAGTGCAGTGTGTGTGTGTATGAATGCAGTGTGTGTGTGTATGAATGCAGTGTGTGTATGTGTGTGTGTAATGCAGAGTGTGATGCAGAGCCTTGGTGGGGGGTGGGCATTTTTTATTTTTTAATTATTATTTTAATATTTTTTTTTGTTTCATTACATTTTTTTTATTATTATTATTTTATTTTATTATTACATTTAATTTTATTATTATTTTTTTATTTTATTATTTTTATTTTTTTATTAACATATATACATTTTTTTCGTCCCCCCTCCCTGCTTGCTAGCTGGCCAGGGAGGGGGGCTCTCCTTCCCTGGTGGTCCAGTGGATGGGCACTGTGTAGGAGGGGGCTGTGGGGGCTGCAGAGAGATGTTACTTACCTTTCCTGCAGCTCCTGTCAGCTCTCTCCTCCTCCGCCGGTCCGTTCAGCACCTCGGTCAGCTCCCAGTGTAAATCTCGCGAGAGCCACGGCTCTCGCGAGATTTACACTGTGAGCTAACAGAAGAGCTGAACGGACCGGCGGAGGAGGAGAGAGCTGACAGGAGCTGCAGGAAAGGTAAGTAACATCTCTCTGCAGCCCCCACAGCCCCAGTCTGTATTATGGCAATGCAAATTGCCATAATACAGACAATTGACTCGAGTATAAGCCGAGTTGGGGTTTTTCAGCACAAAAAATGTGCTGAAAAACTCGGCTTATACTCGAGTATATACGGTAGTTAAATACTGTTAATTTTGCAGTCCAAATGGCCCCTTACAGCAGTGAATGGTTTTGCCCCATTTGGTATGGGGCAATTCCGACTTTAATAGATAATCTTGGCAATGTTAGAAAACTGCTAGCTGATGTAAAATTAACCTAACTATAATGGTATGATAATATATACAAAATGTATAATTTGTTTTTAAATTGAATACTGTTCGTCTTTCCTTGGATGCACACCTTGTGTAATATTTTATGCCATACTATTCCAAACTACTAGCTGAGAGGTCAGTAAAAGAGAAATCAATAATGGAATTCACAGATTATCCCCTGAGATGTATTTTATCACCCACTGAAACACATGGTATTGTAGTGATGGGGAAAAAAAATGAGGATTTCACAGCTGCTGGTTGTTTTATTTCGGCACATCAGATTACTGTCTGTCAACCGTCACTAGACAAGACATTTCTGTCTATCAAAATCAGATTAAAGTATTTCAGTTTGTATTCGTTGATGCTACTTGAGTTCTCACCTGATGAGTCAGGATTTAAATGTTTTCTTTAGAATTCATAGTATTTAGAATACTTTTCAAACTGTCAAATTCTCCTGAGGAAACAAAATAATAGAATATATGTATTAAATACACACACAAACGCACACACACACAGGTATATATGTGAACAGTGAATAGTGATTCTGCAAATATCATAGTTAATCACAAGACCAAATGTTGAGTGCGAAATACATATTTATGTCTGCTGATCATCGATGGTAGTTACACCTGGACAACAACTGCTATTTATTGCAACTGTACTTAAAGGAACACTATAGTGTTAGGAGTACAAACATGTGTTCCTAGTGCTATTACCTATATACATGTCAGCCAACCATGTGAGGGTTTGAAACGTGAGATTTATTCACCTTTATTCACAGATATATTCACCTTTCAGCAGTCGCCACTATGCTCTCTATGATGCCATTCTGCCTCCTTGGCAGAGATCATCAAGTCAAGCCAATGCAAAACGCAGTGCTGCACCAATCAAATGCTGCTCTAGAAACAGCGTTTTATCTATAACTGAGTTTGACTTGGTTATAACAGATGAAGTGCCTCTAGTGGATGTCATCTAGAGGTGTGTAACCCTGCAATGTAAACATTGGCACTTCTAGTTTACTGCTTTACGTTGCAAGCTTAAAAAGAGAGGGGGACTTCACCCAAACCACTTCATTGAAATTAAGTGGTCTAGGTACCTTTAATGTCTATTTAATTCTCCATCTGTTCTAAAAATAATATGCTGGGAGAAGATTTATTAAGACAGATTCCCTTAGCATGTGTCTCCTTTCCTTCTATTCCATTATCAGGAGAGTGACTAAATTAACTATTAATTGCTAACTATTTTTGGTATAGTTGCTCTATTGTTTGTAAATTACCTGTTTTAGTGCCTGACTGGGAAACAAATTCAGCTGCGTATTAAAATGCAGAGAAACCCAGTAGGAGGGAGCAGTAACATAGAGGGGGCATGTCATGTCATCAACAATCACACATACGCCACTTCAAAGTAAGCATGTTAGTTTGCTGTCAATCAAGTGCTTGTTTTACATGGCATAGCTTTATGTTTGCTAGTGACTTGTCTCTGGTCTCAATAAGGGGGATACCAGAGGACAAAAGTGGAACATGGACAATGTTATACATGTGTGGGGAGGCTAAACATTTTTTGTTTTAGTCACAACAAAGGAAATTCTGTACTTTACTATGGGTCCATGAGGTGGATCATTTTGAGAGAAAGGAAGGCCAGTGCACCACTCCACAGTTTACACAGCAGAGCAGATAAGAAATTCAGTTCAGGGTTTCTGTATCACCCAGGTATTTTCTCACCAGTTATCAATGAGAAGCTCAAGGCTGATACTCAGACCCGGCACGAAGCAGGAAGGGAGGGGGGGGAGGGACACAAAAATCTGAATACCCTGCCTCTGGCTGGGGACTCAGATTTTTCAATTTTCCTCACTCTTCCACCAGCACTCAGCAGCCAATGAAGCCGGCCAGCTCCTTCTGATGATGTCAGGAGGAGGGTGCGTGAC
The DNA here is from genome assembly GCF_036172605.1 of Pelobates fuscus. Lineage (NCBI taxonomy): Eukaryota > Metazoa > Chordata > Amphibia > Anura > Pelobatidae > Pelobates > Pelobates fuscus. The sequence continues at coordinate 47,290,063 of NC_086319.1, read as the reverse complement.
TTCCACTGCTGTTCTCCCAGACTCCCTGGGAGAACAGACTCCTGCTGCTGTCCCACCTGACCGTCAGGGATAAGGTTTATCCCCCTCCCTTACCTGAGGTAAGCCTCAGGGAGGGGGGAATACACTTTAGTTTTGTTTTTTTAATCACATTTATTAAGCAGCCCTAGGCCATCACCACAGTCCTTGTCCCTCAACAGCACCTGTGCTCCCACAACAGACAATGTCTCTCCTCTACAGCCACTGCCCCCCCTCCCTCTACAGCTCCTGTCCCTCCCTCTATAGCTCCAGTCTCCCCTCTACAACCCCCTTGGCCCATCTACAGCCCCTGTCCAGCTTCTACAGCTCCTGTCCCCCTCTGCAATTCCTGTGACCCCTCTACAGCTCCTGGTCCCCCCTCTACATCGCCTGTGCCCCCTCTAAGCCCCTGCCCCAACTTCAGCCCCCATCTCCCCTACTACACATCCCCCCAACTACAGCCTCTATCCCCCCATGTGCAGCCCTTTTCCATTACTACAGTCCTTACCTCCCACTACAGTCCCATTTCCTGCCCACTGCAGTCCCTTTTCCCAATTGCAGCCATCAACCTACTTTTCCTAACCCCCAATTACAGCCCATACCCTCCACTACAGCCCCTAACTCTCAACTACAGCCCCTGTCCCCTCACTACAGCCCCTATACCCTCTTTACCCGTGTAGACAAAATGTATTGCACCAGCCCTGCCAATACTAATTGCCCTGTCAGGGATTCCGTGATGGGGGACACAGGCAAAGAGAGAAACTGTATTTCTCTCCAAAAGAGTCTTCTGAGAAAAATTCTTAAGGAGAAAAAAATGTTGGAAAAAAAGTCTGTGCTCCATTTTGTATGTTTTGTCTTGTTGGCAGTGACTAAGCTGCCCTACTATAGTTAGTTGAAAAATGTTAGTTAGCGCTCATGGCTTTTCTTTTTGTTTGCTTTATTTAAATTGTTTTGTTTGCCAGACCTATTAATAAAAAGACATTGATTTCTAAAGAAATACAACCTTGTGTGGTGTTTCAAACCTTAAGACTTTGTGATTATTTGGTCCCAAGTCACAGTGTGTATGGTCTCAAATGTCAGTCTATTACAGAAAAAAATATTTAAATGTATTACTCAAATTATTGCCTCGTCACGTCGTTGCCAAACGTAAAACCAAAATGACCAGCAATTGTGGCAGGATGACACGTTTCATTTCTGTTATCCTTGCTTCCAACAAGAATGGTTTCTAATGTAGATCAGTTTGGCACTGTAGTCTTTTGATACTTCTCCATGGCTTGTTTAAAAAATGTAAGCACTACTTTCAGAGATTTGCAATTCTTATTAAAAAAATAAAATAAAACATGTATTTGTATTTTTAATTTAGCAATTTTTAAAAAAAGTAGTCCCGGCATGATTTGTTTTAGTGGGAGGATATTACATAAAGTAGACATTTCTTCTTTCTATATTGTCAGCATTCTTAATAATTCCAAACAGCAACAACAGAGAGTTTGATACATGGAACCTTAGGCGATTATTGATGTCACTAGCATTTTGTTATCCTCAAGGCAGTTCTCATAATGGCAGAAGTGCAATTGTGTATTTCACAAATCCCACCAAGACTTCAGTTTTTGTATCAGTGCCTTTTCTAATTGCTATGTTAAATGATCCAGTGTATGATCTTTTGAAGCTAGAGGCAAGCCTTCTTTTAATACACCTTGCCCGCTTTTTCAGTTCTACATGTTATGGAGATAATAACATAGGAACCTGCAGGCATCGATAATTCTGAAGTTCAGTGTTCTTGTAGGCAATTTTGTCAAAGTAGCTCATTAGATAATATTTACTAAAATGTCAACATGTAACAGAAAAGTCATGCTAATTCTAAGATAATCTTTATTAGCCAATTAATATAAATATCTAATATCTATTAGAAATATCTAATGATAAATGATTTAGGTAATATATAGCTGAATAAAAAGCTAGTAATGAATGTGGGTGGAATGGCTTTCTGACAGTGAGGAGATCATTATGATAGAAACTAGTGAAATAAGAAAGGATAGCAAAAATTAAACAATGGAAGACGAAGAACGGACCTGGAGAAGGAAAAAGGTCCAGAAAGACTTGGCAAGGAGAGAGGAGAGGAACATTGCAACACCCTTTTTTGGGTGGAGAAAATGTTGCATGTATGTGAAGAGATGAAAATGATTCATTAGTAATATTTTTCTTGAAGAGAGGTAGATTGGGAAGGATGGATATGAATCCATCTGAATATTGCTTCTGGGAATAGGTTACATAGTTACATAGTTACATAGGCTGAAAAGAGACATGTGTCCATCAAGTTCAGCCTTCCTCATATTTGTTTTTTTGCTGTTGATGCAAAAGAAGGCAAAAAAACAAACAAACAAACAAACAACAGTTTGAAGCACTTTCAACAAACTAGGAATAAAAAATCCCTCTGGACCCCAAAATGACAGTCAGATTAATCCTTGGATAAAGAAGCTATACTGCAGCTACCCAACAGTTAAAAATGATATCCTTGAATATTCTGCTTTTGCACGTATGCATCTATTTGCTGTTTAAACATCTGTCAGACTCTGGTAAAACCACTTCCTCAGGCAGAGAATTCCGTATCCTTATTGTTTTTACGGTAAAAAAAAGTTTTCTTTGCTTTAGACAAAATCTTCTTTCTTCCAGTCTAAACTTATGACCTTGTGTCCTATGTAAAGTCCTGTTTGTGAATAGATTTCCACACAATGGTTTGTATTGGCAACTAATATATTTGTATGAAGTTATCATATCCCCTCTGAGGTGAAATTTTTCTAAACTAAAGAGGTTTAAATTTGTTAACCTTTCTTCATAGCTAAAATGTTCCATTCCTTTTATTAATTTTGTTGGACTAGAATGCAGTAGACATGTTTGTGTTTTATACTTAGCTCCACTGCACACCTCATAACAATAAAGGCATCAGTAGTGATTACTGCAGAGGGAAAGAGAAATTCCTTTAAAGCCAAATTAGTGTTGTTCATATGAAATGTATTAAACTGCTGTTGGAATTACTCACAGGGGACTTTTATTTAATTTAACTGGGGGTTTAGTCACTTAGTCCTAGCAAGTTGTGATGAGAAAATAGGCAGGTGTCAAAAAACAGGTAAAATTACGCAGCACATACACTAAATGCATTTATATATATATGGCCATTTTAGTTAAAATAAATAAATATAGCTAGTAACTATCTCATTATCTACTTGAACACTCCTGCATGTATTTAAGTATCATTTCTAAAATGTCATTTTTAAGTGAATATATCATATTATACTAATTACAGACAAATAATAGGAACCACAGTATCAGTTTAAGGAACCAATATTTAGAGTTTTGGAAATTAAGTACTCAGGGAATTTAATTCAGGAAGGTGAAAAAAAAAAGTTTTTTTTAGCACTTGTTAATATGTTTTCTCCTAAGAATTATATATATATATATATATATATATATATATATATATATATATATATATATATATATATATGTATATATATATATATATATACAAATTAAAGTCTTGTCTTGGCACTCACCCTTTCCAAATCTATAGGTTAGAATGCCTGGGTGCTATCCCACGTTGTGAAGTATATATACAGAGAGATAAGAGATGCACTCACAGGGCTTGATACGAAAAAATAAATCACTACTTTATTTTCCAAACAAGGTTTACATCATCCGATCAGATGATGTAAACCTTGTTTGGAAAATAAAGTAGTGATTTATTTTTTCGTATCAAGCCCTGTGAGTGCATCTCTTATCTCTCTGTATATATATATATATATATATATATATATATATATATATATATATGTATATATTATTTTTTTAAACTGATGGAAACATATACAATTAGTGACTATGCCTTGTAAAAGTATGGAGTTTCTCTCTGAGCCAGTAAGGGGGCAAGTGAGCTCCATCTTAGGTGCTACCAAAATGTATTTATCTTTTGAGCAGCTAGCCCGGGTAAATCCCTTCAGTGCTCCTCACTTCCAGCTGGGACCAGAATCTGTAATTTCAAGAAAATGTGCCAACCCTCAGGCAAAACCCACTTGTCACCTTGCTGCTGCTGCTGCTGCTGTACATGATGGTGATTTAAGCTGTGAATATGGCTCAACAAAATGTTATGCAATGTGTGACTTTGTTGGCATCATCAGTTGTGGTATAACTCACACTGCTGTTGTACTGTTGGATTTGGTGAAATGTTGCATCAGGTGGACCTCTACAGTGGCTTTCCTGTCACCCAACGTTAATTGGCTATTTAATGCAGAAATTGTGAAACTTTGGTTTCTATGAAATGTTTAAAATACTGAAGGGCAATCTTCTAGGGCCGGAAGATGCTTATATGTGGCGTACAACCCTCTACCCAGCTGCATCTGCCAGAGCAGGGAATATTTTTCATACATCTGCAAATACAACCAGGTTATACAACTACTCTGAGGCGAGCTGCACCCAAGATATATGCAGAAGAATGGCAATGGGCTTTCTACCAAGGTGTTGCTCCTTTTTTGGATGAGACAGATCCCATACATGATGAAATGTGCATGCTTTGAACATACAGTTGAAATACAACCTGTATATTGATGATGAAATACGCTATAGAAATGTATATTAGGTAGCTGCAAATTCAGGCATATCTCCCTCTTAAATAGGGTGGAACATGTTGATATAGAAAAACAAAGTGAGTATCTTCTGATATAACACAAAATAAGAAGATAGAGAGAACAGAGATAGTGCAGATTGTATAAAAGTAACACATTTATTTGATACAGATGCACTTACAAGAAGTCAGATGACAATCAACATATCTCCACAAAGAAGGTGGTATCCAGGAATCCAGCGAAAAGCAAGAAGGAATCCCAAGGTGGCATATGCAGTAAAAGCAAACAATATAAAAACAAATGAATATAAAATAATAAGTCCTACGTGTTTCGTCCTGTCACACACATCCCTGAAGACGTCCTGATAGTACGAAACGCGTGGGACTTGTTATATTCATTTATTTTTATATTGTTTGTTTTTACTGCATATGCCACTTTGGGATTCCTTCTTGCTTTTTGCTGAAGTCCTGGTAATTGAATTGAACTTGTTTTATTAAATCAGACTTTTGGGCAATCTGCACCGAATTTCAATGTGTTGCTATTTCTTTTTTTCTTTTTATATATGCACTGATGAGCCATAACATTAACACCACCTGCCCATGTAGGTCCCCCTCATGCTGCCAAAACAGCTCTGATGCATCAAAGCATGAACTCCACAAGAACTCTCATGTGTTCTGTGGTATCTGGCACCAAGACATTAGCAGCAGATCATTTATGTCCTGTAAGTTGTGAAGCGGGTTCTCTATGGATTGGATTTGTTGTTCCAGCTCATCCCCCAGATGCTCAATCAGATTGAGATCTGAGGAATTTGGAGATCAAGGCCACATCTTGAACTCTTTGTCATGTTCCTCAAACCATTCATGAAAATTTTTTGTAGTGTGGCATAGTGTATTAACCTGCTGAAAGAGGCCACTGCCATCAAGGCCCCCCATTGAAATGAATAAGTGTATGTGGTCTGCAACAAAGTAATACCCACATGAATGCCAGGATCCAAGGCTTCCCAGCAGACCACTGCCCAGAGCATAGCACTGCCTCTGCTGACTTACCTTCTACCGATCCCATAGTGCATCCTGGTCCATCCTGCTGCCATTCCTTTCCCAGGTAAGTGTTGCACACACACACAGTAATCTACCTGATCGGAAAAAAAATGTGATTCATCAAACGAGGCAACCTTCTTCCATTGCTCGATGGTGCAGTTATAATGCTCACATGCCCATTGAAGGTGGTTTTTGAGGTGGATAGGGGTCATCATGGGAACTCTGACTGGTGTGCAGCTATGCAGCCCTATACGTAGCAAACTGTGATGCATTGTGTGCTATGACACCTTTCTATCATAGCCAGCATTACATTTTCTGGAATGTGAGTTACCGTAGCTCTTTTGTTACGGTCCATCTGTTATCCTTCTTTGCACCACTTTTGGTAGGTACTCCCAACAAAACATATTTTGAAGATGATCCGACTCAGTCATCTAGCCATCACTATATGGCCCTTGTCAAAACCATAGATCTTTTTGCTTGGTCATATTTTCTACTTCTAACACATGAAATTCAAGAACCGATTGTTTACTTGCTGCCTAATATATCCCACCTATTGACAAGTGCCGTTGTAACAATATAATCACTGTTATTTACTTCACCAGTCAGTAGTTTTAATGGTGTGGCTGATCATTGTATACTGCACATTTTTGATCATTTGTAAGAGTCTAAAACTGTAAATAACAGGTATTTGTATTCTCATTTGCATGCTCCACCTTTCTTTTATTGTTTTTGAATATTTTATTATACTCTAGAAAATGGTTCATCTAAGAGTGTTTTCTAGAGTGTTGGATTAAGTGAATCATTAGCAAATCATTTAACTGTTAATTTAGCACTTAAAAATCGTGAGCTTAAAAACACTATTGTGGCATTGTGCGGCTTCTAAACACTATGCATTGTATGTGAGGGCTTCAGCTCCCATCATCCTTTACAGCATTCGATTTATACGAGGTGAAAGCAAGCTTTAGTTAAGTGTAACTTTTAATATATGCATTTTGTGATTATACATGAACACAGTATATATTTCTATCTATTTGAAGTTGGTATGCATGTAATGGTTTCTAGTCAAAACAGAATGTTTTAAATGCTGAGCATTGTTTGACAGAAGCTGAAATGTCCCTGTTCACAGAAGAGCGCAGTGAGATTACAACATAGTTAAAAACAGGTCTATTTAAAATTATGCCACAGGTCTAGTATTTGTGCTGGAAGGCAAGACCTGTGGCTAATTATGCATGCTAAAAGTACATTAGTAGGATTCAAAAAAATGCAGAGCAAAAAGAAGCAACAAGTATTTGTATAGATTAACAGAAACAAGAAAGCTATTGGCAGAGAGAGGCATAATCTGCTAAGAACAGGCTTAATCTTTGTTCAATTTGGAACTATGTACATTTGCTATACCGCCACCTTCTGGTCAATAAGACAAACACAACTCTAACAAAGAAGACCTTTGGGCTAGCGGTGTCTTGCTTGCTTGAGTTATTGTTCACACCATCATGAAGGAAAGTCCCCTAACCAGCATCATGGAGGAAGGTAACCTAACCGTAAGTCTTCTCTAACTCCAACAAAAAGTTACCAAATGGTACCTTCCTACGTGATGCTGGTTAGGGTACCTTCCTCCATGATGCTGTGTACAGTAACAGTAAGAAGATACCGCTAAACAAAAGTTCTTCAAGCAACACTCAAATTCTGTCTACCCCTCCCAGATGCTGATGAACCATGATTATAAGGTTATCAAATATTTCCAACGAATTCTGGGAGTTGTAGGCTTTCAACATCTGGGAGGGAACGGTTTGAGATGCCTGCTCTAGATCCTGCTACATAAACAGAACCTTAACATCGTTAAAATTACTATAATGGTTGGGTTTTTTTTTTTTTTTTATAGGCAGCATTTTCATTGTCAACAGCGGGTGACTGGGATTTACCCGCTGCCGCTACATAAAGCCAGTTGCTAAGTAGCGGTTAATGGCTCCAATTATTTTACATGGTCAACACTTTTGTAAATGGCTGACTTTATTGATCTGCTGCATAGTGTCCCTAGGCTTTTCTTTCAAATGTTGTCAGCTATGGTAATGAAAATGGCTGAGAGAAAAGTCTAGGCGGATCTGAAGGTGAAAAGCTGATGGTAAAAAGTCTAGGGATATTAGCTTAAACAATTATATACCGTATATACTCGAGTATAAGACGAGTTTTTCAGCACATTTTTTGTGCTGAAAAACCCCCACTCGTCTTATACTCGAGTCAGTTGTCTGTATTATGGCAATTTACATTGCCATAATACAGACATGGACCGGGGGCTGTCAGGAAGCTGTAACTTACCTTCACAGCAGCTCCTGTCAGCTCCCTTCTCTCTCCTCCGGTGCATGCAGCTCCCAGGTCAGCTCCCTCTGCAACTCTCGCGAGAGCCGCGGGGTCAGAGCGTTGCCACGGGTTACCGTGGCAACGCTCCGCGCGGCCGTGAGAGTTGCAGAGGGAGCTGACCTGGGAGCTGCACGGACGGAGGAGAGAGAAGGGAGCTGACAGGAGCTGCTGTGAAGGTAAGTTACAGCTTCCTGACAGCCCCCTCCTACAGCCCATCCACTGGACCACCAGGCAGTGAGAGCCCCCCTCCCTGGCCAGCTAACAAGCAGGGAGGGGGGGACGAAAAAATAAAAATAATAATAAAACAAATAATAATAATAAAAAAAATATTAAAATAATAACATAACAAAAATAATACAATTAATAATAAAAGAAAAAAAATAATAACATTAAAAAAAATATTAAAATAATAATTAAATAATAATTAATAAAATGCCCACCCCCCACCAATGCTCTGCACTCACACACACACTGCACTCACACACACTGCACACACACACACACACACACACTGCACTCACACATACACACACTGCATTCATACACACACTGCACTGCATTCATTATAAACACACTGCACTCACACACACTGCACTCATACATACACACTGCACTCATATACACACACTGCACTGCACTCATACACACACACTGCACTGCATTCATTATACACACACTGCATACACACTGCACGCATACACACACACACTGCACTCATACACACACACTGCACTCATACACACTGCACTCATACACACTGCGCTCATACACACTGCACTCATACACACACTGCACTGCATTCATTATACACACACTGCACTCATACACACACACTGCACTCCATTCATTATATACATACTGCACTCATACACACTGCACTCATACACACACTGCATACACACACACTGCATTCATATACACACTGCATTCATTATATACACACACTGTAAATAAATATTCAGTTAATATAATTTTTTTAGGATCTAATTTTATTTAGAAATTTACCAGTAGCTGCTGCATTTCCCACCCTAGTCTTATACTCGAGTCAATAAGTTTTCCCAGTTTTTTGGGGTAAAATTAGGGGCCTCGGCTTATATTCGGGTCGGCTTATACTCGAGTATATACGGTAATTCTTAATGCAGCATCTGGATTATAAACAAAATAATCTTAAAATCATTTCTCTAGTATTTCTTTCCATCTGTAAACATGCAGTTACAAAATCTAAATAAAACAATTTCTAAATAAAAGAGCAATAGAAATCAATTTCTTGCCAGTGTAGTAATTAATCAGGAGTCACGTCTGACTATGACTAAATGGCTAAATCCACTACTAGCTAAGACAATACAATGTATGCAAAATTCACAATTCTATAGACATAATTCCATGTATAGTAAATGCACATTATCAGAAGATCCATCCTGCAAAAGGTCAGATTTTATGTTTCCACAGCGTGAGGAAAGAGCTCATGTCAATGATACATTTGCACATGCCAAAACCACATGTCAACTGTTTGCAATCAATGGTCTAAACAACACCAGCGAGTCAGCATGCATGTCAATGTTTATCAAGGGAGAAATCATACAAACTACCGCAATACAGATCAGCTTTCTGGTTGTGTACAGCACTAATCACTCAAAATAAAACTTATGCTAGACAAATTGTATGCAAACACTCTCACAAAGATCTCATGTGCATTCCAGCAGTTTAACCCTTTTATTTGTGATGCACAGCAGTACCACTAGGTATAGTCACCCATGCTACCACTGCATACCTCCCAACAATGGGAAGTATGGAATTATGACAGGTTGGTAGGATCCTGACTGGGTCCTGACGAGACATCACCAGTGCCCATAATGAGTGAGTCCCCCCAGAAAGCTAATTTCCACCCACTAAAATTCTGTCTGGCTTTCCCAGGCTGCAGAACCATTCAGGAAGCACTTCAGCAGCACTCACTGCTTGGACCTAATGACCACTGTAGGGCTGCCAGGGGACAGTTCAGAACAAGATCCAGGGACTACACGCCCAAAGTAAGACTGTTGGTAGGCCTGTCATTGGGTTACTACATTTATATAATGCACATCATAACATCTGTGCAGGATAATATAAAATAACAAGTGCCCGGATGTATTGTACGTAATGTGTTAACTCTGACATATTTTTGTACATACTTTTGTAATTCTAATTAAGTTTTAGCTGATTCATTAAAAACTATTACTTTTTATCTTTTTGAATTTTATAGAAGTATGGGATGTGTGTGTGTGTGTGTGTGTGTGTGTTTGTGTATGTGTGAGTGCATGTGTGCATGCATGTGAATTGGTGTTTGTTTGTGTTTATTTGGCATCTATAAGTCCAAGACCATCCTTGAGAGGTGCTTTTTAATTGTTTTTTTTTCTTTTAATTAGAAAATTATCTTGTGTTACATTGATTGTCGATGGTTTAGTTTTTGTATCTTTTGTTTGGTATATTAACAATAGAGGAATGTTAACAGTCATTTATGGTAACTTTGTTTTTGTTTGTGTCAGTTTATACTTAGCTTAGTTGAGGCCAATGCATGGTAAGAAGCAACAGGTTCATCATTTTCTAAGAAAAATACAATCCACACTAAAGATTAAATCCAGGTGGAATCTGACTAAAATATTACAATAATTGGTAAATCAGCTGACATACGAGTCTCCTTGTCTTTCCGTATTGGAAAGTATGGAGTGACTCATGCTGCTGCTGGCAATGTCTTTGCGGATTATCTCAGACCCAACACTTACATCCTCAGAAGTGACAACAAGTGCTCTAGTCTAATCCATGGATTTTTTTATGTTAAAGGCAAGTACAGTGCATGCAAAAAAACACTGCACAAGGTAATAACTCTAAATGACATTATGTACATTATGTAGAAATTGATCCTAAATCAGCAGGCATGTACTTTAAAACTATGGCCCCGATTATATATTTTTTAACACAGTCTGATAGAAATACTGTTCAAATGATGTATCTACATAAGTCACAATTAAAGTCTATGGGCATGTTTGTTGATACATTATTTGAAAGTTTTTCTACCTACAGACATGCCTATAGAATTTAAAGGTGACTTCTGTAGATGCATAATTTAAAAGGTTTTTATAACAGATTGTGATCACTTGAAAAACGTTTTTCAAAAATATTAAATCGGGGTCTATGTTTGTATGTCAGATGATTGAAAGAATATTACGTTTGATAATTCTACTTCCAAAGTAGTCTAAAACTGTACTTACATTCATGCAGTATTAAAGATGAATTGCCTTGTTAAAATTGCAGTGTCTCATGAAAATAAAAAAGTTTAAAGGACCACTATAGGCACCCAGACCACTTCAGCTTAATGAAGTGGTCTGGGTGCCAGGTCCAGCAAAGTTCAACCCTTTTTTGCTGTAAACATAGCAGTTTCAGAGAAACTGCTATGTTTACCTATGGGTTAATCCAGCCTCTAGTGACTGTCTCATTGACAGCCGCTAGAGGCGCTTCCTCGCTGATTTTCACAGTGAGAAGACGCCAGCATCGATAGGAAAGCATTGATAATGCTTTCCTATGGACTGGCTAAATGTGCGCGCAGCTCTTGCCGCGCATGCGCATTCATCCGATGACGGAAAAGAGGGAGGAGAGTCCAAGCGCCAAGGGAGCCCAGCGCTGGAAAAAAGGTAAGGGATTAACCCCTTCCTCTCCCTTCAGCGCCATGGGAGTGGGACCCTGAGGGTGGGGGCACCCTCAGGGCACTATAGTGCCAGGAAAACAAGTTTGTTTTCCTGGCACTAAAGTGGTCCTTTAACATGATTTACCCAATTGTCTAATTTCCCGAGAAGTGACAATTCCCCTTTAATTGGTTACATATAGAAATATTGAGTATTGTCTTAAAGTTTAGAGCACACATGCTGAACAGTATAATAAATCATTTTATAAGTTTACATATCAAAGATCATGAAAAGAGCTTTCCATACATAAATCCTGTCAAGAAGGTCTCTATAAACTATGCATTGGATAATCACATCTATTGATTTACTAGTCAATTGCGCCTGAAAATTACTGAGTCTAAAATAGAATGGTCAGTCTTTCATAAAATCTCACTAGTCAGGAATAGTGCTTAATATTTCCCAAATGAATTAATATTGTTGATGTGCATAAAATAGTAAATTCTTCTTGCATGGTTATATTATTTGTACACAACCCAATAAGCATCACATTTTTTAAATGCTATTTCATTAAACTGTATTACGTACAGGAATTTTACTTTTAAAAAATAAAGAATACAATTGTAAAAGTAAGTCACAGGTGAAAGCACATACATTTTGTTCAGTGAGAATGAGGTGTTATTTGACATGACATCAGGAGCTCCAAACGGAACAATAGTCCTTTATATTCACAGGAGCTGATGAATTCCTAGTAATGTACCATAATAGATTCAATGTTTTGTCCTTTGACATCAATTTTCATCACTAGTGGTACTGGATACAAATTCATTTGGACAATTATATTTCTTACAATAATTCTTATTTTACTCAAAACTTTTTCAGAGAGTTTCATTCTTTTGACAAGTGTGTAATTATGTACCCATTTAGTTACCTGTAACTTTGGAATAAATCTATTTCTTTTCAAAGCAGTAATTGACTCTAAAATCCAAAAATAAAAACAGCCTACCAATATCATATATTTTGCAATTCTTATAATGAATCAAGCATAATAATGGCCAATTTACTAAGCAGATTTAGACGTTGATATTTTAGGGGTTGTACAAGTGGGCCATTTTCATTCACTCATTTTACTGTGCCCTTTGTCCCAATCTTTTAAATTATTTGTATTATTATTTACTGGGTGTTGTCAGGGAAGAGGTTAACTACAGTGGAGCCCCAAGTTTGGTCCTGATAAGACCTAGACCTGTTACGAATACCTTTTCATTGGTAGCATTAATTCTCCTCTCCTGTAACATAGAGAAAACTATATCTCCAGTTACATAATTTGTGGCAATTATTTTTTTTTTTTACCTTCTTTTTGTTTTTAAGAGCAGAGTGAAATGCAAGTTTCAGTAATGACACATAGCATGAGAGAGAGGAAAACAAGAAATAAATATGAGTGACCATGAAGAAAAATAATAAGAGAAATACAGGCAAAATAAGAAGCTGAGTATGTATGTATGGTCCTAGCTGGTATAACAAGCTTACGGCTAGATAGAGTTGCTAGACATGGTGATATCTAATAATATGAAATATTAAGTCAAGCTTAGTCATAAGATACTGCACAGTTGCCCTTTATATGAGGAAGAGTGTTAGGTATGGAGAGCAAGAGAATAGTACACAAGCATAGCCTATACACTGAGAGTAAATTCAACAGAGAGAAAATACATTGGTCACCGTATAAGACATAATAAGGGAATAACACAATGCATAAGAGTAAGGGAGGCATAAGGAAGTAACAAGTATTAGATCAGCCTATGCCATCTAATCTGTTCATTTGGCAGCAGTAAAACAGGAGTCCCAACTGGACCCAATCACCAGCTTCAGACTGTGCTCCGATCCAATCCACTGGTCTCGATGTGTCCAGCGACCAGAGTACTTCCCCTCGATTTTCCTCCAACATTCTGCCGTGAGCGCAGGCTGATGGTCTCCTACAACATGTGAGCCTCATGAGGGGTAACAACCCCATAAGGATCGTGGTCCAGGAAAGCCTGTCCTCCTTCGAGTAGGTCCACTCCTCAGTCCTTCAATAACATTTTCATGCACCATATTTGCAGTTATTGCTCAATGTGGGTTTATGGTTGTGGGTGCAATGTTTTAATGCTGTCAGGGGTCCGCAGGCGGCTAGGAGGGGAGGCTGCACGCAACTTGCAGCACTCACCCTCAGTCCATTGCCGCCTGAGGTCTCTCCTCCTCCTACCTGTCGGCGAGCGGCGTCTCCTCTCCGACGCTCACCGCTCGCATCCTTCACGCCTCCCAGCGGCAGCATGTATAACGCTGCACGCTGGAAGGTCGTTAATTTATGCAAACGCCGGGGTCACGTGAGTGACCCAGCGTTAAAGCAACAGTACCACAATCACAGTGGGAGGCTTAGATATCTCCCACGTGTGATTGTTAATTCTGATTGGAAGTTATCCAATCAGAATTAAACCTAGGGTATTTATACTTACCTTTCCTGTTCCTCCCTGCCCTGTTGTGGTCTTTGCTTTATAGTATTGATACTGAACTTGTGATTTCTGGTTACGTACTCTCTGGCTTGTTAAACTGACTTTGTGACTTTCTCCTACCCTTTGACCTCGGCTTGTTTCTCGTTTTCCTGTCTTCTGGTTCCCCTGACTCGGCTTGTCTCCTGACTATTCTGTGTGTGCTTAGCCCGGCCACTCTAAGGTCCGGTATGGCACCTTTTCTGTGTGTGTGTGTGTTAGCGTGTTGGGTTCCCGGAATAGTGACAAATGCAATGAGTGTATATTTAAGTCTGAAATGTAGGTGCTAATGCTGCAGGAAATGATAATACTTAATAAAGTATGGTATAGGGTTAAAACCGCAGGTGTTACATTTATAAATTACATAATACTCTGAATTCATGAAGATTTGGGGATGGATTCAGAGTAAGGGCTTACTATGCCTACCGAATGGCAATTCATTCATTGACGTCTATAGAGAAATTGCTATTCAGTAAGCATAATAAACCTTTACTTTGACAAAGAGAATCCAGACCTCGATGTTACAATGTGATTCAATGATCAGATTTTGAGAGCAAACATTTTATGACCAGGTTACTTCATGCAGGTTATAGCATCATAAGATTGAGCCTTTATGATGAGAAACATTAGTTATTAGCTGCGGTTCCTGTTTTGTGTTAAAGAATGTAAAATACATTTTGGAATTTTTAAGTCTACTTCTGAAATGAACTTACTAGCAGAAATCGTATAGTGCAGGGATAATTTTTTTCTTCACACTTTACTAGGTTCTAGCTTTCCCGGAGAAGTAATCTTAAAAGTATGCACTTAACCTTTGTGCTAATTGTTTCCTGTTGGGGTTATTCAATAAAACCGAGAATCAGGTGGAGAAATGATTAAGTTCAAAATATGAAAAAGAGTGAGTTGGATTCAATGGTGGAATTGGAGAATATGAAACTGAAAATTTGTAATTTGCATGTCAGTTTTTCACAGTTCAAAATTTAGTGAATAAACTCTTATATTTCTGTACCCAACCTTGTTCTACCGTTTGCATATTTTTTTAAATAATACACATACACCTTTTATAACTATCTCTTACCTGTATAATAAGTTGAGACATTAGTTATTGTCCTGTAAAAAAAGTTATGATGGTCCAGGAACTCAAGTTTAATCCAGTGGGCAGATTTATTGGAACAAAATCAAAACAACGTTTCGGCCCACAACACGGCCTTTGTTAAGGCTTTGTCAGGGCTTTTGCAAATCACATTGTGAGGATTGGCCAACCTTAGCCCGGTTGCACCATGGGATCCAGGAGAGTGTGGTATCCATATTAGTAATTGTATTCATTATTGTCCTGTCAGTAGTGTAAGCTTTAGTCAAACGACCATCTACAGAATTGACAAACAAACATTGTCAATGACACAATCCCTAACAATGTTAGTGAAATTTTTTTTTTTAGCAATAATCGTCCCTGTAAGAAAAAATAGTGAAGTTTTTATGTGGATTTATTTTGTTGGAATGTATATGAAAAACACATACTTAGCCATTCCCGTAGCAGCAGCTTAACCTTTCAAATGGCATCAGTAATGCTTTTTGTAATGGCATCACTCAGCATTCTAAGAGATGTATAAAATCATATTATTTCTTAATGCATGCCATAATGTAACCATGTGTGTTGTGCAAAGCAAGGCTCTAGAAACATTTCATGTTTATTTTTTCTCAGCTCTGAAGAATGCCTGAAGATGCATAAAACACACTCAATTCATAATGTGCACATTATCATTTTATCTTAGCTTCCACTGAGTTGTAATATATTCACTTTTTATTTTAATGACAATCTGGCAACCTCATTGATAGTTTTTTTAATTTTTCATGCGTAAGATAGACTGTATCAGCCAATAGAGAAGATTAAAGGGACACTATAGTCAGCAGAACAACTACAGCTTAATGTAGTTGTTCTGGTAAGCATAGTCAGTCCCTGCAGGCTTTTTGCAATAAACACAATTTTTTCAGTAAAAAGGCAGTGTTTACAATTGTGCAGCACTGACATTCAGCATGGAGAAACTGATCCTCATAGAGATGCATTTATTCAATGTGGTTTGGCTCTGCCCCCTGTCCCACCTTTTTGGCAATCTCAGCCAATCCAATGCTTTACTATGGGGAAGCATTGTAATTGGCTCAGATCATCATTTCTGATGATGTCAGCCAAGGAGGCAGATTGGGGGGCAAAGCCAGCACCAGCAGACTGGAATAAAGGTTAAACTTTACTTTATTTATGAGGGAAAGCAGGGGGCAGGGGGACTATATGATGTTTTTAACACTATCGGGTCAGATATACATGTTTGTGTTCCTGAGCCTATAGTGTTCCTTTAAGTTTCTAACATGGCGTTTAATTTGACATGTGATGTTAAATACTGCACTTCTTTGTTTATGTTAAAGGAACACCATAGTGAAAGCACTGGATTGGCTGAAATTGAAGCAGTTTTGGCCAATCACCACCTCCTTATGGAGATGCATTCAATCAATGCATCTCTATGAGAAAATGTCAACATCTCCTTGCAGAGCATGGAGACACTAAATGGCAGTGCTTCTTACTGCCTCTAAAAGGCAGTGTTTGCATGAAAATGCATGAAGGTAATTATTATACTCACCAGAACAAATACATTTAGCTGTAGTTGTGCTGGTGACTATAGTGTCCCTTTCAGCTTTTCTGAAATCATATAAATCATATTTTATTTTCAGTATCCTGAATTGGTGAAAAACCTTATGTCAACTAATTAGAGAAAACATATACTGCATAACATTGAATGTAGGGGATCAAACATACTTCCCATTTAAAGAAAAGACATTCAGATGAGCAGAGTTGTAATGCAGGTAATTCAGGCACTCATAGATTTCCACCAGTGCTTCAGAGAAGCAGGACACACAATATGTATATATTTAAATTTTTTTGTCTAAAATCAGGACAAGTTCAAAATTTTAAAACACAGAATACATGCTAAACTAGAGAATGTGAATGCAGAACTAAATATAAATATATTTTTGACGTTTCTAAGAAAACGTGAAAGATATTTCTGTAGACATTGCGGCTTATTTTAAGTGACTTTATCTTAATGTAATTGTGCACATTTTGCTTTTGAGAATGAATCCAAATAAAGACAGCATCATTATCAGCTATGCTTGGCATTTACTCTAGTGTATTATACTAATGGTATGGACTGTCATAACATGCCACATATTATTAAATCTTAACATACAATCAGTCTGTATCTGGGACACGGTAGAAAGGACATTATGTATTCAATAAAGAATTTTGAAAAGAATAAACGGACACTGTTCGAAAGGAAGGTCTGGAATTTCTTTTCTTTCTCAGGAATATTTGCATTGACTTTGGAGGATCCAGATTCCATGCACACTGTTTGGTAGGTACTGCTTCCTTGTTTTTGGATTCAATTGCAGTTTCCCTCTAGCTGACTGTGTGTCCAACAACTGCTACCCCGATTGGAGTGTGAAAAATGTGTGCTGGGGGCATTCTTACAGAATTGAAATACACGCGGGAAAAAGACCGGACCCGGATATAAAAAGAAGAGATGAACAGACTGAAAGTATGCACTTGATAAAGAAATTATTTCATAGTCGAAACGCGTTGTGCTATATGTATGATGATCGATTTTTTAGTATATTGTTTTTTAACTTGCTGTGATACCTCCTGCACTGTATGCCCAATAAATGTTTTGCACTTACCGACGTCTGGAAGTTATATCCTTGAGAGAAAGCAGAACCAGGGAGCAGTAATCCGGAGGTTCCATACATTGAAGAGCTTTGAAAGTCTGAGCCTGCTAGTAATAGGCTCAGCACCATGTGAGTCTGACCCATTGTTGTTTTTAAATTCTGCATTCTGTAACCTATTGCGCTATGATCTGTATTGTATGTTCTATTACAGATATCTAGCAGCTATCATTTACTGTTCAGGATCCTATCTACTTTATTACCATTCTTACAGAGTACTCCACTTATTTTATCCTACTGAAACTAAAACATGTTTTAATATGATGTGTTCTGTAAAGACTAAATTATGCATTTTACTATCTGGTAATCGACCTAACTTTTCATGTACTCTGTTGTATTTCGTTTTTTTTTTATATATATAAAATCGAAGAAGTCTTGCAACTAGTAAATTCACCTATTTTTTTTTTAAACGATGCCCTTGCAAGTATATACAAAACAACCTGAATTTTGATACATTCACTTTGATAGCTTTCTAGTCTAATCATAATATACAGAATTAGACTTCAAAGTATGCCCTGTAGAAACCTGTGTTAATCTTACAGCACAGGCCAATTATTTTGTGAGTGGGTAAACAGTTTGAAAATGTCAAATTTTGCTGAAATATGCAACCATTCTCCACAATTTTCTAGCAGCTTGCAAATGTTCCAATATAGTTTGTATCTATTTTGTTGAAGAAACTGTGAAAATGCTTCAAGTATGAATTCAGATTTAGTTTTGTTATATAATATTTTAGCTGTATCACCTGTAAATGTTCCTTAAAGGAATCTTCTTACTGTTATTTGGAGTGCATTATGCAGGTACTATAATAAAATATAAAAAATTCAATTAGAAATATTCACCTCTAAAATGTACTTCATTTACTCGAAACACCCAAGATTTGTAGCTAGTTTAGAGATACCAGTTAGAATTATTCTAGAACAACCACATGTCATGGTTGATTACATATTTCCTACCTGTTCTATGTTCAATTTTGCATATATTGTGTATTAATATTGTTTTTGTATTTTATTGTACCATAATGTATCAATGCAATGTTTCATGGACCCAGGACATACTTGAAAACTAGAGAAATCTCAATGTATCTTTCCTGGTAAAATATTTTATAACTAAATAAATAAATTATCCAATCCCCATCTTCCCATTGGTTTTAAAGAGAATTCTATAGTTTTCCATAAACCCTTACTGTACAGGTACCAATCCTACAGTGAAGCACAAACTTGTCCACTGATTCACTTGCTACTTAATTATCATAAACAAAATGTGAATGAGAATCAGTCGCGTGGGTGAATAAAAGCTGATACAGGGTTCTACAGGGTTCTTTCACTCATTCAAGCACCTGTTAATATTTAATCAAGAAATATAAGTAGCCACCTAGCCATTACAAAATACAAAATTATGTTCTCAAAATGATGCACTCAAATTCACGCTACTCTGTTGCGGCAGCAATGACTATAACACAGATCCGCCCAAATACATACAATAAAAACCAAAGAAAAATAGTTACTTGCAAACTATCCCAAATCTCATATCTGCACATTTAAATAACTGGAGTATAACTCCAGTGGCCATTAAAGTGTAAGCTCACCTGCCACGTCATGGAAAAACATCTTAGGCGAATCCCAAGACTCACAATCCACCTTGCTGTTTTCATATTTAACTCTGTAAAGTAAGCATTATCTACTAAATTGCACTGCTTCATTGAACATTGCATGGGTACAGCTAGAGGACCACTACAAGACCACTTCATTGAGATGGAGTGGTCTTGGTGCCTTTACAGGTTCTTTAATTTATATTAACGTGAAGAAGCAGAAGCCATACTATAAATTGCACAATGTACCTTATGATAGAAACCCTTAAACGTATGCCTGTCTGTGTACAATAGTGATGTACCGAACTGTCCGCCGGCGAACAGTTCCCGGCGAAATTAGCGTGTTCGCGTTCGCCGCGGCGGGCGGACACATGCGCAGTTCGATCCGCCCCCTATTCGTCATCATTGGGCAAACTTTGACCCTGTGCCTCTCGGTCAGCAGACACATTACAGCCAATCAGCAGCACTCCCTCCCTTCCACACCCTCCAACCTCCCTCCCAGCATCCATTTTCGATTCATTCGGAAGATGCATGCTTAGTGAGAGGAGGGAAAGTTTAGCTGCTGCTGATTACATAGGGAAATTGATAGCTAGGCTAGGGTATTCAGTGTCCACTACAATCCTGAAGGACTCATCTGATCTCTGCTGTAAGGACAGCACCCCAAAAAGCCCTTTTTAGGGCTATAACATCAGGCTGCTTTTTTTTTTTTTTTCCTGTGTAATGTAATTGCAGGTGCCTGCCTGCCAGCTTCTGTGTGAGGTTCACATTGGATACTGTGCCTATTTGCCCAGTGCCACCACTCATATCTGTTTTAACAATAGGTTAAGCTTTACATTTAAAATAAATATATTTTTTTCACTGTAATAGAAGAGCAGTTGCCTGCCTGCCAGCTTCTGTGTGAGGTTCACATTGGATACTGTGCCTATTTGCCCAGTGCCACCACTCATATCTGTTTTAACAATAGGTTAAGCTTTACATTTAAAATAAATATTTTTTTTTCACTGTAATAGAAGAGCAGTTGCCTGCCTGCCAGCTTCTGTGTGAGGTTCACATTGGATACTGTGCCTATTTGCCCAGTGCCACCACTCATATCTGTTTTAACAATAGGTTAAGCTTTACATTTAAAATAAATATTTTTTTTTCACTGTAATAGAAGAGCAGTTAGTTGTCTGCAAGCGTCTGTGTTTCAGGACTACTTCAGCGTGTGCTCTGCAGACCTGTGCCAGCGTGCTTTGACAGTTGCCAATCATATCTGGTGTTTCTTTAGCGTGCTTTTACAACCAAAATTTTGTTTACACTGTAATAGAAGAGCAGTTGCCTGCCTGCCAGCTTCTGTGTGAGGTTCACATTGGATACTGTGCCTATTTGCCCAGTGCCACCACTCATATCTGTTTTAACAATTGGTTAAGCTTTAGATTTAAAAGAAATATTTTTTTTCACTGTAATAGAAGAGCAGTTAGTTGTCTGCAAGCGTCTGTGTTTCAGGCCTACTTCAGCGTGTGCTCTGCAGACCTGTGCCAGCGTGCTTTGACAGTTGCCACTCATATCTTGTGTCTCTATAGCGTTCTTTTACAACCAAAATTTGTTTTTCATTGTTATAGATTGAATAGCAGTTACTTGTCTTCAAGCGGCTCTGTCAGTCCTTCCTTCAGCGTGTGCTCTGCAGAACTGTTCCAGTGCACATTGCCAATCATATCTGGTCTCACAGTAGCTTGCACGCATAGTACCACTAATCCCCAAAAAAATGACAGGCAGAGGCAGGCCACCCCGCAGGGGCCGTCGTGGTCGTGGTGCTGTGATTCCCTTTTGCCCTAGAATAATGCCCAGTTTTCAGAAGCCACGTACCCTGAACTTGAAAAGTTCTGAGGACTTAGTTGACTGGCTAACACAGGACACCCAATCTTGTACAGCCTCCGCTCGGAACCTTGATGCACCATCCTCCTCCAGCTTAGCTCAGGCACCTCTCAAGATAGCACTCACCCGCCTGCCACCACCACCAAAACTAGCACCACAGCCGCTTTACTTGGTATGTCAGAGGAGTTATTCACACACCCGTTTGAAGAAATGAGTGATGCGCAACCATTATTGCTAGAGGATGTAGATAACAGGGATATGTCTCAGGCAGGCAGCATTAAACACATGGAGGTACGGTGTGATGATGATGATGTTGTACCCACTGCTGCTTCCTTTTCTGAGTTGTCAGATACAAGCGAAGCGGTTGATGATGACGATGCGTCCATGGATGTCACGTGGGTGCCCGCTAGAAGAGAAGAAGAACAGGGCGAAAGTTCAGATGGGGAGACAGAGAGGAGGAGGAGGAGACCAGTTGGAAGCAGGGGGGGTCGTCGCAAGGAGCTAGTGGCACAGTCAGACAGCATGCATCGGCACCCGGGGTCAGCCCGACAGCACGCCAATCAACGCATGCTGTGTCCACCACCAGAATGCCGTCATTGCAGAGCTCAGCAGTGTGGCATTTTTTTTGTGTGTCTGCCTCTGACAACAGCGATGCCATTTGCAACCTGTGCCAAAGCAAACTGAGTCGTGGGAGGTCCAACACCCACCTAGGTACAACTGCTTTGCGTAGGCACATGATCTCACATCACAAAC